>NC_088783.1:57350394-57662394 GCF_958450345.1 Calliphora vicina | reverse complement strand
ACAGAGCCCGAATAATTCTTCGGAAGCCCATTTAGCTATACTAGAAAGGGAATTGGTTCTCGCTATTCAATGGGGAACTATGAAACGGCTGTCGCTCGTTAACATAGCTGTTAGATCAATACATTTCTCAAACAGAAATGGGGAAACATTTTGAATGAATAATAAAGATTGGAGGAGAGAGTGAGTCACCTCTTCTGGGACTTTCCGTCCCTGACTGATAAAAGATTTGAAATTTTGGGTGACTTCTTCCTGCACGACCTGACGGATCAGATCAGAGACAGACCTCAGAAGGTTGGACACATTCATACTTGCAACGGAATAGTTTGGTTGATGGCTCCAATTGGTCAGGCACTCTGTATCCGATCCAATGAAAGAAGTTGGTCTCTGGAGACAAAATGCATTAGTGGATGGGTAAACAGGAATTGATCAAGCGCAATATGTATAGAGTTATTTGGAACAAGTGTTTTGTTGACCAGCAAAATAATACAGTTTGTTAGGATATATGCAAAGATTTTTTGTTTCACATTTAACTGCAGATTCTAATTACAACTTCATTGAAATCTGAAATAAATTCTTATTTTAAAGACTAAATCATAGCTTTGGAAACATTGTTTTAAAAAATAACACCTCCTATTGCAAGCGAGTTTACAAAACATGTGTGTTCTTTTATCAATTTATATGTACGAATGCGAAAAATTCAAATAAGGATTAAAGAAACAATCTGTAGATGGTATAATTACTCGTACATACAGCATACTAACTAACTAAATAACTAAAATAATAATAATAATGTATTGTATTGTACACTCAATGGCAGTATAAATTTGTTTCACTTAAGATCACATGTTACCAACAATTAATGAAAACATATTTCAAACTGAAACAACCAACGACCATATTTACGTTTGCAACTGATTTGTCAACTCGAATGCAATACTTTGACAGACTATCGTCTGTCTGTACCTCTATTATATGTAATTCATCATAAAATAGATACAACTAGAAAGAAATATAAAGTACACTGCAATACTTATATATTACTGGTTGTTAGTTTTTTGTTTTTAGCAACCATTAAGGTTGAAAAATATTTCAAAACAAGATAAATTATATGGAATTTAACATTGGAAATGTACCACAAACATAGACTCACCAACTCATACTCATTCGTATATCTTATGATTTTGTAGTAAATAAATATTTTAGAAAATAAAATTTACCGGAAATCTGTTAAGAAATGAAGCATAAACTTATAATACAAATCAGCAAATCAATCTGACAAAACACAAAAAAAAAACAATGAATAGTGGTTGAGATTGAGCAAAAGCAAACATGTACTACTTATGTTTGATGATAGATAGATAGATGGATGGATGGATGACAATGAAATTGTGTAATGATAAATCTAATTTAATATAGCAGATTAGTTAAGGAAATTATTAACGCCTTTTTATATGGTTGGATTTAAAATGGTGTGTCAAGGTGTTATTTCTTGGAAAAATAGAAAAAATTATGGAGATAAATAAATAATTTAGTTAAAATCTTTTGTATATTACATTATTACAACACTGCTATAGATTCTCCAAAACTGGCTAACGTACTCAGAATGTTTTTTTCAAATGACTTTTGACTTGGAGTTCTCATAAAGACATGCCATTCATGTCAGTCAGTTATGATTTTTGACATACACAAACTCAATAATAGTTTGCAGATTAACATACTGACCTTTAGTGACCAGCCCCGACCGTCACCTTTCGCAGATATTCCAAGTACATTTATTCTTTTTGGACGCCGATAGCCATGCCAATATAACAACATATAATGGTCAATTCGTTTCTCAGACATCTTTGATCAAATAATAAAAAAACAATACCAAAACACGACATATCCTTCTCCCACAAAATTTTGGGTAATATTAACATCGCATCATTGCCATCATTCAACTGACAGAAACCTGTGACTTCCTTTAATTTACCAAATTTCAAAATTGAATTGTGAACGATCTACATAGACATGAGGAAACGCATCCTCGGAATTCCATTCCTATCATGCTTGGATGAGCTATCAAAGATGAGTCTTAGACAAATCTACTCCTTCATCAGGTAATGGTTAGTTTAACTTTGTTATTGCATCATCTATAAGTTTGAGAAGAAGGTAAATTTATTTAATGTTTTTCATAGACATTTCTGTCTCCATCTCTTCACGGTTACGGGTGCTGGATTATCAATCTGAAGGTTGCTGGTTCGATTCCCGTCTGAGACTGGGTGTGTATCTGCAGCAAGCAAAAAGCTTCGCAGTTTGTTAAAAAAAAAAATATTCCTCTTCTCATTGTCAATTTGTCGACGACAGTCAGAGAATTGAGTAAGGAAATTACCCAGTCATCTCCATATTAGAGATCGCTATCTATTCCTATAAAGTCTGAGATTTCCAGACACTCCCAAATTGTTAAAAAATTCATGCCGTCTTTAATGATAACAAAGCCGTTATGATAACAAATATTAGGATTAAAGAGCCTCTATTTTAGAGGCGATCAATCATGGTGGAATATTAATAATAAAATAGAATATGGAAATGCCAGATTTGACATCAAAGTAAACACAGATAAAGGAAGACTAAGAGTAGAGTAGTAGTTCGTATCTAGAATTAATTCTGTAAGGAAAAAACTTAAGAAAGAATGCAACTAAAGCTATAAATGCCATATTGAACACTCGGAAATTGATGTACGATGATCTCAAACTTGGAATAATGATACTTCATTGAACACTAACAGAAGAGATTAGTTGAAAAATAAATCCGTAAGACGTCAGATACTTTAAAGTCCCTTCAACAAATGGTTCAACACAGAACATTAAAGGAGTTCATGGAAGAGCT
This sequence comes from Calliphora vicina, assembly GCF_958450345.1. NCBI lineage: Eukaryota > Metazoa > Arthropoda > Insecta > Diptera > Calliphoridae > Calliphora > Calliphora vicina. Next base: position 57,659,526 of record NC_088783.1, on the reverse strand, counting down.
GCTCAAAGTTCAGAAACTTTTGACTCTAGCTCTGAAATTTCCTAACCGATACCGTGAAGAGAGATCATTGAAGTTGAATTAAAGCCTTAATTTTAATTACAATGACATTTCGAAAGTTGTAATTTTTCAATATCAATTACTATTATGTTATTATGTTAGACTCTTTGGTCGTTCTTCAATAAATCGTTAACACAAAACAATTCAGTTCATGGAAGGTTCGCTGAGTATACAAAAACATTTATATAACACCGTGATGAAGAATTTTATATTTTGAAAAGTTATCTTTTCCATATTATTATAGATTTGGGTCTTCATATTGGAAACATCTACATCTACTTTACTGACCAAGCACAGCGAAAAAAGAAACTCTCTATATCATATTCTTACGATAGATTTGAATCTTCATGTTAACAAACCACAATTCACTCTAGATCCCAACTTTATTGACCAGGAGAAGCGAAGAGAGGTTGTTGAACTAATCATGAGAGTGTTGGGAACATCAGTGGTCATCGTGATGAAGAATTGAAGAAAGACCTTGCACTTATTAACAATTTACTACGAAGAAAGTTCATTATATTCTCATGATAGATTTGCATCTTCATGTTGACAAAGTTCAATTGACCCAAGAACTAAACCTTAGTGACAAGGGATAGCAAAGAGTTCATTGAATGAATAATAACCGTGCCCCCAAACATTAATTCAGCATCGGTATCAAGAATTTTACACTTTGAAGCTCGTTTCATGTTGGCGATGCACAATTTACCCAAGATCTCTCACTAATTGAACGAGAACAGCGAAGAGAGTTCGTTGACTGGTTCATGTGAGTGTTGCTGGGAGCCCCAAAGAATCCATTTGGCATAGTGATCAATAATTTTGCACTTCCAAGCTCGTTTCATGTTGACGAGGTTCAATTGATGTTATAACTAAAATTCATTAACAAGGTACAGCGAAGAGAGTTAATTTTTCTCATGTTGACGAGATTTAATTGACTCAAAATCTAACACTTTCTTTCTTTTCGTTGGATCGTTAACAGAAAGAAAAATTCTCTACTCCATATTCTAACGATAGATTGGATAGAGAATGGCTCAGGGATCAATAATTTTCCACTTCCATGCTCGTTTCATGTTGACGAGGTTCAATTGATGTTACAACTAAAATTCATTAACAAGGTACAGCGAAGAGAGTTCATTGAATCTTTAATCGACAAAAGAAGAACACACTACACAATACTCTCTCGATTGATTTACCTCTTCATTTTGACAAAGTTCAATTGCCTCAAGAACTAAACCTAACTGAATGTTCCTGGTCAGTTGGGTTTAGTTCTTGAGGAAAGTTCGTTGAATAGTTCATGAGAGTGTTGCTGGGAGCTCGGAAACATTAATTCGATATCGGGATCTATAATTATCCACTTCTAAGCCCTTTTCATGTTGTCGGGATTCAATTGACTCAAAATCTAACACTTACTAAAAAGGTACAGCAAAAAGAGTTCGTTGAATCGTTAAAAAAAAGAAAGAGAAACACTCAACACCATTTTCTAAGGATAGAATTGCTTCTTCATGTTAACAATGTTCAATTTACACAAAATCTTTCACTAATTGAAAGAGAATGGCGAAGAGAGTTCGTTGAATGGTTCATGAGAGTGAAGCTGGGAACTCCGAAACATATATTCGAATGATAGTCTTCTCTTGCTAGATTTTACTCTAACACTCATTAATAGGGTACTGTGAATATACATCTTTGAATAGTTAATCGAACGACATCATCTTTATGTTTGAACATCATATTTAATTTGGAATTAAGAACATCCACGAATTATTATTTATATACCACTGCATGCACAATGGGTTTGGTGCCGTCTTAGATCTGCAGCCATTATCGAACCATCCATCCATACAATGCATTTTCATCTTCATGCTGACCAGGAACAGCAAGCACAGTTCTGACTTAACTGATTAATGATAGTGTGGGGAAAGGAACCCAGAAACATTAATTCAGCATCAAGAGTTTTACACTCTTTTGATGTTCTCGTGGTTCAATTGACTCAAGATCTAAAGGTACAGAGAAGATGTAACAATATTGATCGGGAAAATTGAGGAAATTGAGCGCTTTATCATAAAAATTCAAATTCAATTGCTTATATGCCAGAAAAATCACGGAGATGACATAATATTGAAAAGTTCGTGAAAGGAATACCGTGTACGTATTGCCAGAATGATGTCGCAGCAAACTGGAACTCTTATTTACACAGTGTTCTACCTTCTCCAGACTGATAACATGAATACAGTAAGATACAGAGTATTCCTATATATCTTCCTATACGAAATAATCGATTTTAAACCAATACAAAATAATCAATTACTCAAATAAATATAAAGGGGTCCACAATAGCTATAAAATATTGACATGGAGTAGAAACCCCTTACTCGTTTTATCACAAGGAATAAAGACCTTTCCTCGCTACAACCTGTACTTAACCTAAATTTCTGTATCTAAGCAGCGACTTCAACTTTTGCCGACGGCAAACAATATTTCCTTATTAAAAATCTTAACATTTCCTTTTAAATTTCTTAAATTAAAGCTAAACATTCAGCTTTTTTTGTTGTGCACTTGTATACTCATTTAAAAGAACACACAAACACAAAAAAAAAATCGTTAAACCACTGCTTTATTAAATGATTTGAGCAAAATATTGCAAAAAAAAACTGAAAAAAAGTTTATGAATTTCAAGATTAAATTCTAGGAATTTATTTTAAATCTTAACAACAAAAACAACAAAAAAGAACGACGAAATAATAAATAAAACAACTTCATAAAATTAAAGAGCAAATAATGATTCAGTCAGTACGTCCGTCATCTACAACAGCCCTGCCTGCCCCTTCCCACAGCATTTGGCCTCTTTCTACCCAAACTCGAATCATCTTTCTGCTGTAGGTTAAAATCTAGAACAGTAATATTTAATGTACATTTTTGTTGCTGTTGTTGCTGCGAGTGATATCAACAACATCTATCCATTCATACAGTTATTCATCCATCCATCCATCTGTTCTGCCAGCCAGCCAAGCCATCCATCCACACCTCCTCCTAAACAATACGGTAGTAGGTACAACAATACTTGTACATATTGAAATTCTACTTGAGTAAAACTGAGCATGTCACTCTCCCACATTTTTTCGTTTTATTTTTGCAATTTTTTATTGTTTAGTTCAGTGTTTTGTTTGGGTCTTTTAGCGCCATCTATATCAAAATATTTTGAACTTTATTATAACGGCACACATACTTACACCCAACAACAACAAAAACAAAGAAAAAAACTATGAATGCCAAGCTATATCTCGCTGCTATATGTATGTATCTCATAGATACACACATACTACATAGAAGATATATGTATATACGCACAAAAATTCCAAATATTTTAGAAATTTACCGGAAAAATGCGCTGAAGAATGTGCGGCGAATTTGCTGCTTCTTCTATTCGTTTTTACCCCAACCTTTGTTAACAAATACCAACATCACTTGACATCGTGCCGCAATTTGCATGCGCTAGAATAGAACAACTACATAGTGAGTGCATGGGTTAGAGAGAGTTGGCATGAAAACAATAAACTTGTATTTGTTGCTGAATTCAGCCATTGTTGTGTGCCCAAGACAAAAACAACAGCAACAAGAACAAGTGTAAAAAGTTAAAACAAGTTAGCATCTCGCTGTTGGAGAGCGCATGTCGAGTTTTAAAAGCGAATTCACCTATACACTGTTAGAGATTTCTGGTTATTTTGAGTTTGGATGTGTAAATGCTGGTGTAGTTGGATTTTTGTTGTTATCGTCTTGCTTTTCTTAAAGCACAGCAGATGTGTGTTAAAATTGTCTATTAAGTCAATGGACAAGATTTTACAGTGGGTAGGTAGCTATTTTGCCTTTGCGGCAATGAATCATACAGCTGTGATAAAAATGGTAGCAGTGTAAATAATAGTCCTACGTAGAGATTTAAACATATGTCAGACTAAATTTCTTTATTTGTCAATGACTCTGCAACATAAATCACAATGGAATCAGATTTGAATAAACCCAAGAGAGGAGCTTTAGGTAGCCCATGGAATCTGCCACATAAAGGGACTTCCGAAGTTTCACAGTTGAAATTTTGAAGCTACATTGCCTGTCATTTATTCAATTTGTTTTACTAAATCAACAACATGTGAAAATTATAAAAATGTTTTATCAAAATTTGTGTTCTGTTCGGGCATCATTCCCCGTACTTTACGATGAGAGACATTTCTGGATGAATGGGTACGTCAACAAATAAAATTATCGAATTTGGAACAATACCAATCCTCGTGACATCCAAGGATCCCGAAAAAGTCACTGTCTGGAGACTGGCCATAAACGTCAACTGCGAGCGCTATAGGTCGCTGATTACCAAGTTTTTTTTGACATGAATTGAATGATATTCGATTGGAGGTGATGTGAACGCAGATCTACGCGATTAAGCCAAAACCACAGCGGCCCTTAAAACAAATATAACCCTCGCCATCGCTCAAATTCAGTCTAATTTATGAGCCAGAGTCATGGAAAATTTAACATTTCTGGACTATATTGGCATCGATAGGCCTTTAAAACTAATAAACAATTTAGATTATATCTCACTTTCTTTTTAAATTTAAAGATAGAAAGCGCTTAATAAAAAATCCTTTAGATTCGAATGGAGAATTGTTACAACAATAGACGCCGCGAAAAACAAGAGTAGTTCTGGAACAAATGAGCTCGCGATGGACCTGGACTTAATGCTTACTGGTCCCTCATAGACCTTAACTATAGTCCCAAATGTATGCCCAGAATGTGATCAGAGTCCCCGTGATACCCCAACATTTTCAACATCCCAGAAAACCCTACCTCAATTCGTTTAATGTATTTATGGACTAACACTGGAGAAATAGTTCAATTCCTTGGGCTTTCCCTAGATGCAGAACCTCCCATATAGAAATCTTTTTACACATATGAACAGCATGATAATGCCTCAAATCATATTCGCATTAAACAACAGATTCGATATTTTATGAAGGAGCTCCATTATATCCCAACGCAGGTTAGGTTAAGCAGGTTATCCCTTTCTTAGAGTGACACAATTGGGTCATTCAACATCGATCCCATTGTTATAACTTAAAACACATGTGAACCAACAGCAGTACTCCATCCGTCCTTAGTAAGTCCTTAACAAAATCTGTCAGTTCTACGAAGGAAATTCTTCCTCTACAGATCCTAAAGATCACGTAAAGAAAAGATACCCAGAGTCTCGTATCTTCAACCGCAAACATTAGACAGTGGCAGAGACGGTCTCTTACCATTTCCTTCAGCCCCTCATTCTAGCAACACAGTCTTTTCTCCCATATTGATAATTTCTGCAGCATCCAGTACATGGGAGATTCAATGAGTGGTAATCCACTGCACAGTCTGCAGGATGTTGTTCAGAGACGTCCTTCTCAATATACAAGTAGTACACAAAGGCAAAGCACCCCAACAACTTGGTCAATATCCACTTAGAGATTGGCTGGTACAACTTGGCGATCTGGTATCCAGTAGATGCCATTCACGAAATCAAGCACAAAGCTTCGTTCTTTCTCCTATTCTATTTCTTATTTTTCTACGTCAAACTTCCAAACCATTCATATTCATTCAGTTATAGGCAATGTGGCAAAACATGAATGATTCCCTTAATCGGGACCTTGTGACAATCTCTGAATGGGGTCGTGCGAATACGGTCGCTTTCAACGCTCTCCAGACTCAGTGTTGCAAAGTCTATTTTGGAGCATCTCGACCAACTCTATTGATTTGCTGGAACACCGACGCAATGTGGACTGCGTTTCACTGTTCTATCGGTATTGCAATGGAATGTGTTCTTATCAATTAGGGAACTTATTTTTGATACGCGCAGATTTCTAAGTAATACACGTTTTTCGTCAAGAACACATTCCTACTGGGAAAATTCGTTCTTTAGCCGTACTGTCCGTATGTGGAACAAATTTCCGGCTGAAGTCTTTCCTGTCATTTTCAACGTCGGAAAATTCGAATCGAATGTCCACAAACACTACTCCCTCTTTCCTCCCTCCTATTTTCCTAGTTTCAATACAATGCTTTGTATGAGTAGGGTTCATCCCCTGAGTGCTGGTCCAAGGAGAAAAAAACACCTTAAGATATTCTTGTTCCTCATAATGCTTAAAAGTAAGTATGTAATCCTCCACTAAAATCCATCTTCTTCTAATTTCAGCCATCAGTGAAAGCCTCTAATAGTTATTTCACAAGTGTCGACCAAAGATGAACAAACTGAAAGGAAATATACACCCGCATATTTCCTTTCAGTTTGTTCATCTTTGGTCGACACTGATATGTGGTATGTATTGTATAAAGGTTTGGGTGAGCAATAGTGAAAATTGTGCGGGATATCTGACAGACAGTCCCGTGTAAAGTCAAAATTGTATTTTAGTCGAGCTAAAAGGGTATTTCAGGGGTAACGACAGCTTAGCGGTAGCCAATCATTAATTCTCCTGTGCAAAAAGTACTCGTCTTATCTTTCTTTATAAACATTATATAGTGGTTTCTACATAAGGATCAAAAGTGATTTAGGTGTAGTTATCTAACATTTAGAATTATGGCTCCATGTATCGTTCACAAAACTTCAACGATGGATTCCTTCCGTCCTATAAAACATATCGTTTGATTGATAATGATAAATAACTTCAAAAATAATTTAAGAAATCAAATTCTTGATTCTGAAATAGGTTTGTCAATGTGTTTATAAATTAAATATGTGAAATTAAGTTTATAACAGAGATACTTTTCATTTTGCAATGGGTTCATGTAACGTTATTTTTAATTTTAAATGACAATATGTATGAACTTAACATTTTTGTCTAATTCGATGCAGTAGTTTTTAAATTCGAACAGACACTTCCCTTTTATTATTACTTTAGTATTTACTATTTATTTTGTTAATTTATTGCTAAAACCAAATCGAAAATTAAAGAAAATGTCCACTTACCTTTAAATATTTATTAAATTCTATGTTGATCATAAATTTTTCCAACTCGAACCACTGTAGAATACACACTTACACTAACACCAAAACTGCAGTCAAGTATTTTTCTTATTCGCTTTTCCTTTTAACTTGCAAACAAAACAATAACAGAGAGCGAGAAAGAGATGACAATAGATACATTAATAAACAAGACTTTATAAAACCATATGATTTTCTAGGGGCGAATTCAACAACTGTTGCAAATATGTTTTTGTTTACCACCAAACAAATAAACAAACAAAACACATGCACTATTTATTAATACATATTTTAAAAGAATATTTATTGTAGTTTTTAATAACAATTTAAGATTCATTCAATAACTAACTACATAAAACACTTGTCTTGATTTAGTTAATTTATTTATTTATTTTTTGCATACCAATCTGTTTGATTTTTTTCTCACTTCACTTTCTTAGTTTTAGCAAAAAAACACACAAAAACATTCTTACATGCATGAACATGTTTTCATTTCGTTTCGTAAAACAACAATTTATTTTACAGAATATACAATGCAACCACCGTACCGACGACGACTCACTCGAAAACATTTGGAATTTCTACATTTTCTTTTCTTAATTTTTTGCCAATTATTTTAAGTTGTTTGCTTGTTTTTTTCTTATTTTTAGTTGTTGTTCTTCATTTCTGCAAATGCTAAAAACACAGCACAACAAGTATAAATGTTGATGGCAAAAACAAAAACTAAATTCTTAAGCCGAACACAAAAATTCCAAAACGCAGTAGAAATATGCGCGCGCGTTACTAAATGCAACAGACCGAACTAATAAATATGAAAAAATTACACACAAACACACACTCACTCACTCATTGTAAAGAAAAGTAAAGTAGTAAAAGCAAATAGCAATAGCAAAAATAGAAGCAACCGACAAACAAACAAACAAAGAAGTAGTAAAGCAAACGTACATCATACAAACGAACATACACGAATGTTCGATTGCAGAAATGGGGAAGGGGGATTTATAACAGTGATGAGTGATGTTGGGGAAATCATAAAAGAGTAGTGCTGCCAGATGGCGAGTTTTCTGTTAATGAAAAGAATTTTATCAAACGTTTTTTTTTTGGGAATACAAAATTCCTTTTTGTACCCTTCACCATGAGTAGCAAGGGTATATACATATAATTTTGTCATTCCGTTTGTAATTTCTACATTTTTCATTTGCGACCCCACAAAGTATATATATTCTGAATCGTTATAGATAGCGAAGTCCGTCTGTCCGTCTGTATGTTGAAATCAACTTTCCGTAGCCCCCGAAACAAACATGATTGATACATCAATATATATTCACCCGGCTCAGTTGCTATTTAAAATCGAGAAATTCGGCCCACAAATGGCTGAAATATAAGGATAAAACCGGACAACCTCGATTTTTGGAATATTTTTGATCTATATCTGGATTACTAAGTCATTAATATAGACAATATGGGTACCTAATGATAGATATTTCAAAGTCCATTGTGACGATGTATGTAAGACTATAGTACTTTGACCTATAATGCGTTAAAATCGGAAAAATATTTTTTATATCGATTTTTTTTTTACACCAAAAGCTTTTTTTCGCTAAAGATTAAAAAAAAATTTAAAATTTAAAAATAAAAATTTTAAAAAAAACAATTCGATAATATTTAAAATTTTTATTTTGATGTATAATTTGGTGAAGGGTATATAAGATTCGGCACAGCCGAATTTAGCTCTCTTAAAATGGTATTCCCTTTTCCAGAGCTAAATTGTCATTCTTCGAGTATAATTTCCCGCTTACCGGTCTTGCAGTGAAATGTTGAGACTGTTATTTGTCTTTAAATATGTCCCTAAATATGTCGCACTGATGATTTACAATAGAACGGCTGTGATATATTTATGTATCAATCATTTTTGTTATGTTATTTGGGGGCTTCGGAAAATTGATTTCAACAGACGGACATCGAAACCGCCATCTATAACGATCCAGATCAATCATCATCACATCTCATCATCAGATCGGTTTCTTTGTTCTCCCTAGATTCAAACTTCTATTTATCGTCACCTTTGTAGACTCTGAGAAAGATAGTTCCAAATCCATCAAACGGCCTTCCTGGAACCTCCTACAGCTTCATAAACCTTGACTACTTTCCAGTCCTGTGTGATTAACAAGTAGAATACTGAAGTATTCTGAGTCTTTGTCCAGCCCACCATCATCTAGTATATCGGAACACTCATGGCGCGGGCATCTTTAACCTTTTTTTATACCCTTCACCTTCGTGAGAAGGGTATATATAAGTTTGTCATTCCGTTTGTAATTTCTACATTTTTCATTTCCCACCCTATAAAGTTTGGATATTTATATCCTTATAGATAGAGGAGTCGCTTAAGCCATGTCCGTCTGTCTGTCTGTTGAAATCAATTTTCTGAAGACCCCAGATATCTTCGGGATCCAAATCTTCAATAATTCTGTCAGACATGCTTTCGAGAAGTTTGCTATTTAAAATCAGCAAAATCGGTCCACAAATGCCTGAGATATGAGGAAAAAACCAAGACAACCTCGATTTTTGACCTATTTTTGACCTATATCTGGATTACTAAGACATTAATATAGACAATATGGATATCTAATGATAGATATTTCAAAGACATTTGCAACGACGTATATAAGACCATAGTAAGATGGACCTACAATGGGTCAAATTCACAAAAAAAAATTCAGAAAACCAAAAAAAAATTTAAAATTTAAAAAAAAAAAAAAATTTAAATCATTTTTTTTAAAAAAAATTTAAAAAAACAACTGGAAAAAAATTAAATTTGTTTACCTAAAAATATTTAAAATTTTGAAGTATAATTTTGTGAAGGGTATATAAGATTCGGCACAGCCGAATATAGCACTCTTACTTGTTTAACTTCTAACTGTTATCAATACTTGTAAATAATCATTCATAACATGGTTATTACCCTGTTAATAAATTAGTAAATAGTTGTCATTTCAATATCTGTATCAGGTAATCTGCTAGGATAAAAACCTAGTCTCCTCTTTAAATACGTCACACATTCCCAATTCCAGCCCCCGAGTCCCTCACAAATTCCAGATTTTCGGTATTTTCGTTATCTTTTCACTTGCCCTACAAAGAATTAAAATTCAGGCTTTTCTCCGTTTTATTTTTCCTATTAGTTGAGGAAGAACAGATTCCTATATTGCCTGGGATCCAGATAATCATCTCCATATTTCGTGTTGAAATTTATCTTCTTCTAACATTGCCAAATATTCCAGATAAGTCTCATCTATACAATATCTCATGGATTTCTAATCGAAGCCCCTAAGGTGCTCAGCAAATATATGTTCCATATTCTACTAAATATAACAATGTTCCATTGTTTCGGTCTTCTCGACTTTTTCTAACTTCCCCTACAAAAGACCTAGCACTCCTCAGAGTAGATCTATTTTATTTCAGGATTTTCTTCATTCATGTATAGCTAGTTCGTCTGTTGATCCCTTATTGTCAACTGACGAACGAAGTATTGTCAAGATTGACGGTGTCTAAGAAGGAATCGATTCTGGATAGCTCGATATTTATTTGTCATGATACCTTAGTTGCCTGGAATATATATAATAAACAAATCTACATATTTCGTGTTGGAATTTATCTTCTTCTAACTTTCTCCAATATTGCGCGATTTAAGCAAGAACCATAGAATAAGAATTTAATCTTCAATATATAATGTCTCAGAAATTTCCCATACCACTCTTTCTGTCGAGTAAAAACACCAACGAGTCTCCTGATGAATTTTATTTCCTCCATTATATTTTCCCCATAGGTTGTAACTTGCCAGTGTTTGGCACTCCTTGAAGTTGTTGTTGAACTCCTCTTGAATGGCATAATGTTCTAAAGGTTGACAGTGTTCAAGGAAGAATACATCCTGAGCACTCGTCTCACTTTTATTTTTCCTTGATACCTGATGTACAAGGATATAGCGATGTGTCCTTCAGCCCATTCACCAAATATACGGCGCGGACCATGATCATGAGACTTTCATTCCTGTATGTGATCAGCAATTAAACTTGTGTCCATTCGCTTTATGGAGCATTTTGCGTAATGTTCTTGGTTTGCGTGCTTACAAGATTGAACTCGTACAGGAATAGAAGCCCTACATTGACACATTTGGATCATCATCAACACGCTATGCTGTTCAATAGGTATCGTTTGTTCTCTGTACACTGTACGACATCTTTCGGGACGCGTATTATCGTTAAGAGTAAACGTATTGCGAAAACGATTCATAGTTTATCCAATAAATCGATTTGATGGACGATTATGAGCACCATGACATGCAGGATGAGTTTGTCAAATTGAATCATAATAAATTTCAACAATTTCAAAATAAATTTCAGGCTTTAGCCTATTAATAGTAAATTGCTAAACCAAAAAAACCGAGAACTATCAAATCTGCTATCTAAGATTGAAACCGTGCTCCGCCTCTAAAAAACAAGCCTGTATTAAAAAAATCTCATAGTTTTCTCCAAAAACTCATAAAATCTTTTTAAATCAATGTTGTTTAATAACATTTTCTTATTGCTATTTTAACAACATCCTTAATTAACCTTTAATGTTTTAGGAAGGAAACTTCTCTCAAACAGGAAACACTTTATAGCCAACAATTTGGCAACTCTGCTGCCATTTAAACTAAATAAATGGCGGCAAATGTAGCGAAGCGTAAGACTAAACTGTTTGTTCCACAAAATGAATGTTGATTTTTTTATTTTTTTGTTTGTGTTAATTTTACATGTTTCTGCTAAGCAACTTTTTAATTCACAAGAAAAATAAAACAAACAAAAAAAAAATAAATAAAATTAAAATAAAATAAAAATACGCCAAGGTTCTACAACAACTTTAAATGCCAATCAGCATGTTTTTCTTTCCCCACATGAATGTTGCACGATTGTTGTTGATGTTGTTTCAGTGTTTTTTATATCAGTATCTGTTTTTACAAAGAAGTCAGCAATAGCAGCAGTATCTGCAGCAGCAGTAACAACTAACGAAATGAAAAACTTGCAAATTGCAACAAACAGGCAAAACACTACTACTGGACAAAACATAAGACTGACACGACTACTTGCTACAACGGATGCGGCTGCTACAACAACAAAAACGTTACATATACATACAAAACAACACAACAATTTGAAGAACGTTCACATAGTTGAAACAACAACGTCGGCATACATATGGTCTGCATACCATCAGACGATATTTCTCAGATATCGAAAGAAAATCCACAACATCACACAACAAACAAACATTTGCCATTCCCCACTAAGCAAGTTACTACTTACTGTCCCGTGCCTTAGTATGTGAAATAGTAGTATCTGTGTGTCTGTGTGGAGTGGAGTTGTATCTGTAGGTTCGCTTAATGCATTCTTAAAAAGCATATGTTTGACCAGTTTTGTTTTGTTTTTATATCGAATTCGCAACATAGAAATTCTTCTCAACAATCTTAAGAATGTTTTTTCTCGTTTCTCTTCTTTCCACGGACGGCATTTTTCTTCATTCTTGAGGCATTAAAGAATTTCTGGAATTACATTAAATTGCTGCTTTTGCTTGGCACTGACGTCTGCACTCTCTGGTTCGTAGAACGTTTGAATGTACAAGAAACGAAAAAACAAAAAACACGTATTCAACGAAATACAACCGCAATGTCACAATCATGCATTATGTAAAGGGTGTTTTTTTAAGTCTGTTATAATTTGAAATTGTAAGTTCGAAAGATCAATATATAGCACTAATATTTGAAAATTATTTCGGGCATATGGCCACCGCGACTGTTCTTGGTGGAGCACATTCGGGACATCCAATTTTGGGACACTTTTTCTAGCATTGCTGGAGGTATGTCATGAATAACTCTAACAATGTTGGCCTCCAAGGCGACAATTGTTGCTGGTTTATCAGCATAAACCAGTGACTTCACAGGAAATAACCGAGAGGTGTCAAATCGCACGACCTTGGAGGTCAATTGACAGATCCATTTCTCGAAATTAAGTTATCGCCAAATTTTGATTATAATTAATCGGTTGTTGTAGCAGCGTGAACAATTTTACAATATTTAATGTTGGGGTTCTGCAAGATCAAGTCCAAGAAATTATGCTACTTCTGCTGGGTGAGTCCATAAATCCACTGAATGTGAAATGAAGTATGGCTGGCTGGACAGTTGAAAATGTGGAGGGTGTCATGAGGATCCTGACCTGATCCTGATGGTTGAAGACGGCACGGTCTATGCGGGACCAGAAGGCATGAAGCATGTTGCTCCATCCTGATCTTAGTTGTGCCAGAACGACTCATGTTTTACGTGGCAGAATCTTCTCGGCGTCTGCTATCGATGGTCAGCGACCTACAAGTACGAAATTCATACGGTATCGTGCTACCGCGGAATTGATGGCATCTCTATGAATGTCGTTCAAAGCTGTCATATATGAGCTGCAATCAAATGGATCCTGCACATACATCTGTATGCTCTCCTCGTATTTTCTAAGGTCCTGGTCTGACATGCCTCGAGGGAGACTTCAACTGTGTGATGTTGAAGTTTGGATGACTCCTCCGGTGACATCCCAGAAGGAACTGTTGTGTCAGCATGACGATGAACCATAGAAGGTGGTGTTCGGAGGTAATTTGAAGACATCCTGTGTCGGTCCTTAAGGCTGCATTTTGTCAGCTTCGAATATTTCTCCACTGTATATCACTTAACCACACTGGGGCAGAATAGTTAACCACTGACCGGCCAATCGTCTTTAATGTAGCTAACAAGGTTTGTTTGTCCTTACTCCAAGTGCTGTCGGCTAGTGCCTCGAGGACCTTGTTCATATTTTGCAGTTTATGCGTGATTGCAATGGCGTGTGCTGAGGAGATAAAAGGGCTATCAAAAGATAATTAAAAAAAAGTTTAAAAAGAAATAATCGGTGATTGCGGTCGCCATATGGTACGAAGCGCCATCCTGTTGAAACAACATCTCACTGATCATGATGCGATAACGAGCTCCGGCTTAATTTTTGAAGAAATACGGCCAACAGCTTGAAAACTACACCAAACAGTGCATTTTTCCGGATGTATTGGAGTCTGTAGGATTTTTTTTAAGAAATCCATTATGCCAAAAATTAGCCACATCCCTCAATACGATAAAATTGCGATAAAACTGTCGTCTATAAGTTGCCCAAATCGATGACTGATTTTCAAGGATGAGTTATATTCAAGATGATTTGCCAAATCCTAAATATCAAAAAGTGAGCGCAGTATGACAGTTCGTAAGTTCTATCGGTCTTGAAAAAAACACCCTTTACATTAAAGAAAGATACTTTTGTTGCTGTTCTCGCTTCTCAATATAAAGTAGTAGCTTAATGGGTTGTTGCAGTCGTCGTCGTCTTTCTTGCTTCTTTTTTTTTTGTCGTTCAGGGAGCTTCCAGTTAATATGTAGTCGTTTATCATTTAACATGGATATGATTGATCATATGAATGGATTCGTGTGAACCAGTTTTGTTTTTGTCCCAGCAACTGGTTGCTACTTGTCCCCACAACTTGGATTATTATTATTTTTGAGAACAAGTAGCTAAACCCAACTTAATGGTGGGTATTTTATTTTATACTTAAGTTATGTAGAAAAAATAATTCATATTAATACATTTAAAAAGCAGCAGTAAAGATTTATTAGGAATTGGCCTATTTGTTTCCTGAACTGAAAGAAGTTTTTTTTCATTTTGTTGAGCTTTAAAAATCTATCCATGCTATGAGAGCTTTAAGCTAAAGAATATAAAATAATTAATAAAGTCTTGTTTAAAACAACTGTCTAAAAAGATTATTTGACTTTAATTGAACGTTTCTTGAAATGTTTAAATCAGTATTGTGTGTGATCTCTAGTTGTTGCCGATCCAATGAGCTTTAGAATAAGTATTTTGTTAGGCTTTAGAAAGAACTTCAGTTTAAGTTTCATAAGGAATCATAACTCACATAGGTTCACATTTCCTTCTCATTATCGGTCTCGTAAAGAGAAGGAAAAACATGGTCATATTATGACTAGGAACACGAAATGATCCTAGTGTAATCCTACAATTCTTGCTGATCATATTCCGATAATACTAGTTTATATGGGTTTGTTATTTCAGGTCGCCTAACTTGGGGAAAATATTGAACAAAATTCCTGGACGTCAAACTTTTTAGAAAAAAAAATACTAAAAATAACAAACAATTAAAAATGAACGGAGTTAATTCTGATTTTATAATTTTTTTTTTTCATTTTTCTCCCTCACGACACTCAAAATATATAGTCTCCTAGCACATGCTGGCCACAAAAACCTTGAAAATTCCGTTCAAATTCGGCGCAGTCTCTTCTAACATACTTAATGGGTTGTTGCAGTCGTGCGATTGCAAAATGATGTACAAACAAAACGTACAGGAGGACATTAGCTTCCACAAAATGAAAGGTATGACCATCCCGTTAGCTCGTTTTTTTTTTGTCTTCGAAAATGTCGAATTTTGTGGCAACAAAGCTTCATATTGGGTACAGGAGGACATTAGCTTCCACAAAATGAAAGGTATGACCATCCCGTTAGCTCGTTTTTTTTTTGTCTTCGAAAATGTCGAATTTTGTGGCAACAAAGCTTCATATTGGGGAAGTTTTTCTTTACTTCTTTAATTTGGAAAAAAGTGCCGCTGAAGAACACCGACTGCTCATCAAAGTTTATGGTGAATATGATCCATAGGATTCAATGTGCGAGAGATGGTTTGTTCGGTTCTGAAGTGGTGATTTTGACATGGAAAACGAAGATCGCCCAGGCCAGACAAAAAAGTATGAAGACCAAGAATTGGAGGCATCCATGAAGGTTGCAAAATGAATTTCAAAACGTTTGCTAGTAGCAGGATTCATCCAAAAGCTGGGAATTGGGTACCATACGAATTGAACCCTAGAGACCTTGAAAGGCGATTTTGCATGTCATTTTTGCAGCGAATCATTACTTTCGATGAAAAATGGATCCATTACGATAACCCGAAGCATAGATCGTATGTTAAGCCCGGCCAAAATACTCTCCATGACAAGGCTGTTAAAAAGTATTTAGAATGAATTGGTTCGGAAGTTTGTATCATCCGCTTTATAGTCCAGATCGTGCCCCGTCCGACTACTATTTGTTATGATCAATGCAGAACGCTTTTTTGGGATACGCCTCACTTTGGAACAGAGTATCCGATATTGGCTTGATTCGTTCTTGTCCTCAAAAGACGAGCAGTTCTTTTGACTCGGAATCCATATGTGGCCAGAAATTTGGGAAAAAGTCATAGCTAACAATGGCCAATACTTTCAATTAAATTATATTATACAAATGTTTCAAAAGAAAAGATAAAACTTGGAAAAAGTCCCAATATTTAAGTTACCATTTCGAAATATCCTTTTTTTACCTTGACATTATTTTGTTATTCGCAAATATCTTCAGTAATAGTTGTCCAAATTATTGGTTTAAAATATGAGGGTTCACAGATGGAGCTTATTTTCCCTAAAATCGCAGTATATAAAAAAATTAACGATTTAAGACATTTTATTTTAAAAATCGATTTTTGTTATAAAATATGAGTGATCACAGATTGAACTTATTTTCCCAAAAATCGAAGTATTTATAAAGTTATGAAAGATTTTTGATATTTGAGTTTTTCTTTTAAAACTATGCATCGAATTTCGTATGCTATAAACCAATTCTAAGCTAGATAAATATTATGTGAGCTCTGCACCATCAATTTCAAAGGTAAAAATATGGCTTACTGAATTTGTTAGTGGCCGTATAAGCACGAAAGATACCAATCATTCTGAACGCGCAATTGAGGCCTCTACGCTCGAAACAATTGAAAGAATTCACGATATGGTTTTGGCCGATCGGAGATTGAAAGTGCAAGAGATTGTGAAAACCATTAGCATCTCACATGACACAGTGCTTTCAAGTATGAGAAAGCTTTACGCAATATGGGTACCGCGTTTGCTCACAATCAACCACAATCACAACGGTGCAACCATGTGTAGTTTCAATGACAAAAATCCATGAATTAGGCTACGAATTTCTTCCTCATCTGCCCTATTCTCCGGATTTAGCCCCGAGTGACTATTTCTTGTTTCCAAACCTAACTCTCTGTTTATTCCTAATAAATTTTTATCATGATAAACGTCAAAATGGTTATTAAGATAAAAAATTATCAGGTATAGTCTCCATTTATTAGTGTTATTGCTTCGTTGTGACAAAATTTTTAGTGCTTTTGCTCAGACAACTTTGACTTGAAAACAAACATCATTAATTGTTATGATAAATATTTGTCTAGTATAGACAGGGAGTAAAGAAATGGATCGGCAGAAAGAGATTTGAGTAAATCGTATGTTTATTGGTGTAACAGATTTATGGGGTAGCAAAAACAAGTACCAAAATACATCTTTCCACAATAGGGTCTTTGGGAATTTCGCTGTTTGCTAGTTAAATTGTTTAATTAGAGCAGATGATTATATGAGATCAGCTTATCGATCATAGTTGCACAAGAAATCAGAAGATGAAACATCTAGATGTAACCATCTCCCTTAGGAGAGATTTTTAAATCGGGGATAGTTAGACAAATCTGTTAGGGTGCTTTTGCACTTTAGAATCTTCATATTAATTTCCTTTTTTCCTTAACCCTTTCGGGACTACTGGGATAATACTTCCCAGCAATTCTCAAATGCAATTTCTTATCTAAATAACACCTAAACTATGTTTAAGAGTTCATTATAACATTTGAATAAAAACATAACGGTACATGTCAGCGTATTCATGCAGCTTGGAAATGAATTTCACAATATTGCTGAAATTTGAGCAGTTTGGAAGTCGGCCGCACAGTTGTATAGAAAAAATATAGAGGCAAATAAATATCTAACTTCTAAACGATTAGCCCAATTTGAATGAAAGTTGATATGCGCAAAGAGGAAGTCTAGTCGAGTTCAAGTTTTGAGTTTAGACCTCATGGATCTACCAGGAGCGCGGCCAGGGGATCCCAAAGTAGGTCACTTTGGGATACCCTCGTATGGATTCCGATTTTAAAAAAATTACAAATAAAAAATTTCCTCGTTAAGCCTTATCGTATCTATCAATTATCTTTTATAGTTTAGGAGATATTCGTATTTAAAAATTAAATCTTTACCCACCTTGCTCCATTTTTTTTGATATCAGAGGGTCTAAATATTTCCCGAATTTCTCCATTTTTATTTTATTAGACCAGTATGCCAGTAGAGCATTCCGGTCTTCACTTGGTATCGAAAAGTGTACAAAGATGATATGCCTAGGCTGCAACAAAGCTTGGTGATACAAGTGTTTTGGACCATTTCACAAATCAAATCCCTAATTACATTTATAAATGTGTACTTTCATCTAAATTTAATAATATTCTGATGTTTTATTAATTTTTTAATTTCGAATCACTCATCAAGAACACTGATTGAGATTTTATTTCCCACGTAAAATGGGATTATATGTCGCACGATAAAAGGACGATTTCAGGATTTGTGAGTATGCAGAACATAATATTTTTCCTCATCTTTTGGAATATGCAAAAATGTCTACCATATATATTTTGGTTCTCAAAATAAAACTCCGTCCCGAAAGGGTTAACAAGCCTTCGAACCTTGAACTTTGTGAATATTTTATGACATATAGCTACTTTGCTTGTCTGCAGATACTCCAAGAGTCACTAGCGGGAATCAAACCCGCAACCCTTAGATTAATAGTCCAGCGCACTATCGACAAGTCTATCGGGGCACATATAATCAGTCGGACAATAACATTTTAGTACTAAATCCAATGTTTCAGTCCTATTGAATATCCTTTCTCAAGAGAAAGATGATATGTTTGATGGAACGTCTGATAGCCATACCCCTGGGAAAAACAGACGCTATTAAACTAGGTTTTCAAGTGCACGTATTTAACCTTCGCTTTACCAATACCCACCCGGGTGACCACATCGATTTTATTGGTTTAATATTTTTTTTTATTTTGTTTCGATTTAAATGAAATTTGTACTCACTGAACAAATTCTAGAGTTCTATAGAATTTAATAGAACCATTTTAAAATTTTTATAAGGTTTTTTCAATTTTTTAAAATTTCGTTCGTCGCATATATTTATAGAAGTGTAGTGTCACCCGGGTGGGTATTGGTAAACCATGTACATAAAAAACCTTTGGTAAAGCGAAGGTTAAGCCTGCCCTCCATAGTCTTCATTAGCACAAAATTATGATCAGCTGATGCTGCTTAATCCAATTAATACATACATATTTAGTTGCAACCATATTCAATTTTTTTTTACAGTTGCCCTTCTTCAGCACCTCACACTCACTGTGTGAGCCGTACGTTTTTCATTCTTACATCATTATTTTTTTTTCTTCTGTCTGTTGTTAATGCCAAGTAATTTTTCATTTTCCTTATATGAAGAGGATTCCTCATCATCATCATTATTATCACCAAACTTCTATCGTACGTCTCTCTTGCCCTTCTCTTTTTCCAATTAAACTATTTGTGGCATCTATAAAATCTGCCTTCATGTTTGGTTTGGTTTTGTTGTTCGGTATCACCAATGATCATCTACCAGCACTTATTAACTCTTATGGAGCATTAAATACAAGTTAGTAGTAGTAAGAAGAAGAAGAAGTGGTGAGTACCTCGTTCCCACTGAATGCTTGGTTGATCGTTCAGTGGCTATGGCTGTAGCTGGTCGACTGGCTGTATGACGGCTTTGGCCAACTAACTACCAACTGACCAGCTTGTTTGACTTGGAACCGATGATAACTTTGTTGTCATTTTATATTGCCGCCAGTCTCGTTTTCACATTTGTTAAAATGTTTGCTTCGTGGCTGGGGTTTTAGTTTTCTGTGTGTGTGTTTTTTTTTTGTTTTTATATTTTGTCGCTTGTTGTTATTGTTATTGGTCTGGTCATTGTCGCCTTGTCGCCTTTAATGTTGCCATGTTTTTGTTGCTGTTGTCGTTATTTAATTTAATCTTTTTTGTTGCATTATTATCAACATCTTTGCTTTGAAATTCTACTTGATTTTTTTTCTTTTTGCGCAATTTTTGCTTTTTACAAAAAATTCTTAAAGTTTTTTTCGGTTTCAATATGTTATTTGTACTCTTTTGTGCAGAGAAACGTTTTGTATCGAAAGCATAAATTCCAATCTGCTTTTATTTATTTAATTTTTAAGGATGTTTGTGTAATTATAAAAAAAAAATATTATAATTTTTTCAAGCTGCCAAGGAAAAAGTTTTGTGACCTTAAAAAGCTTATTAACTAGCCACCAATGTTTAAGGTTTTCACTTGACAAGTCAGTTTTTGAAACAACAATTTTCTTCTTCTATCTCTTTGCAGAATAGGGAGTAGAGTTTTTGCGAATGATTCGGAATCTAGAAAATAAGATGAGTGAATTTCATTGCTTAAGTGCAAACCAGGAAATATTTTCCATGACAATTTCCCTGATTTTATCAGTCGAGAAGATTCTTGAAACTCTTTGCACCCCACGCTATTCCTCATTGTCTAGCAAAGGTTTGTTGTCGGCTGCGTTTTCGTAAAATCCTCAACATTACAAATTTAACCAGCAGCTCAGTTACTTAGATAGGTAATTAAAAAAAACCATTTTGCTTGTTATATATAATTTTTATTTAAAATCAAAGTATTTTTTCTTCATGTTGCTCATTTTGTTTTTACAAATGTAACATTTTCGATTATCTTTGGTTTGGTTTTTTTCTCATTTCTTTAATGGAATTTTAAAAATTGTTTTGAACAAAAAACTCTGGTTTAAACAACTACATAACTAAAAAAATTAAAAAATAAAAAATATTTAAAATTGTTTACTTAACAAAATAAATTTAAAACAAAAATATTGGTGCGTTTCAACTATTGCAAATTAAAATACAATACATACTTATTTGTAATAAACATATTACATATTCTCAAACATTAACTTAAATGTTATGCAAAAATGTTTCAGTTTTTTTTTGAGATTTTTATTTAATATTATAATATCTTAATCTCAATATTTATGAGTATTTTGTTTAAACATTTTTAATTCCCTTTTTTTAAATTTATGGTTTAATGTTAGTTTTTAAAAAATGTTCTACTAAAAAACAATTTTTCTGGATTTTTTTTTTCTTCAAAATTTTGATGAATGAAATCTACAAATTTTAGGTATTTTCTTTAACGGTTTTTTGGATTTATTCTTTTTTTGCCAAATAAAAATACAATACTTAATGACTATTGTCGTTCTTTAATAATTTCTCTGGTTATTTTAGGTTTTTGTTTTAAGATCGGTTTTATCATTTTATTTAGTTTTCGATATGTTAAGTCTAAATTTAAAAAAAAAAGTTAAAATTCTGTTTGTTAATAGAAAAAGTTAAAGAAAATATTCTTGTACATCTAGTAGTTTTGCCAAAAAAAATTATTTTGAGATCAAAAGACTTTCAAATGTAAATAATAGAATAAAAGCCAAGGCATTATAGTGGGTTTAAAGTTTGGGTTAGGGTTTTTTAGTTTTAGTCAGAATTTTATTTCATTCCTCAAAATTCTAACTAAATCATGAAACACTGTTTATTTCAGTAATTTTGTTTCAAGTAGATTTTTTTTATTTCTCCAATTATTTTTTGTTTAATATATTTAAAGCTTAAATCAGTACCCGTATACTTAGACTGGTCCAATTAGTCGAATTATTTAATTATATTATTTAAATACATACACAAATACAATAAATAAAAAACAGATTTTATTTGAAATAAACAATTAGAAAGAATTTTTTTAAAAATGTGTATTGTGTGGCTGGTTTTATTTTATTTTTTATTTTGACAAATTTTGTACTTGTTTTTTTTTTTAATTGAGGGCCAAATGCTACACAAATGCAACTCTGCGTTATAGAAAACAGCGGTGGTAAAAGTAGTAAGTGCTTGTTTTAGTATTTAAAAATATTGAAAACAAATGATAATGTTAATGTTATTAATAATATTTATACTAAGGTTTGATTATAATTTTCAGCAATTTTTATTTTATTAATTGTATAAATTATACCTACTAATAACTAATTGTTGCAAACATTTTAATGTGAAGAAATAAATGTTGATATTAAACAAATTTTAACTAAGTTTTGAATAGTTGAAAATCTAAGACTAATTTCTGAAACAACTAAAACTCCCCAGAAGAATCTCTCAATCTCAATCAATTGTTTGTCCACGATTTTAAACGCAGCGAATTCGTGGGAATCTCGATATAACTTTCACTAACTTTTGATTCCAAGACAATGTTTTAGAGACCATTACTGAGCCTTCTTCGGAGACGAAGAATGTCTCTACGCTAGAGTTGTTCGCACTACAGTGCATTTTATGAATCAACTTTGTGTCCACGATTATGAAACGAAGCGAATTCAGAAGAATCGTTAGATAGCTTTCACATACGTTTTGTGGTTTCAGGGCAATGTGTTAGAGACCATTACTTATTACCATAGTCTTTTTCGGAGACGAAGAATCTCTTTACTCGAGAGTTTTATTGCACTAAAGTTAATTTTATGGATCAACTTTGTATCCTCTCTACTCGAGAGTTTTTTGCACTATAGTGCACGGTTTCCACGGTTACGAAACGAAGCGAATTCGTGGAAATCTCAATATAACTTTCACTTAAGTTTTGTGATTCCAAGGCAATGTATTAGAGACCATTACTGATTACCGTAGCCTTCTTCGGAGATGAAGAATCTCTCTACTCGAGAGTTTTTTTGCACTATAGTGCATTTAATGAATCAATGTTATGAAACGGTTATGAAACGAAGCGAATTCTTGGGAATCTCGAGATAACTTTCAATTACGTTTTGTGATTCCAAGGAAATGTGTTAGAGACCTCCTTAAACGGAGGATATTTATTGCGAAAATTAAATCCTCCTAAGCATCCCTATATTAAAACATTATTTTAAAGTACTTGAGAATTATTACGATCCTGGAAAATGTATCGAGTGAATTCGTTTCTTAAATCCAAGAGCAACGTGTTTGAGAGCAAATATTTCCATTCAGTCTGTAGACATACATATGTATGTACGGCAGAATTCGTCAACATATTAGAATTTTTGTATACACTTTATCGGATTATTGGTCCACTATTTTCCGAAGGTTCAGAATCAGAAAAATCTGAATTTTTTTTTGAGATTTTGTAATTACTACATTCCCTTTATTTAAACCTAATAACTCCACATAGAAACAACTTGTCTGTGATTTCGCGAACAGCTACATAGATTGATCATGATCTTATGCATTAGATGACTTGTAAATGAATGCTAGTTGGGGGAATTGAATCAAGGACATTCGAAATTCTCAGACATCATTCGCACAACAACAAGATCTCCGTTACGGAATGAGAAGAGTCTATCTCAGCTAAAAACTTTTAAGTCAGCAAAATTTGCAGCATCCGGAAGTTTTTCGACGATAGCAAAGGAGTTTAGCAATCTATGATCAAACTATATAGAGAAAAAGAAGAAATTCTTTACATCAGATGACCAATTTTGTACATATGTCGTAGATTATGAACTTGTAAAAGAATAGTAGATGTGTGGATTGAATCAATGACATTCGATCTTGTTGTAGTTCTCTCAACAACAAGATCTTTGCTACGGAATGCACGGGATAAAGATTTTTTACTTAGCAAAAGATACACCAAATGGAAGTTTTTCCTTAGGAATTTATGATCAAAACTGCATTGCATAGTGTATAACAAGAAATTCTGTATATCGTCTCACCAGTCTTCTTTAATCCTCCTAGATTCGACATCTCCAGTAACTCTCTTGTAGGGCATTAATATACCCAGATTATAAAACAGCAAGATGATATACATATATATGTGGATTATGTGAAAAGCCTTCCGTTATTCATAGACACTAAACTCAGTAGGAACAGATCATGTCCTCAAAATCAAGGATCAACAGACATGATGCAAAGATCTCCCCATTTCAAACTTATTCCACATGATGCTAACATCGTTCCAACTCTAACTTCTTCCACAGTGTCCCTCTTATTCTCCCTCATATTCCATTGCCAGCCAAACCCTACATCTGGTGGGATTGTGGTAGCTGAGGAAATACCTATTTAGAGCTGACTAAATACACAGAGAACCAGCAAAATAATTCAGTCAAAGGATGGTCCAACATAGACCGTCCTATTTCTAACTTATTTTAGAATTTCCTCAAACTAAATTAAACAGCAAATCTCAAATCACTACATCTATTGAACTTCTGGATTCATCCCATTGGGGTCTCCAAAATTCGGACTGAAAATGTCTAGAGTTCCAGGTGCTTCAACAAACAGCTTGTTACAGTTGTTAGCTAAATTCCCTGCATCAGTAGATTCATGGGCTTCTTCTATTAATGTGACGAAATATCTAAATGCTTGCGGAAATCTATAAATTATTCTACGATCATTACGTTTAGGAGATTGGCGAAATATCTTGAACCTCCGTATTGATAATGTAAAAAGTTCCAACTGCTGCTAAATATAATTGTCAAATTGTAACCACTATAGTGTTTGGATAAACTGCCCATGTGAATGTGTCTTGTTACCAAATATATTTCTTGCCAATTTAGAAAACATTGCTAAAAGGATGCTTATCCTTTTACCCCTCAGTTTTTAGTCAAATGCTGTTAAATATTATTTAATGAGTATTATTTGATCCATCTAATCAGGTTCCAGCATCAGTACATTTTCAAAAGTACCAGCAAAATTGTTAGCAAAAATAATCTGGCAGTTTCGTGATATCGAAAGAAAGGTGAGTTAAAAATTGTTTATGAAAACCATTACAAAAAGTTTTTTTTTCCAGACTGATACATTTGTTTAATTAAAACCTTTAATTATTTAAATATAAGTATTATTGCACTAAAATAAATATATTCCAAAAAAATAAAAAATAATATACAGGCAGCAAAACATAGTTGGCCCACAACTTTTTTCAAATGCTTTTCATTATTTTAATTTTAAAACTATGGAGATTAAATATTTCTTTTTTCTTTTGTATTTAAGAATGTGCGTTATAAAATATAATGTTAAAAATTAACTTAAATTAATAACATTTAAAGTGTTTAAAGCTATATATTTAGTAACTGAGTAGGACTAAATAATTAGGGCATGAGATCTGGTAAACCAATCTTGTTTTAAAAGTTTAAATTTTATTAAAAAGTAAAACATCTACACATATTTAATAATAAAACAATTTTGAAGTTTAAACTATCGTGCAATTAAATATCATTGTTTTATAAACCCGACAGTACTTGAAATTGTAGAAAATAACATATACATTTTAATCAATACATTGGTCCATGGACGTCCAATTTTGAGCCACATTTTCGAGCTTCTGTTGGCCTCCAAGGCCTCAATTGTTGCTGGTTTATCAGCATAAATCAGTGACTTCCCGTGACCCCACAGCAAATAATCGAGATGTGTCAGATCGCACGAACTTTTAGGCCAATTGATAGATCGATTTCTCGAAGTCAACTTATCCCCAAATTTTCAATAAATTAATGGTTGCGGTCACCGTATGGCAAGTAGCTCACTCCTGTTGAAACCACATCTCGCCCGAATAAATCGATCATCCATATTTTCAAAAAAAATTTCCAATTCTTTTTTAAATTTAAAATTTTTTTTTTTAAATTTAAAAATTTTGTTTTTTCAATTTTTTTTTTAAAAATTTAGCGAAAAAAAATTCGGCTTAAAAAATATTTTTTCCGATTTTGACCCATTGTAGGTCCAACTTACTATGGTCTTATATACGTCGTTGCAAAGGTCTTTGAAATATCTATCATTAGATATCCATATTGTCTATATTAATGACTTAGTAATCCAGATATATGTAGGTCAAAAATTGAGGTTGTCCTGGTTTCCTTATATCTCAGACATTTGTTGACCGATTTTCTCGATTTTAAATAGCAACCGAGCCGGAAGAACTCCTGAGATATTGATGTATGAATCGTGTATGTAAGTTATTTGGAGGCTTCGGACAGTTGATTTCCACTGACAGACAGACAGACAGACGGACATGGCTTAATCGACACCGCTATCTATAAGGATCCAGAATATATATACTTTATAGGGTCGGAAAATTATATTGTGGAAATTACAAGCGGAATGACAAACTTATATATAACCTTTTCACGAAGGTGAAGGATATAAAAAGTCGTCTGTAAGTAGTAAATTTCGATAATTTGTGTAGCGTTGCTCAAGCATTAATATATTCACAATGATTTGTTAGAGTACACTGATCATAAATGTCAAAAAATGAGCGAAGTATGACAGATCATTGGATAGTTAGTTCTTTCGTAAGTTCTATCGGGCTTTAGTTTGACTATCCCATCAGTTAAGCAAGTATTCAATGTATACCTTATAGACAGTAATTGTCATTAATGTCTTGGCTAACTCCAATTTATATGTTTTCGGGAATTTTACACGTATGTGCGCTTAGTAGTGCACAGAGAAGTCAATTGGTTACTTTATACATCCCAGGTAATCTAGAAAGAAGATAATTGTCACTTAAGTGTCTCTAAGTAATGTAGAGTGTAATCACTTTAAACGTTTATTTGTTTTATAGAAATTGTCTGGATATAAAATGACACCCCATTTTACCTAGAGTGAAGTCGATTGTCGCTTTAGTGTCTCTAAGTAAACTAGAGTGTAGTCACTTTAAACTCAGCAGAAGTAATCTATTGGAGAGTTGTTGGATGAAGGTTTTTTTACAGGCAATTGGTTATGAGATGTCTGCTACATATATAGCTGAACAAGTAGCCAGTCAGGTAACTGACTCAATGTAAGAATGGTAGGGACATGCATGTGTTAGAATAACTAGTGAGGTAGCTAGTTATGTAACTAGTTGTCAGCCTAAATGATAGGTAAAATCACTAGTTCGGGACAGTCCCCTAGAACTGCTGGAATGTTGTCGGCATACCAGTTTCAAGTAAAATACAACTACAATTGTAAATACTTATATTTTTGAGTTTTTCTTCTTCGCTTACTCAAAATATAGTTGTTTGATTACTAATATTCCCTGTTGGGGAACAATACACCATTTAAAATTGTTTTTCAGAAGTTTCAGAAACAGGAAACTCGTAAATATATTTAGTTTAAATTGCACAGTAGTTTTACTAATCGTAGGTTTAAACCTGGTTTAGCGCTAAGTCGCATACACACAGCTGATTGAAATGAAATTCTCAAATGTATATTTTCAATCACAAAACTCAGTTATTAAAAATATAGCTTTAGAACTTTATGAGTTTAATAACTAAAACAATAAATAACAAAATATGTAAATAAAATTCTCTTTAAAAAAATAATTATCTAGATTTAACTATTATGTAATACTGTAATTAAAATTATTATTTGTTTAGTGTTTTTTTTGTTTATTTGTTTTAGTTTAAAAGGAACTTTTACTTCATTAGGAGGATAATTTCAGAGGAAAATTCAGAAAGTATAGAACCACAAAAACAAAAGCTAACGTCAATGAAAACTTGAGTAAATCGAGAAAGCAAAACGCGAATAAATTGGAAGCGCTTTTTTACTACAAAGAAAAAAATTACATAGATCTAAAAAATTTACAAAATAATTTAGTAAAAAAATATACATAATAATAGTTGTAAAAAGTGCGTATTTTTTTCATTTGTTTTTTCTTTTTGTAGTTGCTATTTTGTATGCGTAATAAACTGGTAACGTTATTTTTTTCTGTTTTTATGAATTTTTTTTTTCAAATTTTTTTTTATATAAATTTTCGAAGACTTTTTTTGTATGTTAAATTAAATTGTTAAAATGTTGCTAAAGCCCTTTTTTTGATGTCAGCATTTCTTTAAATGAATTTAGTCCAGTTTCGCTAACGATTTGCGGAATATTTCTTCTAGTTTGGCACGAGGCCCTTGAACCACCAGCATATATTGGAAGGGAAAATCCCAGATGATGGTGAAATGGAACAGCATGTTGGCAATGGCAATTAAATATTCAAAGAATGCAAACCAACTGAAGGCTATACAACAACAAAAATCACATTAATTAGTTGTAATTTAAAAAAATGTAAAAAGAGTGTTAATTAAAACTTACCCAAATCATGACAATAGAAACGATGTTTGGCAAAGAATATCAGTAGGCCAATTGTGCTAAGAATTGACATGGCAAATAAAATCTTCTTCCATTTAATCGAATCCCTTTGCAATTGCGTCAGTTCGGTGTGATCCTCATGTATGATTTCATTCAATTTAATGGTGGCCAACATGTAACACAACGAGCAGATCATAAAGGTAATAAAGATCTTTTCATGTATAGCTTTATATATTAAAAAAAGAAAATATACATAAATGCTTAAATACATAACAAAATTCTTTCCCTAAAAACTTACGATAATTTTCCCGATTCGAAATATAGGTAACACCACCCAACGAGGCAATTTCTATACAATTCAATACCAATATCAAGTACACCATATATACAGTATTGCCCACCTTCTCAGGACGTTCCTTTTGCAATTTGGCCAACATAATGCGATAGTAGTTTTTATAGATGAATGCAATGGGCAGACGTGGACCCAAATGTAAGGCAATACTAAAACGCCAAAAATAACGCTGAGGACTAACGCCGGTAATTGCACTTATTGAGGGTACAATGTTATAAACCTTTAAAGAAGAGATATTTATTGCCAGAAATTTGGTTTTAAGAGTAATTGTGTTAACTTACCCTACAATGTGTTTCATGTACTTCATCATATTGGAAGACATAAGCGGTTACAAAACATGTAAATAGTGTCACCAAAGGCAACAGTGCTGTAAATACACAAATATGATGGAAATTGGCTAAAAAATGTAGAGCAAATGGAAAATCATTTGGCGATTCAGCTGTGTACGTCTGAGGAGTGTGTGGCTGAAAGATACAATGTAGATAGTAAATATTAGGGTATTCAATTAATCGGGTTTCTGGTTTAATCGATTAATCGAGCAAATAATTAATCGGTTATTAATCGATTAATTTTACATTATTCGATTAACCGAATAATTTCAATTTTAATTTGAAATTGAAAAGAAAAACTCGAATTTTGTGTACTTATATACGCATTTTGTTAATAAAAAGAACAAAAACATAAAAAAACAAACATAACAATTCAACAAAACAATAAATAAACATATCGCACTGATTCCTCTAAAGAGCGTCAACTCAAAATTTTAAAATGTTCAGTAGAAGCAAACAAACAATGAAACAACTGTACGGATACAACTGTATTTTTTGGCGAAAGACTATAGAAAATGATAGCAGACTATAGAAAATGATAGCACTGCACATCGATTTCTTGCAAAAAGTGAAAATTGAAAAATTTTGAGTTAACGCTCTATAGAGGAACCAGTGCGATATATACATGTGAGGTTTTTTAGGATTTTAGGGAGATCTTCTGAAATAATCATTCAAAAAAAATAATATAATTTAAATGCTTTCCTTTTAAAATATTTTTTTTTGATTTGAAAAAACTCTCTCACTGATTGTAGATGTTGGAGAAATCGAATGTAAGGCATAATAAAGAATAACCAATTTCTCAGTTCTTATTTTAGTTTTTTTCCATCATCCTTTTTGGATTCTTTTTAGATTTTGAATACTTTAATAGTTTCGTTATGTTCTGATAAAAGACTCGTGTCAGTAATGTCTTCTATTTTGTTTATTACCATTTCGTCCTCCGACTCATTACGACAAGGTTCATCATAGAACGTTCTAGAAAAAAGGACATTTCCAAATTCCTTAGTTTCAGTTTTCGTACTAAACTATTGCTAGAAGGGAATGTTCACGAGTTAAGCTAGGTACTCTGTTGAAAATTTCGTGAGAAATGCTGTCAAACTACATATATTTGGAATGAAATATATGCGAAATAATTTCGCAAAAGCAGTACTTTGTTTTTATTGTGGAAAACATGTGAAATATACAACCTTATTTTTCAACACGAAATAACATACGCAGCACTTCTTTCGCACGAAATTAAAACCACCTGCTAGCTGTCAAACAGCATGTAAAATTGTTCGCATTTGTATATAAAATTTGTATTTTAAAACAATATTTCTATATAAAGTGCAAAAAAAATATTCGGTTAATCAGTTAATCAACACAAATTAATCGGTTTATTTGTTATTTGAAAATCGACAATTTTAAATTATTCGAACAGTTAACCGACCAAAATTAATTGGTTAACCGATTAACGGTTAATCGATTGAATACCCTAGTAAATATTAAACAGAATTTGAAATAAATTCTTATTTTTATTTTATTAATAAAAGTAGTTGAGGACGTATGAGTTATACTTTGTAAGGTAGTTAGTTATAAATATTAATAATACGCAGAATATGTCTAAAAATAAATACCGAGCAAAAAAAATGTAATTTTAAAGTTTTATTCGAAAGATCAATACATGGCATTAATAATTGAAAATGATTTCGCAGCTATTTTTGACGAAGCGCATTCTGGACGTCCAATTTTAGGCCACCTTTTTGAGCATTGGCTTCCAAGGCCTCAAACCAGTAACTTCACTTGGCCCCATAGGAAATAATCGAGAGGTTGACAGGTCTATTTCTCGAAATCAAGTTATCGCCAAATTTTTATTTCAATAAATCGCTGATTTTGGTCGCCAGCATGTAGCTCCATCCTATTGAAATCATATCTCGCCCGGATCAATGCCATCCATATTTTCAAACAAAAGATCATTGATCATGATGCGGTAACGATCTCTCCGGCTTCATTTTTGAAGAAATAAGATCCGATGATGCCACCAGCGTGTAAACCGCACCAAATGGTACATTTTTCTGGATGTAATGGAGTCTGTAGGGTATATTGTGGATTGATCTCACCCATCGCTGAACACAATTTTAAATAGACGTCTATAAGTTGCCTGAAGTGATGACTGATCAAAGTAAATTTCGATAATTTGGTAGCGTTGTTCAAGTTCAATGACTAGCCAGAGTATACTGATCATAAATCTCAAAAAGTGAGAGCAGTATGACAGTTTGTTTGACAGTTAACACTTTCGTAAGTCTTAACGGGCTTAAAACAAACACCCTATACATTACAATTCATTCTAACTGCCTTCATTAATTAGGACACATTTTTAAATGAGATTTAGAAATATATGTGAAACTAAATATACTCTTGTTTAATTATGTTATTAAAATTATTTAATGTCGACATCGAATTTGCTTTAGTTCTGTGAACTCTTTAGAATGGAGATCCGTATAATTAAATATAAAGGGATTTCTAATAGGGACTTCCGAACTTTCACAATTACATCATTGAATTGGCTGTCATTATACCCTTCACCTTCGTGAGAAGGCTATATATAATATTGTCATTCCGTTTGTAATTTCCACAATATAATTTTCCGATCCAATAAAGTATATATATTCTGGATCCTTATAGATAGCGGAGTCGATTAAGCCATGTCCGTCCGTCGGTCTAAATCGGAAAAAATATTTTTTAACCCGAATTTTTTTTTCACCAAAAGTTTTTTTTCGCAAAATATTAAAAAAAATTGAAAAAACAAAAAAAAAATTTTAAATTTAAAAAAAAATTTTAAAAAAGAAAAATTTTTTTACTTAAAAATATTTAAAATTTTTTTTTAAGTATAATTGATGAAGGGTATAAAAGATTCGGCATAGCTGATTATATCTCTCTTACTAATACGTTATGGATTAATTACTCTTTTATATATATATAGATTTAGATATCCGATCATCATATTCTATATAATATAATGCGTTACTATCAAACTAACAATACATACTATACTCCCAAATTTGTTTATGATCCACTTACTATAAAAATTCGTATTCTATAAACACAAAAAACAATAAATTCTTTAAAACATCTGCATCAAGATCATAAAATTCTTCTTAAATAAACAGGTGTTATTAAAAATTTCATGGTTAATTATGAAAATTCTCAAAACATTTAATACTTGCACTTAACCCTGACCCAATTCAAGTCTAACATGCAAAAATGCTAACAAAAAATCCTTATTAAAATTTCTTACAAAATAGACACACACAGAGATGACACAAAATAGCAAAGCAAATATGTACACAAGACTGAAAAGGTAAATAAATAAATCTCCATGGACTTAAGGAGCCAAAGAAGAATTTTAGTACAACGTACACGTAAAAGAAAATCAATAAAATATGAATTTAATATTAGCGATTAAAAACGCAACACATGTTTTACATACACAAAAAGTAAAAGAAACCAACAGCTACACACAGCAAAAATGGCGGTAAGTTAGAGAAATCAAAACAAACTAGCAAAAAAGTAAACAATCGGAAGTGGAACATGAAAAAAAACAAAACACAGAAAGCAGCTAAAAAAAACCCATCGGATGTGGGACAAGAAAACGCAAAACGAAAAGGCTAAACAAGTAACAAACTAATGGCAACAATGCCAAAGTAACGTAAATAGAAAAGGAAAACGAAAGAAAATCAACAAAATATAAAGTGATGGAACACAAAGAAAAGAAGAAGATACTAATGTTTATTTGTTGTAAAACAAACAAAATAAAAATAGACAAGAGCAAAACATGGCCAAAGGGTGGATATGACAAAGAATATTTTGAATGGAAAATAAGAATGAATGAAACAAACGATACGAAAATTGTATTACAAAAATATCACAGAAGGGGGTTAGAAAATAGACATACATACGCACACACATACGAGTGAGTACACAGCAGAACAAAAAAATAATCAAAATATCATTTGAAAATAGCAGAAAAAACGCAAGATTTTAAGGCTAAAATGGGGTGGTAAATGAAAATAAACAGTCATAAAACTTTATTACCCAATATTATATAATGCTAGTAATGAAAACTTTGCAATTTTTTCCAATTAATTGTGCTAAACATTATAACTTACTTGATTGACTGTTTTAGTGGTATCAAGTGTTTGTAGATTTGTTTCTGGTGGTAAATCCAATATGTCCAAGTCCTTCGTTGACATTGTATTGCTAATTCCGGTTGCTGATTTAGCATCACTTTTACTAGCTGAGGAGGCACGTTTACCACTAACCCGAGAATCACTCATACTTGCTATAGGTACCTATATGATTTTCCTTACTTAAATATTATTATCTATACCAAATTATTTGTGTATAAATTTGTTACAATTTTAAAGATTTTCTTTTATTTAGATTTCAGCTAATTTTTCGTTTATTTATTTGTTAGAAATACTTTTTATTAACACACCCACGTTTAGGACATTATTTTCTTTTATTTTTTTTTTCATCTACTTTTAGCTTATAGATTATGTAAATTTTAAATTTCTTTTAAATGGAAAACATATTTTTATACAATTTTTATTTGTTTATTAGATTTTGTTTATTTATTACAAACTATTTTTGCTTATTTCATTGATTTTCAATTTTATGTATTATTTTTTGGGAAAATTTTCAGATTTATTATACACAACAAAAATGTTCACCACAGTGCTACTTTATACACTAATTTCAGCACAAAAAGTAACAGGACGAAAAAAAGTGACGTTTTGTAACGTACAATGTTTTATTTTCACTTGTTTTTGTTGTTGTTGTATTTTGCAAAAAGGAATAACGGTAATATACAAGGAAGACGATTAAAGTCAAATGGCAGAGTTATTGTAGAGATGCCATAGTGGCAAACGGAAAAAGTGAAAGATTTTAATAGGGTGTCCCATAATTGAATTGGAATTGATGTAAAATATTTGCTTTTGTGGGAATTGGTAACAAAATCTCCTTTTTGAAAAAAATATGTGATGCTACATTCAGACATTCGTGTTTAATGATTATTTTTCAAAAACAACACCTAGTGTTTAAACACGATCGTTCACATATTAATTGATGTGTTTATTTTTATTCGAGAAATATTTCTTATAGTTGAAAACAATTGGCGGATGATTTTTAAACATTGTTCTTAACAAAATTATTTTATTTTGTCCAATATTCGAACTTTGAAGGCCCATATCTCGCGAAATATGTACTGGCGACAAAATATACCATCATGCTCAACATAAAAAGATGACCATCTGTTAAAAATTTGGTAATGATCCAAAGATACCAAAAAGTTATATACATTTAAATTATTATTTTTTTTATTTTATGGCAACCCCTACTTTATTTATAATAAAGTGCTGCCAAGTTTATCTCATCACACAGCTCCCCACTGACATTTGACAATCAGCTGTTAAGTAACGGCTCTTTTTCTTCCATCCACTGCCATTTTTTGGTTACGCAGTGCAATTTTTAGCAAATATTTCAATTAAATTCTATAATTTTAACTTAAAATCGTATTAATAACAAATTTAAAATGAATAATTTAACGAAGCAGTTAACGCGTCTCTCGGTTACGCCATTGAATTTGTTAAAAACCAATAAATTAGTAAATTTAGGAGCACCAATAGTGGCGGCTGGTTTGCACACGACTTCTAGTGTGTCAGCTCGTTATAATAA
This sequence comes from Calliphora vicina, assembly GCF_958450345.1. Classification (NCBI taxonomy): domain Eukaryota; kingdom Metazoa; phylum Arthropoda; class Insecta; order Diptera; family Calliphoridae; genus Calliphora; species Calliphora vicina. Next base: position 57,624,965 of record NC_088783.1, on the reverse strand, counting down.
ACACCATACAGGACCACAGAAATGGTTGCAATACAATAAAGTTGTACATCCGCCACAGAAACCCGAAGAAGAGCCAAGAAAAGCGGTAAGTTTTTCCATTACAATTTAATAATTTGTGATAAATAGTAGCCGGTTTTAACAAAAACTACATTGAATTTACATTTGTTAAGGTAACATATTTACCATGCGCCAGTAGCAGTCGGAGTCATAATTCCTTAACCATTTATATATGTATGCATCAAGTTTAGGCCAACTTCATTTGTAATGCCTTCCAATTTCATTGCTTAATTTAAGTTTAACAAATTAACTCGATATTAATCTGACCATACTCCTCTTTCAGTACGTCTGTCATATGCGCACCAATATCAAATATAGTCCCGATAAAATGTGGTATATTGCCTCCTTTGTGAGAGGCATGTCTGTCGATGAGGCTTTGAAACAGCTTAGTTTTGTTTTAAAGAAAGGAGCTGTCGATGTTAAGGAAGTCATACAAGAAGCTATGGAATTGGCCCAAAAAAGTCATAATGTCGAATACAAAAGCAACTTATGGATTGGTAAGTTTATCTACAAAATTAATTATCTAAAGAAAACGTTAATAAGCTTGTATTTATATTTATTCTCCAGCTGAATCATTTGTGGGCAAAGGACGCGTTTTCAAAGGCTTCAGACGTCATGGTCGTGGACGTTATGGTTCTGTAGAATATAAATATTGTCATTACTTTGTGCGCCTAGAAGAAGGTCAACCACCAAAGAATTACTATTTACCTAATCCCCAAACACCTTCGGAACAATTTGAAAATTGGTTGGAACAAATGCGTAAGCGCAAGGTTATCAATTCGTTATAAAGTGTTTTAATTTGAAAATTTTGTTAAAAATAAAAATGTTGATTTGTTAAAATCATTTAAATTTGCTTCTTTTGGATTAAAACGAATATTATATTTTGTAATTGTTATACATATTCAAAGTATATTTATACAAGTACATGCTTCCAATAACTTCTAAATACAAACAGTTTCCTCTAATTTTTCCATTTCTTGACTATTATTAGCTGTTTCTTCAATCTTGTCATTATCAGATAACTTTCTCGTTATGGTCATTTGACTATCTTTAACATTTTTGTTGCAATTTATTTCAGTTTCATTCATTATTTCGTCTTTATTTTCTAAAGTTGAATTTTCTTTTATTTCCTTACTTTTTTCAAGTATTGATTCCTCCTTTTGATTTGTTACATTTAAAGTAGACTTTTTTCCAATCCCATTACTTTTGTTACAAATTTTAGAATCATGTTTGCAATTGTATGAATCGTTTGCAATTTCCTCTTCCGAACCTGAATTGATATCCATTTCTTGTGACAAATGTTTTGTTACCTCTTCTAAAGCGTCTACTTCTCTAGATTTTAATCTCTTATTCAATTCTCTATCCACCGTTATTCCAGAAAGCTGAGCTAAATGGGAAACTTTTGGTATGCCAGCATCTTTGCGTTTTTTACGTTTCAGAGATGTTTTAGTAGAAGTGGAAGGTGCTTCCTCTTGCACAGAACTCACATCTGTACAATGATCTCTCTTTAAATGTTTCTGTACATTTTGTAACGAACTAAATTCCTTATCACAATCTTGTGCGGTACATTTGAATTTCTTTCCCTTATGTGTAGTGGCAATATGTTGGCGTAAATTTCTTTCATAAGCATACGATTTCTGACAACCTTCATGGGAACATTTATAGGCTCCTGATGTGCCACTTTCATCCTCTAAATGTTTGGCTGCCACATGTTTTTGCAGTTCTCCCGGCTTAACATACACTCGATCACAATATTCACATTTATAGTATTTACGTGAATGTTGGGTTTCCTTGCAATGTTTCAAAAACAATGTCCACTTGTCGTATGTTTCGTGACAGGTAGGACATGGATACACTTTACAAGTTTCTTCATGTTTTTCCCATTGCCATTTTTGATAAAATCCCCTAGAGCACTTGTCACAGTTGTAAGGATAAACTCCCGTATGTTTGCTTATCTCATGTCTACGCATTTTCAGTTTTTGCGTAAATTTCTCTTCACAAAATTGACATTTATAAACTTTGGGATTCTCATGGACCTCACGTATGTGTCGCTGCATATTGCCTATACTGGTGAAGAGTTTATCACAAGTATCTACCTCACAGGGCACATTTTTTATGGGTTCCTGTTCCTGCCGTTCATGTGTAGAACGTATGTGTCTTTTTAAATGTGTGACTATGGTGTAGGTTTTCAAACAATCATCATAATGGCAGGCATGTTTTTTCTACAAATATTTAAAATGCTTGTTTAAATTTGTAACACAATCATAATTTTGTTTTTAAAACTTACAATTCCTGTATGTTTGTATTCATGTCTATCCAAATGATCCAACCGCTTAAAACTTTGTCCGCATCCTTCTATATTACAATAGTATTTTGGTCCCACACTATTACGACGAACTTTAGGATTTTCGTTGTGTAGAGATAGGACACTTTCCATGTCACTATCAGAGGTAACTGGACCACCTGGAGGCATTTTTGCAGCAATATTTTCAAAATTTATTTGTTTTGTCAATTCTCTGCAAATCTCACGTTTTTATTTCAGTTTAGAAAGACAAGTGAAAAGAGAATGCAAAAAACAGTGATGCCAAATTTTAAAAATTAAATAGTTATGTGAAGATTATTTTTATCATTGGCGTTTAAAAGCAAAACGAAAAAAGATACATTTTATTACTGTGTTGGTGTAGGATTTAAAACTGGCAAGAAAATTATATTGAAATAACATTACTACATGGTAGACCATGACGTTAATAGTTATATTTGAGAGTTTTTCAGGAAATCGTTCATGAAATCTTAAAATGCTTACATAATATGTTTTTTAGAAAGTTGTTTTTACACAGTTAGATAATATACATATATGCAAAAATCAATATGCTGAATTTTGTATATATCGGTCCTTATATAACCGATCAAGTCCACTTCCAAAAATCACTTAAATATGCATAAATCTACTATAAATATCATAATCAGTTTTAAATTCGACGTCAATAATTTTCATGCAAACAAGAATCGCCGTACCTGAAACAATAAAGATCGGCCCATATCAAATCATACAACTGAGTTTTATGACTGTCAGTCCATAATTGATCATAGCTCTCATATAAAATCCACTTCCGAAAATAACTATAATCATTTACAAAATTTCCTTAGGATATGTCTATAAATGATCTTTAAACTGCAAATATTCTATCATCTAGGATAACTTTAAAAAATGTTTTCAAAAATAATCAAAAATTTTGTTTTATATTTTGGTTATTATTTTTTATTAAAATAAAAGCAAAGAAATGTTAATTCTCGTCATATTAAGATTCCAACAATGAGCGTATACTAGGATCATTGGCCACATCGATACAAGTTTGACCTTCTGCATCTTGTATCGTCTTATCAGCACCAAATCTCAGCAACAATTGCACACACTCCAAATGATCACAAGACGTAGCATAGTGTAAAGCGGTCTGTTGCTCAGCATCACGAAAATCCACCGGACAGCCGGAGGATAAAAGAAATTCTAAAATATCTAAATCATTAGCATCGGCAGCCCAATGTATGAGGCCCATGCCATGTTCATCCAATAACTGAAAGTCCGATGATTGTATGGTCTCCTTTATGCGCTTAAGATTGTGGTCTTTGACATAATCAAAGACATTTTTTTCATGTTCCGCTTTTGCATTATGATCATCGGGTGGTAATTCAACAGAATGAACCACCCAGCCCATGCCACCAACCATAGACTTAACACCATTTTGTATATTTTCAAACCACTTGGGGTCTAGTTGTTTCATTTTTTCTATATACAGTTCTTTGGCCTTATCACTGGGCATATCGGCCAGTTCCTGCCAGGCACACCATTTGGCTCTAGCCTGCATGCTAAACATGCCCGGCTTAGAGGTGTTACATCTGCCCACAGTAGCCTGTTTATACAGACCATATAGTTCCAGTAAATCATTGGGTAATAATTTGTCATGTGTTCTCTGCACCTGCTGCGTAGCTTTTGTAAATAATTCATCATTTTCATCGCCGTCTTCAAACTCCCAATCGCTGTCGTTTTGATTATCTTGATATTCCATATTGTACATATTCTCTGCTTTTATTTGTTTATATTCTGTTTGTTTTAATTATGTTTAACTTATAAAACTAAATGCTTGCAATACAAATATTGCTAGTTGGTTTAGGTTTTTTGTATATTCAAATAATTGCCGTCCAAGACGTGTTTCTGTTCGTTTTCGATCTTTTCCACTGCATTCAAGCTGTTGACTGTTACAAATCCATAACCCCTTGATAGACCGGTCTTTTTGTCAAATATTACATTCGCATTGATTACACGACCAAAATCTTTGAAATACACTTTCAATTGCTGATGACTAACTGTCCAAGGTAAATTACCCACAAATAGTCTGTAAATATTTTTACTCGCCTTTGTTGCTGTGGCCATTTGGTATGAACGGAGTTTTCTAAAACCAAAGTAATTTTATTTAATAAATTTTAACAATTTTATTTTTGTGAAATTAATTTACCTATTGCGTAAAGTTGTCTGGATTTAGTAACCAGCAAAGTTTTCTTGTTTCTCTAACAACAATTGCATGTATGAAATTTATTTTGTTCAACAAAAATTTGAGGTTAGAAAAATGATGACATTTTTAATGAAACAGCTGTGTTTTGACAGTTTTTAACCGTTTCAGTCGGTCAGTGTTGTGTAACGTTTTTGATTGAAGCAGCTGAAGACTGTTCAGTGTTGTGTAATAAATAACAGTAATGCCACATCATTTAATTACAATGAAAAGTATTGTAAATATAAAAGTATTTTTGTATTAAATGTTATCCTAAAAGTATGCAGTGTTTGTTTTAATACAAATTACTGGGTTTGTGAATTTGATAATTAATAGTGCTATTTTAAATTGAAAAAATCTGATTTGCAGCCAAAAAAGTACTTGTATTGATTTTTAGTTATACATATTTGAGAAAGTCAAACATAAATAAATGAATTAATAACATTTTATAAATTTCTTTCACTAACAAAATAGATGTCAATACAAATTTTCAAAACTTATTTTGTTTGAATTTTCTAAAAACAGGGAGTAAATCTTTTTAAAATGGCGCGGAAAAGTTTGTACATTCTGCTTAAAAAGAATCTAATAGTGGAACAAAGATCATATGGAAGCAGCATAATAGAAATTATTACAATTATAGCAATATTTTTAACAATAATCATGCAGCAATTGACAACCAAGGAAACTTTAAAGGAAACCTCATTTCATAAAGATATAATACTAAATGATTTATCCCAATTTAAGTAAGCTATTAAAAACAATTACTAGTTTTATAAAACTACATTATAATATTGCAGAAAACTAATGGCTATAAAGTCCGAAACAATTCCTTATAAACTATATTTTACCCCAAATAATAATTACACACAAAATGTGTTCAAAATAACTGCGGAGAAATTAAAATTAAATGGTTCCGAAGGATTCGACACGGAAACTGAAATGTTAGAAGATTTTAGGGCGGCCCAAACGTTGGCAGCTGTTGTTTTGCTAGGTCATAATGTGACTTTAAGATTTCCCAACTATTTTCGTACCACAACCCATAAAAACTATTATAAATCGCAAGATTTTTGGTTAACAAGATGTTCAGGTCTCTTGGATGCAGATAATAACAAGAATCATTTAGATTTCTATGAACGAGAAGGTTTTCTTCAACTTCTTTATACTATTGCAAGGACTCAACTGGAAGTGGAAAATAAGGTGGGGATTGAAGAGTATGAAATGCCTGCTGTCATTTCTATGCATCATAGTAGAGAACCTAAAGTGGGTTGTGTTAATGATGTTAGCAGAAAACTGATGACTCCTGACAGCTTTTTAAATTGGTCTTTATATTACTTTATATATTTTGTGCCGTTTTTAAATTTAGTATGGGCAAGTAACTAAGGCTAAGGGCCATCTGGAAAAATTGGTTGAAATTTGTTAAAGTTGATTTTTTTTAGAAATTTTCCCGAGAACACGAGGAGAACATATTTGCTCACCATTGGATATATGGTTATTCATATAATGTCCAACGATTTGCTCATTTTATTGTATCATTACTTCACTTAATATTATTGGATTTACTGGTATTTGGATTTATTGTTGTAAGTACTTTTGTTTAAAATATATAAAATTACAGCACATTCTTATTATCAGGCCTGTCACACATTTTGTTCGGAATGGTTTCAATTCCGTAATTATATCCTTCACCTTCGTGAGAAGGGTATATATAAGTTGTCATTCCGTTTGTAATTTCCACAATATAATTTTCCGACCCTATAAAGTATATATATTCTGGATCCTTATAGATAGCGGAGTCGATTAAGCCATGTCCGTCTGTCCGTCTGTTTGTTGAAATCAATTTTCTGAAGACCCCAGATATCTTCGGGATCCAAATCTTTAATAATTCTGTCAGGCAGCTTTCGAGAAGTTTCCTATTTAAAATCAGCAAAATCGGTCCAGATATTGCTGAGATATGAGGAAAAACCCAGGACAACCCCTAATTTTAGGTTCTTCAGATTCTGTGCAATTCATTAATTCCAAAACTGATTCAAAATTTTAGAAAAACAAATAATTCCAATGAAATATCAATTCCACTTTGAAAACTGAAAGTTGTTTCATTCCGAAAGAAATTTTCGTTTTATTTTTCGGAAGAAGTAAAATATGGAATTTTGTGACAGGTCAGTATATAAGATTTCAAGTTTGTTTTGAGGAAACTTTTCTAGATAAATTTGAATTAAATTGTAAGAGAATAGTTCTATAATTATTTCAATGCTTTTCTTTTCATTACTTCTAGTTCACTTGGCCTCCTCTTTCTTCTGATAAATCCTCTCTTTTGTTTGTATTTTTACTTCTCTACAACATGTTATTGATCGTTTATGCCATGATCCTGGCTGCATTTATCTCAAATGCAAAAACCGCTGTATGGTGTGGAGCCACCTTATGGATCACTTCATATGCAATATTTTCGGAACTACTAAATATCACTAATTTTGCTATTCTCAAACCCAAAATTATAATCATTTCTTTAGTATTTTTCAACAATATATTGCCAAATGGTTTAAAAGACTATTTCCAAAGAGATGGAAACAAAACTCTAAAAGAAATAATGGAATTGTTGACTATAGAATTAATGATACTCCTATTCCTTGGCTGTTTATTAAAATGTGTGGATTTTTATTGGCCCGGACGTTATATTACAAAAATTAGTAGAATACAAAATAAAAAACTAAGGAAAAAGAATTACATGGAATTGAAAACCAATTTATATGAAAATAATATGGAATATGGTCCTTTAAAAGCTGAAGTGCTAGAGTTAAAAAATGTCAGTACCTTTTCTGATCAGCTTAAGAATAAGCCTCTATTGAGAAACATTTCCATGAGATTTTTTAAAAATGAAATTTCTGTGATATTGGGTCCTCACGGTAGCGGCAAAACTACATTAATTAGTATCTTGCCGGGTTGGCAAACTTATGAGGGCAAAATATTGTATCAAGGTCATGATATAACAAAGAAATGGTCCTATTACAGAAACTATATTGATGTTTCAATGCCCAACAACTCTTTAATTGATATGCTAACGATACGGGAAACTCTTAAATATTTTATTTCACTTAAACAAAGCCAAGAAAATCAAATTCTAACAGAATCAGAACTAAATAAATGGCTTAACATTGTAAAGCCTCGTATAAACGACTGCCAGAAACTTGTTAAAACCTTAAGTTTTGGAGAAAGACGTTTATTAACCTTGTGCTGTACCTTGTTGTGTAATACCTCCCTGGTTTTGTTGGATGAACCCACTCTACACATGAAAGCTGAGGATCAGTTTCGTTATTGGGACATTTTGAAAAAAGAAAAACAAAATCGTGCCATTATTGTCGCGACATGTTCAATAGATGAAGCTGCAGAAATTGGCGATCGTATTGGAATTCTTAATGAAGGTGACCTAACCGCTTGGGGCACAACGTATTATTTGAGAACAAAATTTGGTGTGGGATTTTTTTTGGTAAGAAATTGAAAAAAAAATATTGAATTAAACATTGTGGGTATGCATTTCAAAGAAAGGGAAAATTACACTATTGGTCAATTCACAAGGTCTCTTATCAGTCATATTGTCATAATGTCCTAATATATCAAAACTCGACAAAAAAAATACAACATTTTTTTTGAATTTTTATACCCTTCGCCATGAGTGGCAAGGGTATATATAAGTTTGTAATTTCTACATATATATATTCTGGATCGTTATAGATAGCGAAGTCGATATAACCATGTCCGTCTGTCCTTCTGTATGTTGAAATCAACTTTCCGTAGCCCCTAAATAACATACATATGTACATGATTCATACATCAATATGTCGGGAATTCTTCCGGCTCGGTTGCTATTTTAAATCGACAAAATCGGACCACAAATGGCTGAGATATAAGGAAACAAGTAAGAGAGCTATATTTCGCTGTGCCGAATCTTATCAGGCCTGTCACACATTTTGTTCGGAATGGTTTCAATTCCGTGGTTTTAATTCTGATCGATTTCGTTTTAGGTTCTTCAGATTCCGTGTAATTTATTAATTCCAAAACATATTTAATAATTCTATATTTCTGATTTAAATTTTTACAGCGTTTTTTATATTAAAACAAAGGGAAGCTTTTGATACAGAAATTGATGAAAAATTTTAGAAAACAAATAATTACAAAGAAATATTAATTCCACTTTGAAAGTGGTTTCATTCCGAAAGAAATTTTCGTTTTACTTTTTCTAAAGAAGCAAAATACGGAATTAATTCCACTTTTGATCAAAATGGAATTCTGTGACAGGTGTGTATATATACCCTTCACCAAATTATACTTCAAAATACAAATTTCAAAATTTTTTGAGGTAAACAAAATTTATTTTTTTTCCAAAGTTGTTTTTTTTTAATTTTTTGAAAAAAAAAAATTTCGAATTGTTATTTTTAAATGTCTTTTTTAAAATTCAAAAAAAATTTGGGTTTTTCCTCATATCTGTGGACCGATTTTGCTGATTTTAAATAAGAAACTTCTCGAAAGCATGTCTGACAGAATTATTGAAGATTTGGATCCCGAAAATATCTGGGGTCTTCAGAAAATTGATTTCAACAGACAGACGGACATGGCTTAATCGACTCCGCTATCTATAAGGATCCAGAATATATGTATACTTTATAGGGTCGGAAAATTATATTGTGGAAATTACAAACGGAATGACAAACTTATATATACCCTTCTCACGAAGGTGAAGGGTATAAAAACCGGGAAAACCTCGATTTTTGGCCTATTTTTGATCTATATCTGGATTACTAAGTCATTAATATAGACAATATGGATATCTAATGGTAGATATTTCAAAGTCCATTGCAACGATGTATATAAAGCTATAGTAAGTTGGACCTACAATGGGTCAAAATCGGCAAAAATATTTTTCAACCCGAATTTTTTTTCATCAAAAATTTTTGTTTGTCATAAATTATTTTTCCAAAAACAAATTTTTTTAAAAATTAAAAAAAAAAATGGAAAAAACTTTTTTAAAAAAAAAAATAAAAAACAATTTCGAAAAGAAAAAATGTTTTTTATAAAAAAAATTTCGAAAAAAAAAAATTAAAATATTTTAAAAAAAAATAATTTTTAAGTATAATTTGGTGAAGGGTATCTAAGATTCGGCACAGCCGAATATAGCTCTCTTGCTTGTTTTTCATGTGTTTGTTTTTTAAAATGTAAAAAATCAGAGTGTAATTTTCGATTTTTTTTGAAATGAATACCCTCATTAATTACTTTGAAACAAAGGTTCGAAAGAATTAATATAATAAAATCAAATTCCATTCCATTAAAGAATTCATTATGAATTAATTCAGCATTTATATTTCTTAATACAACAATGAATGAATTCTATATTCAAATAAAAGTCTTTGAATGAAGCTATAGAATTTATGTTGCGAATGGTTTTATGGAAATGTTTTATTCTGAATTAAGATTTCAGTGAATTAAGCTTAAATTTAATTAATTAATCCGGATTTCTCCGGTTTTCAAATTAATTTTACAGGTATGTTTCATACAACCAATGAAACCCATCAAACCCATTACCCAACTATTAGAAAAATATATAACCAATATCAAAATTCACAATCACTTTATTGATCGTGTGATTTATCTAATACCGGCTGATAAAAAACCCATCTTCCAGCGTCTGTTAATCGAATTGGAAAAAGATTTTAGCAAATTCGGCATCACCAATATCTACCTGACTGGCAGTAGTCTAAATGATGTCTATATGGCAATGACCCTGAAACAGGAAGCAAAACCTCTCTTACCCGATGTTAAACAGAACTTAAAATTTTTACACGAAAAGAAATCAAAACTGAAAAATTGTTTTAAAAAAGCTTTTCTTTATAAGAGATTATCCCAGCAAGCTAAAAACTCCCTGCCAGTTTTTATAATTTGTTTGGCTTGTTTTTTGATACTGGCTTTTGATCAAATGTCTCTGTCAAGTTTGAATGTTCATAGTATAACATTCTCGGGAGAAGGAGTATCGAAAGATTCGTTCTCTTCTTATATGGAAATTTTGAATGTAAACGATATTACAAATGGTTTATTTTCCTATAGCAAAGTGGAATATGGTAACGATTCTTATGAGCATAAATTTTCAAGAAATTATAATAGTTTGGCTGCTATTGAGTTTAAAAAACCTCAAAGATCGGTATGGATGAATGAAGACATATTTCATTCAGCTCCCCTGGCGCTTAATTTGGGTTTTAGTTATTTACTAAAGTAAGTAAATCCCAATTTTGAATTCAAATTATATTTATAAATATCTTTTTCATTTCCAGTGATAGCATCTACATTAATAAACCAATAAACCTACAAACGGATCATGATCTCCACATTATATTGGGTACAATTATGCCCTTAACCATGTCAATAGTTTTTGTGATTCTCCAAGAAGAACGTTTCTCAAATATGTTGGCATTGCAAAGAATTGCAGGTCTCAATGATAGAATGAAATGGTTGCTGACATTTATATGGGACTATTCAGTCTTTTTACTAGTCTCAGCTTTGTATATTATAATCATAATTACATGTGTTATAGATAATGTAAGATGGCAAATTGTTATAGGTAAGGGTTCTTAATTTCCCGTAGTTTTTCCTCCCCGGGGAATATTATAAACATATTCTTATTCCCGGCTCTTAAGACTAAAGAAAATCTAAATATTGTAACTTCAAGAAGAAAACGTATAAAGATATTCCCGAAATGTCTCCAGAATTTGTAGAACAAAAATATTTCCCGCGTAGGAACCCTCTATACGACTCTAGCTATTACGAATTGCTATTATTATTAACTGTTTGTTTTCCTTAAATTTCAGCTGCCTTCTTATTATTTTTTCTCTGCGGCATTCCGTGCATATTATTTGTTTATCTGATGTCCTTGTTTATAGCTGAGGATAATAAATCGAGAGCCTTTATCAACATCTTTTTGATACAAATGTTTTTAGGTAAGTTGTGATGGCGTTTTCTTTTCTGACTCAAAATGTTTGCGTTTGAAAAAATATACAGATGGCGCCAACTTTCTGTTTTGTTTTGATATTTGTGATGTAAATATCAAATAAGCCACGGAATGCTTTCCTCCTTCAGATCGAATAATTCGTAAGTCCTATAAGGAGCATAGGTCTTCAACAAACTTTCTCCGTTCAGATCTGTCCATCGCTGTATTTTTTACTTCACTTCAGCTTTTACGCATCTTCTTTATCTCGCTGTCCAATTGCATTTGCCATGTGTAAGCTGGTCGACCTATTTTACGACTCCCCTGAGACGATATCGGACGGTAATTTTCGAAGTGTATGTTCAATCCAGTTCCACTCCTCAGACTGCTGTTTGAGATGGTTTGTTGAAAAAAATATCGTAGAATTCTTCGAAAACATTGATTTACAATGACTTGCAGAAAGCTTATGTCCTGGGGCGCAGCATTCCAAGTTCCACAACCATATAACAATGTTGATTTTAGATTGGATTTGAAAATATTAATTGTAACGCGGCGATGAAATTAAAGATGTTTTCCAGACATTGGTGAGCTGGCCAAATGATTGTATTACCTTATAATTATAAACTTTGAAGTCCTTAAAAAAGGACACAGGATCACGAAATGAAAAACTCCATTAAATTTATAGTTTCAGACGTATATCATCCGGTTCGTGTTTAACGAATTTTTGTATTTGTTCTCTATTTGTCGAACGTTGTAATCAACCAGTTCGATTTATAGTAGCTCCAAAATAGCCGAAGGTTTCAACTTCTTCTAATGCTACATTGTTTATCAAAAATATAAAAATATGGTGCCTATTATGAACTAAATTCGATTTTCGACTGTAGTCGAAATAGCTGATCGAACGAATTGACATTTGGTATTATGGCGCACATTCGTTGCTTACAACCTTAGACCTGCATAAAATTAACGAAAATATTTCAGTTAGTGGTATTTGGTCCACCAAAAACAAATAAAATTACAAATTCTAACATTTTCAACAATTTTTTTTAATTTTATTAGCAGTGTCGAAAGCAAAATTGTGTTTGTTAAAATATTCGATGCACAACGAAATTTTCGACAGCGATGCCAACTTATAATACGAATTTTACATTCGATAGTCGATATTCGATAGCCAACGAATATCGTTTGTCGAATGCAACTCATAATAGGGGCCTATATTTACCCAATAAGCATTTTTACTGGAATTCAAGTTGAAAGCAAGTGTAATTCAAGCCTTGAATTATAGTCAAGTAATTGAATTGCAGTTGTATTACACTTTATTTCAATAGCATTCTTCAGTAAAAAGGAAACATAAATTCAAGTCCAATTACAACAAAATGTTCAAGTGCTTGAATTTTTGGGGGTTTGGTGCTTATTGGGTAAGTTTTCTGAATTCCTTTTATTTATATTGATTTTCTGCTCTGCTTTTGCTGATACGTAAGTCTCTTGAATTTATCGGTCATGTCAAAATATCTATGAGAGAGAAGGCATATGTCATCTGGCGTATTCAAGGACCTCTAATCTTACGTGCAACCACTAGCCAATTCCTCGGTTTCCGCCATTTCGATAGCAATGAGTCCTGTGTATAAACCATTTATTAATTTAATTATTTTACGTGGAACGCCTTTGGATTGTGTGACAAGGTATCAAATGTCTTTTCATATAAGGTACCGAGGATATCTTCATTCAACTGACTGCTTTACTATTATTCTTAGCGAGTTAATGTGATCAACACACGACATATTAGGGAAAAATCCAGCTTATTGTTTCCTTAATCCCGGCATTAATACGTTCGTTAGTGCCTTAAGACTTTGTACAGCTACTTAATAATGTGATTCTCCTCTAGTTGTTACAATTTGTTAAGTTGGGTATCTTGACAACAGTGCCTTCTTTAAGCTCGTCAGGAAAAATATGTTCTGCGCTCGTTATAGAGCTTGGGGATATATTTTCGAACCTGGACCTATGTAGTTCTTGAGAGTTTTTACATTACTGGTGTGGTAATATTGATATTTTGCTCAGTGTTGTGGGAATTTGAGAAGAACAATTCCTAATAATGAGTTACCCACCGTTCATGTTGTTCGTCTTTGGACGTGATTCGGTCGTAATGTCTTGGACATTTTCGTCACTAGTGTCACTGGTCTTACTTTTTTGAAGTAACACCATGGGATACTGTACCTGGTAAGCGATCCCGGACAAATGCAGTGTCTTCCAGGAAGTAATCTTAGCGATCTGGAAAGCCACGAAGTAATAATTTATATAGATAGTCAGGCGTCGAGAAGCGTTATTTGAACTATACACAATCATTTTGTGTTGGATACCGCGGCATTGTAACATACACATTAATGAGGTAACAGATGAACATGTCATACAGGGTTCGGATCAGAGACCTGCGCCGACTAAATTTCAATTCGGCGGCGGCTGATTCCAAAAATTTTCGACGGCGGCTCAAAGCGGGCTGTTAGACGAATAAAAAATAATTACTCAATGTCAAAAATTTAAATAGTGAAATTCCGAAAATTTTATGAAATTACTAAGGAACTTTTATCAAAATCGGCGGATATTTTCAAGCCGGACAAATTTCGGCTTGTGAATCTAAAGATTCCGGCAATCTACAAATCAACCCAGGAGAAGTATAACCGATTACAGGTTTCTCAGACGGCTTACAGCCGTTCGGCACAGGTCTCTGGTTCGGATCTGACAATATTATAGGTTGAACTTCTAAAGATTCCGGCAATCTACAAATCAACCCAGGAGAAGTATAACCGATTACAAGTTGTCTAAATCTATTTTTCCAAAGTTGGATGCAAAAACAAACCAAATACTAATTGTGTTGGATAAGAGAAGTCTCAGGTCTGAATTGGAGTCTTCATCGGGAAATGGGATAGTGACACACACAGGTCCTTTGTAGGATGTGCGAGAATATTGAGGAGCTAGAAACAGTAAAACACATTGGGAATAGATATAACTGGATAAGATCTAGGCAATATACTAGGCTTTATCAGGGCTATTTTAGATGAGTCTTTGGAGAATACCGGTATAAAATTATTTTCTTCTCTTTCTGGCCGGGGTTTCATTTCACCTAACTTCTTTCATTCATTTCATTTTAGTACATACTTCTTCTAATCTAATCTTATCTAGAAAAGAAAACGCCTATAATGTATTCAAATATAGATACATATAAATATAGATATGGGGGATTTCATGTCAAGTGAACCAACTTTTGAAATCGATGTCTTCCGATCGGGATGAAATTTGCACCAAGGTTAGCTCTATTGGATAGTAACTCAGACACAATTTTTCAACAACATCGGTCGAGAACTCTCTGAGTTATAGGGGGTAAAATTTTGACAATTTGGTCAAACAGGGGTTTTTTCTTATCCATGTAACTTATTACCTATTGTTCTTAGCAAAATGTGTTCCAAATAGTATAGATAGCTATTTCTTCGATCTTTCGAAAAAAAATATTTAAAAAAAAAAATAAAAAATTTTTAATATTTTTTTTCCGAAATCAAAAACTTTTTTGATTTTTTTTTTAAATTTTTTCTCTTTTTTTTTTTTTTTTTTTTTTTTTTTTCTTAAAATAAAGTTTAGATATTTTCCTTGAACACCTACTTGGTCGCTTAGTGGGATGCGAGTGGGATATCTATCAAAATAAATATTTTGTAACTCAAAACATAAAATTTTTGACTTTTTTTGCAAAATCAAAAACTTTGTTGACTTTTTTTTTTCAAAATGGACCCTTTTTTAATCTTTTTTTTTAGGTCAAACAAAAGCTTAGATATTATCCTTGAAGACCCTTTTGGTCGCTTAGTGGGATGCGAGTGGGATATCTATCAAAATAAATATTTTTTAACTCAAGACTTACAATTTTTGACTTTTTTTTTTGCAAATACGATTTTTTTTCCAAATGGGCCCTTTTTTAAAATTTTTTTTGTAGTCAAAAGAAAGCTTAGGTCCATTCCTTTAAGATATTTTTAGTCCCTTAGTGGGATGCGAGTGGGATATCTATCAAAATAAATATTTTGTAACGCAAGACATACAATTTTTTAATTTTTTTTTGCAAAATCAAAATTTTTTTCCAATATGGGCCCTTTTTTAATTTTTTTTTTTGCTCAAAAGAAAGCCTAGGTCCATTCCTTTAAGATATTTTTAGTCCCTTAGTGGGATGCGAGTGGGATATCTATCGAAATAAATATTTTGTAACAATTTTTTAATTTTTTTTTGCAAAATCGAAATTTTTTTCCAATATGGGACTTTTTTTTTAAAATTTTTTTTTGCTCAAAAGAAAGCTTAGGTCTTTTCCTTTAAGACCTATTTTGTCACTTAGGAAGATGTGAGTAGGATATCTATTAAAATAAAAATGTTGTAACTCAAGACATTCAATTATTGACTTTTTTTTTGCAAATTCGAATTTTTTTTCAAAATGGGCCCTTTTTTAAAAATTTTTTTTTAGTCAAAAGTAAGCTTAGGTCCATTCCTTTAAGATATTTTAGGTCCCTTAGTGGGATACGAGTGGGATATCTATCAAAATAAATATTTTGTAACTCAAGATATACAATTTTTGATTTTTTGGCAAAATCAAAAACTTTTTTGACTTTTTTTTAAAATGGGCCCTTTTTGTAATTTTTTTTTTTGCTATAAAGAAAGCTTAGGCCTATTCCTTTAAGATGGTTTTGATCGCTTAGTGGGATGCGAGTGGGATATATATCAAAATAAATGTTTTGTAACTCAAGACATACAATTTTTGTGTTAAAACATTTATTTTGATAGATATCCCACTCGCATCCCACTAAGGGACTAAAAATATCTTAAAGGAATGGACCTAGGCTTTCTTTTGAGCAAAAAAAAAAATTAAAAAAGGGCCCATATTGGAAAAAAATTTTGATTTTGCAAAAAAAAATTAAAAAATTGTATGTCTTGCGTTACAAAATATTTATTTTGATAGATATCCCACTCGCATCCCACTAAGGGACTAAAAATATCTTAAAGGAATGGACCTAAGCTTTCTTTTGAATACAAAAAAAATTTTAAAAAAAGGGCCCATTTGGAAAAAAAATCGTATTTGCAAAAAAAAAAGTCAAAAATTGTAAGTCTTGAGTTAAAAAATATTTATTTTGATAGATATCCCACTCGCATCCCACTAAGCGACCAAAAGGGTCTTCAAGGATAATATCTAAGCTTTTGTTTGACCTAAAAAAAAAGATTAAAAAAGGGTCCATTTTGAAAAAAAAAAGTCAACAAAGTTTTTGATTTTGCAAAAAAAGTCAAAAATTTTATGTTTTGAGTTACAAAATATTTATTTTGATAGATATCCCACTCGCATCCCACTAAGCGACCAAGTAGGTGTTCAAGGAAAATATCTAAACTTTATTTTAAGAAAAAAAAAAAAATAAAAAAAATAGCGTATTTTAAAAAAAAGTCAAAAAAGTTTTTGATTTCGGAAAAAAAATATTAAAAATTTTTTATTTTTTTTTTTAAATATTTTTTTTCGAAAGATCGAAGAAATAGCTATCTATACTATTTGGAACACATTTTGCTAAGAACAATAGGTAATAAGTTACATGGATAAGAAAAAACCCCTGTTTGACCAAATTGTCAAAATTTTACCCCCTATAACTCAGAGAGTTCTCGACCGATGTTGTTGAAAAATTGTGTCTGAGTTACTATCCAATAGAGCTAACCTTGGTGCAAATTTCATCCCGATCGGAAGACATCGATTTCAAAAGTTGGTTCACTTGACATGAAATCCCCCATATACTTATTTTTAAATTTCAGGTCTTTTTCCTTATATTTTATACAACAATATATTGCAAGATTATTTTGAATTTTTATTTTATATATTCATGATTTCGCCGGGCTTTAGTGTCTTACATGGCACAACCAAAATCTTTAATAACAATGAAAGGCTTGATTTAGGTAAGCTTTAATGAATACATTTATAAATGTGACCGCAAGCTCAAAAAAATTAAAAATAATGAAAAAGGTCGAATAAATTAAATTAATCTAAAATCTTAAACTTATTTTAAAGCTTTATATTTCCAATGGAATAAACCAGGCATTTTGGACTCGATATGCTATATTTTATTAATATCGATCATATATTTTACGATATTTGTAGCGGTTATTGTTTATCGTAGACATTATCTACAGTCTACGCCTAAAAAGTAAGTTCATTTAGAGAATAATCGAAAAATAGTTTCTAGGTCTAAATGAAATTTTTAAATAAATTTCAGAGTCAAACAATTGGCTTCCGTTTGCTATCCATATGATGATGAACGTGTGGTTAAAGAAAAGGTGCGTATATCGAATATGAATATAAAAGCATGCAGGGCCCAGGCTATTTTGGTGGATCAATTGGAGAGTAAATTGCCTAAAACAGGGAATCGCGTTAATGCTATATCGTTTGCCTTAAACAAGTAAGTACTTGATTAATAAAAAATAACTACAATTTATTATAATCCTAATTTCTTGCCCCCCTAGATATTCCTGTTTGGGCATATACGGTTGCAGTCACTCAGGAAAATCTCATTTACTCCAACAACTAATAGGCGAAAAAGGTTATTGGTTTGGTGAAGTTTACATAGCGGGCTTTAATTGTAAAAAACAATTGGAAAAGGCCATGAAACACATTGGCTATTGTCCACAAAATAAAGGCTTTAATAAACTTCTAACACCACGTGAACTGCTAACCTATTTCTTAATGATAAACGGCGTAAACGAATCAAAACGTTTTGACCATATACGTGATCTTAGTGTTACGCTACAACTACGCAACTATATGAACTCTAGAATAGGAGATTTACCCGAAAATATTCAACGTAGAATAAATGTGGCCGTTGCCTTAGTTGCTCACAAAGAAATTTTAATACTTGATGAACCCACTAAAGGTTTACCGGCTTTTGATCGTCATTTAATATGGAATATCTTAAAATATTATCGCAGTTTGGGCAATACAATTATTTTTACCACAAATGAATCGTTGGAATTGAAAGAATTGTCTGATGTGAGCATTGCGGTAAATGATGGTGAAATGTTGGTCTTTGATAGTTCTCATAATATGGAGTATCAATATAATGTGGGTTTTTATTTGGAGATAAAACTGTATGCGGATGGTTTGACATTGGAGGAAGTGGAAGAGAAGTATGCATGGATTTTTTTTTAGAAATTTCCTAAATAGAAGTTGTATGTTGGTATTTATTTGAATTGTTTTCTGTTTCTAGTTTAAATAATGATGTGGAAAATCTGAATCGTTTTGTAATGTTCTTTCATGAGGAATCGGAATTGTTGTAAGTTTAAAATTTGAATTTAGATATAAATCAAGATTTAATTTGTATGAATTATACATTGTAATTGGAAAATGTGTTATTTCAAATCGAAACAGGCAGACTATTAAACTCATATCACTACAATATTGTAAATTTGACTAAAAAAACCGAAATTCCGTAATAAAATTACCTTTAAAAAAGGCTGAACTTTGTTTAGGTAATTTTATTGCGGAATTTCGTTTTTTTTTATTTTATTCAATAACCTAAACTGTTTTCGAGTTACGCGAATATACAGTGGTTGACAAAACAATGGAAACTTTTCCAAATATTTTATAAGTGGCCTAAAATCTGAAATAATTTTTTAAAAAATTTTAACATTTTTGTAGTATTTTATTTGTAACTTAATTTAACAAAAAACAAAGTACATAATTAATTAAATTCTAAAAATGAGAAAACAAAATTAAAAGATTTCTTTATTACGGCATTGACAAAACAATGGAAACTTAGGTATTATTTTAACAAATATGGTCTAAACTTTGCAATAACAATAACCACTCGGTTACAACCCTAGAGGTGTGTTTCGGGTCGTTGTCGTGTTGGAATCTCCAAATTAGGGCCATATTTTTCTCAGCGTATGGATACATAACATCGTTTAGTATGGTTCTGTATCCTATACCTGTCATCGTATCTTTTATAATATGAACTGGGCCCATACCTTGCCCTGAAAAACATCCCCATACCATAATATTGCCACCGCCAAACTTTACAGTCTTATTTGTGTACTTTGGATTAGAATCTTTTTCCCTTTGGTCATCTTACAAATGTTCTCCCATCACTGCCTCTTAAATTGTATTTGGATTCGTCGGAAAAGAGGACAGTATTCCATTTCTGTATCGACCAGTTTAAATGATCCCTGGCAAATTGTAGACGAGCGGAACGGTTCTTTTTAGAAATGAGTGGTTTTTTTCACAGGACGATAGCAACCAAGACCAGCCTCATTTGCCCTGCGACTAACTGTTCGGGTACTTATTACTAATTTTAGGCTATTAATTGTCTAGGAGTAGTCTTATGAGGTCTTCCACCTAAATGTTGAGTTTTTACAGAACCGGTCTCACGAAATTTCTTTATAATTTTTGAAACTGCTGATTTATTTATTGAATATTTGTTTTTTTTTAAACCAGCTTTAAAATCGTTAATTATTTTATTTTTTAAGTCTTCACAAATCTTAACTTTAGCCATTTTCGTTAACTTTGAAAAAAAAGCAATTATGCGAAAAACTTAGAAAAAGAAATTGTGAAAAATTACCAGAATTTAAAAATAAAATAACTGTAATTAGGATGCTTTTTACATCGTTCTTTTAAATATTATTTTCGTTTTACACTTCTTTCTTGCAGAAGTTTAAAAGTTTCCATTGTTTTGTCAGTAGCGAAATAGTGAATATTTTTAATTTTGTTCCCATTTTCAGAATATAATTAATTATGTTGATTGTTTTTCAGTTAATTTATACAAATAAAACTATACAAGTAAAATACTAAAAAAAAAATTATTTTAAAAAAAAATTTTAAATTTTGGGCTACATATGGAATATTTGGAAAAGTTTCCATTGTTTTGTCAACCACTGTATGTTGTGCAACCTCCTCCATTTTCGAAAAAAAACGGTATATCTCGAAAACAACAGCTACCCTAACAAGTAAGAGAGATATATTCGGCTGTGCCGAATCTTATATACCCTTCACCAAATTATACTTCAAAATAAAAATTTTAAATATTTTTAGGTACAAATTTTTTTTATTCCAAAGTTGTTTATTTTAATTTTTTGGAAACAAATTTTTTTCGAATTGTTTTTTTTTAAATTTTTTAAATTTAAAAAATAATTTTATTTAAATTTTAAAATTTTTTTTTTATTTTTAATTTTTTTTTAATATTTAGCGAAAAAAAAATCGGGTTAAAAAATATTTTTTCCGATTTTGACCCATTGTAGGCCCATCTTACTATGATGGTCTTATATACATACGTCGTTGCAAAGGTCTTTGAAATATCTATCATAAGATATCCATATTGTCTATATTAATGGATTTAGTAATCCAGATATAGGTAAAAAATCGAGGTTTTCCTTATATCTCAGCCATTTGTGGACCGATTTTCTCAATTTCAAATAGCAACCGAGCCGGAAAAATTCCGGAGATATTGATGTATGAATTATGTATGTAAGTTATTTGGGGGCTTCGGAAAGTTGATTTCAACAGACAGACGGACATGGCTTAATCGACTCTGCTATCTATAAGGATCCAGAATATATATACTTTATAGGTTCGGAAAATAATATTGTGGAAATTACAAACGGAATGACAAACTTATATATACCCTTTTTACGAAGGTGAAGGGTATAAAAACACAGTTAGCACCACTGGATTCAGTGTCGGTTGCCCCGCTTGACAGAAAATTGTCAAATTCGAGCACAGTGGAATTAATTCTTTCGAACCTTTGATTGTAGTTGGCAGAAGATTCTTGTTTATTTTGACTCCTTTAAAATTATAAAATTTATTTTACAGATACCGCTGTGGCAGTGTAGTCAAATACTATATACCCGTTGAAAATGTCATTTATTCGTTTATCTTTGGAAGTATAGAAAAACATCGTCATCGTCTAAATATAGCCGACTACACGTTGTCACCATTTTCCTTGAACAATGTATTGAGGTTATTGCAAAAATCACGCAAAGAAAAAAGACGTCATGAGAGATCACGAATGAGCGTATTAAAAGATGCAAAAACTTTACCAAGAAGAGATTAAGAAAGAGGAAAGAGACATGGGAAATTATTAAATTAAATGTACTTATATATATAATTTTTATAAATATTAAATATTTTTTAATACAATTTTTAAATTAATTTTTATTGAGAACAAAATTCAAAGGTTTGTATGTAGAAGAATTTTGCTTAATCTTGCTCATTAAGTTCTTCGAAAATCAACATAGTTTAAAGTGATGAAAATGTGATGCGCACGGTGATCTCCTTCATATGTTTATCGTGTTGTTATTATTATTTTTACGGAATTAGAATATGTTTTAGGCTAAACAAAGTTTATCTTAAACGAATATTCTTTTATCCTTATTCCGTACTTCTAAAACAATACTTCGAATACAAAATTTTATTAAAACAAAACTTTATTTTTATTCGCCTGATGTATAATACGATATTTAATATATATATTTCATGTTGTTGTTCTCAATTTCTTTATATATATAACTACAAATTTATTTTTTCTTTTTTTGTTTTGTTAAATTTATTATTATATGTATATAGACTTTTTATGTAACTTATAATATTATCTAAAATTTTGTTTACCACATTCAGTTTAATTCAATTTGAAAACAAAAACAAAAGAATTTATAGCATAAAATAGTGTTTGAGGGTAACTTAATTAAAATTATTTTTGTGTTTTAACGAAAACATAAGTACACGCAAATAAATAATTTATAATTATTTTAGAGAAACAAATTTATAAAAGTTAATAAAATTTATTGAAATTTATTAAAAAAATTCCATTTTAGAAATACATAAAACAATATGATTAAACAGCTATAAATTGTCTTTATTTTTTATTTTTAATTTATATAAAAAAGCGTCAAGCGTAAAAATGGGAATGATAAAAACGAGGAAGAGTTTGCCAAACGATAACATAGTTGAATTAAATAATAAAGTGTCGGTTGAAACATAAATTGAAAATTTAAACAAATGTATAATGAATTGGAGGGCGATTGAAGGAGGATAAATGTAAATGAATACTTTGATTTGCAAAAGGTTTGAATTTGAAAAATTTGTTTAGTTTTATTGATCAATCATTATTTTTAATAAATTTTTAAAATAAGTCTCTAAAGTTTAACATCCATATTCATAAACATTTTTTTTAACTTTTTCAAAGGTTTATGAAACAAATTTTGAATGGAAATTTGGTTTTATAAACCTTTTATATATGTATTTAAAAATTGTTTATGAATATTGAGGTAAATGCATGGTACACTTAGAAAGGTGACTGCGATGAAACAGCTGATTATTTTTTTTATTCAGTTTGAATTGTCAATTCACTTGTGGTTGTTGTGGCGAAAAATACAACAAACCCAAAAGCAAAAACAACAACAGTACCCGTTGTTTTTGTATTGTTGTAGTGATGCAGTCACCTTTCTAAGTGTGCCCTGGGTAAATGTAACGGAAATATTTTTTAGAAATTCTTCGATTCGAATTGTTGTCGATAATATCCAAAGATTTGTTCAATACTAGCAACAGAAAATTAGTTTACGCAGAAGATTTAAATAACAAAATTTTTGTCAACTTAACTAAAAAATTTTAGCCACAGCTGAAAAATTTGGTCATTTAGACTGAATCATTTGATTAGGAATAAATTCGCTTATCACAACTAAAACTATTTTCTCTGTGTGACAAAAACAGAAAAGTGTTTATTTAAAAAAGGGAAATTAACAGTTCTAGTAGTTAATACAAATTTGAAATTTTCAAGTTTTTTAAATAATTATTGAGATGATGTTAAAACTTCTAAGTATATTCACATTTATAAGAACTATTACAATAATTAATAATGATTTAAGTTTGTTATTATATACATTCTGATTTAAATATGCGGCCAGACATGAAACCGTAATATTCCATCATGTTAAACACTTTTTGGAAAGAAGTGGTTGGGCAGTTATGCTTCTCCCGCCTTATAGTCCAGACCTTGCCCTGTCCGACTACTCTTTGTTTCGATCGATACAGAACGCTCTCTCTGGTATACGCTTCACTTCAGAACAGAGTATCTGAAATTGGCTTTATTCGTTCGTGGTCTCAAAAGGGCAGGGATTGAACAGATTTTTTTAAATATTTCCCAAAAACCAAAAATGATTTTGGTTTTCATATAAAAATATAGAAATAAATTACAATATGCAGGAAGACAAGAAAATCTGACGTTTATTCAACAGTTGGTAAACATGCTGGTTTCCTTTTAAAACAAATATCATCTTGAATATATTAATAGCATCAGTAATTTTGTACAAATCCTACCTTTTGGAGAAAGTTGTGAATCCACCAAACAACATATTGTTTAAAAATTAACCAGGGACATTTCTGCAGGATCCTGCACCAGCATATTAGCCAGAAACATCACAAACTTGGTTTAAAAAAAATGTGTCCAATTTTATTTCTACTGATTGATGATTGGCCTTCTGAAAGTCCTGGGTGGTTATTATGTAATACGATTCCAAAGAAACCACTTTCGAAATACAATGTGTAAGGCAAACAAGTTCGAACGATTTTCTTTTCGAAACGATTATAAATTGCCGTCTGTTTTACTGAGCAAGGTCTGCACTACTGGTCACCCAATGGAATCCCTAAAGCGTGTCCCTATCCGCCCATTGGACAATTTTCCTATGGATTTAATGCGTACAGCTATAGACCGTTGACTTGTCAGATTTCGGTTGTGCTGTAAGGCAAACGTCGGCCACTTTGAATAACTTTACATTTCTTATACTCCCAAATATGGAATAAATAAAGTTTAGTTTGGAAGGCGTGTGCACTATGTGCACTTCCAAAGAAAAGTATGCCATTCCTAAAAAAAAAGGGGACATAAAGAAAAGAAAGAAGAAGAATGGTAATGTCTTAGAAATAGCTAAAGGAGAAACAAAAAGAAAAATCAAAATCTGTGTAAAGAGTGAAAAGTGGTTACAGATTTGAATTAACCCTAGAATATCCTTTAAATAGCCAACCTATTCCCCTGATAAAACCTAATATGTTACCCAATTTACAGCCAGTAACACACCAAGTTCATCTAGAAATCTATTACCAAGCCATTTAAATCTATGACTCTGTAGTCTCGGGCATCCTCTACAAAAATCCTGTGGGCTATTCCTATTTACCTACAAACGCCCCAATTGAATAGTGACCGGTTAGCACTCCTACTAGAATTCTGTGACTACACCTATTCATCCAACCCAATTAGTGTTTTGTTTGCCTTTGCATCCAGTATTGACCAAAAGGCCTTGGACACTTGACAATCCGTCCAACTTTTCCAGGATTAGTTGGTGAAGTCACGGAATATTTCAAATATTAAATAAAAATACCAAAAATTATTTAAAACAACTGTTATCTTTACGAATTTATCAAGAAACAAGTAAGAGAGCTATATTCGGATGTGCCGAATCTTAAATACCCTTCACCAAATTATACTTCAAAATACAAATTTAAAATATTTTTAGGTAACAAAAATTCTTTTTCCTTTTGTTTTTTTTATTTTTTGGAAAAAATTTTTTTTCGAATTGTTATTTAAATTTTAAAATTATTTTTTTTAAATCAAAAATTTATTTTTTTAAATTTAAAAAAAAAAAATTTTGTTTTTTAATTTTTTTTGGTGAAAAAAAAATTTGGGTTAAAAAATATTTTTTCCGATTTTGACCCATTGTAGGTCCAACTTATATACGTCGTTGCAAAGGTCTTTCAAATATCTATCATTAGATATCCATATTGTCTATATTAATGACTTGGTAATCCAGATATAGGTCCTGGTTTTTTCCTCATATCTCAGCCATTTGTGGACCGATATTGCTGATTTTAAATAGGAAACTTCTCGAAAGCATGTCTGATAGAATTATTGAAGATTTGGATCCCGAAGATATCTGGGGTCTTCCGAAAATTTATTTCAACAGACAGACAGACGGGCATGGCTTAATCGACTCCGCTATCTATAAGGATCCAGAATATATATACTTTATAGGGTCGGAAAATTATATTGTGGAAATTACAAACGGAATGACAAACTTATATATACCCTTCTCACGAAGATGAAGGGTATAAAAAGAACAAAGTACTAGATATTTAAAAACATATTGTCATAATGTTCTAATATTTCACGACTCGACGGCTCGGCTCGGTTTAACCGAGTCTTAGGCGTTCTGCGCAGGTCTCTGCTGTTTGGTTACCTTGTGAAACGACCAAATGTGTTATGAGGACAAATTCGAATATGTATTTTAATTTTGTGAATTTCCTCAGTTCTTGTTAGATTTAAAGTTTTTAAAACTTGTAAATTTAACAAGAACTGCAACCAGCAATTATTTAATTCGACACCTAAGCAAATCACATTTAATTGTTTTTCCCTAAAGTATAGCATGAAAAATGTATGTATGAACAGAAAAGTGTAAAATTTTTGTTTTATATTTCAACCGATTTCAAGCGTTTATATTCTTTGATTACTATTTATAGTTTATTTGTTTTCTTTTTAATTTTAATATATATGTTATTTTATTTATTTTTTTTGTTTATAATTATTATTTATTAATATATTTTATTTATTATTATTTTTTGTGTTTTTTTGTTTTTAGTTTTTAGTATATATTACAAATTACAACTTTAACATATGCCTTAGTATAAATTTGTTGTTTTTTTATTATTTCTTTATAAGTTTTTCTTTTAAATATATAGTAGATTAGTCAGTTAAATGTTGTTGTTGTTGTTTTGTTGTTGAACATAAATATATGTATATATAGAGTATAGAGTGTATGAAAAACTGTGTGGAGGAGGGGTGGAGTGGGTGTAAGGATTCAAAGGGTGTTACGAGTATATAGAGTATGACAAAAGTGGAAATGGTTTTGAATTTTGTATTTTAAAAGATATATAATAGAAAAAAGTCCTTTGTTTAGTGTAATTATGTTGTATATTACAAAAAAATATATATTATTATGTATTTTTGTATTTTGTTTTTATTTTTTTTCCTATTCAAAAGTTCTATCTCACATTCTTTTCCAAAGAAATTTTATTTTCGTTTCCATATCGCAAAAAGGGAGGGAGTTTGTGTTTGTTTTCATAAAATTGTTGTTGTTTAGTAGTAATTTTGTATACTTTTTAATTCATTTATATATTTTTTGCTTTAATGTAATTTTAAAGTTAATTACCTGTTTAAATGAATGATTTGATTTTGCTAATTGTGTGTTTGTTTGTTATTTTACGACATTATCTCTGCATCATCACTATATGTTTATAGTATATGGTATGATTAAATTTATAAGTTTTTGTTTTTATTTTTTTGCTGTTGCTGTTTTCCTTTATGTAGGTTTTGTTGTTGTTTTTATTCTTTAGTTATTATACTGTAATTTGTTTATTTTTTTTTTGCTTCTGTTATATTTAACTTAAAGTTATTCCTATTCAGGTGTTGTATCAGGAAAACCACTCACTTCTGTCTGTTCTAGAACATTAACACCATCGATAACGTATGATATGCGTATACGCATGCGTAGAGTAGCCTAAATAAAATAAAGGGAAATAAATATTATTTGTTTAGCTTTGCTAAAATTAGCGGAGTTTAGCATTAAGTACAAAATTTAATGTGTTATCTGTTATATCTTGCATTTGCATTATTGCAAGACCATTTGCCGGAAATACCAAACTCCGCAATTGTTAAATATTCTACTTACACTTGATGTACTGACAACACGCATTTCTTGTGTTATAACACCACCAGGTGGTAAAACTGAACCAGATGGTGACAGCATTTGTAAGGTAAAACTTTTAGGAACTGCCGCCTGTAAGCAAACATCAATGAAAATAATTTATTTAAAAAATATAGGGCAAAAATCGAGTTCTATTATTAAAATTGTTAGACAATATAAATTGTTTATGATTTGATATTAGGGCTCATAATTTAATAACTTTTCCAATTCGCGGGAAATGTTAAAAAATCTATACAAAATCAAAAAATCATTTGGGGGCTTCGGAAAGTTGATTTCAAAAACTTTAAATATTATTAAAATACAATATCGCACAAAAAGATTCCAAATAAAAAAATATACCTGAAATAGATATTGTTCCAATGATGTTGATGAACTATTTGTGGTTGTCATATAAATTTGCATTGAATCGTTAGCTTTAACTGGTACTAATTGCACCAAAACACCATTTTTATTCAGAGCTGTCAATTTTGGTCCTTCAGGCTATAAAATAAAAATTGAATTTATTACAACACAAATATACAATACAGAAAACTAATAAAATCATAAAATAAAACCACAACTCACCACACTGACATTATTTGAAGCTGTTGTTGTAGCTAAAGGATCATTAATTAGAGAATTCTGTTGTGATAAATCCATTGAGGGTGAAGTTAAACTAGCGGCAGCCATAATTGATGATAAATCATTACCATTTGTAGGTACGGTGGTTGTTGTTGATAAAATACTACTTAAATCACCTAAACCACCCACCATGCCACCAACTCCGACACCAACACCGCCAATGCCAGTACCCACTAAGACATTATTCATATTTGTGTTGAGGGCATTGGAGGTAGCATTTATTGTTGTTGTTGTTGTGGCATTTAATGATTGTGTGGCCGAAGACATGTCCAAGCCCAATAAATCGAGAAAATCTTGATTATTAGCTGTTGTATCGTTATTAGCATTGAGCGTATTTTTCTTTTGCACCGATAAATCTGTTGATGTGGCGGTGTTGGTGGTTGTTAACTCTGAGCCACCCAAAAGATCCAATAGAATATTCTAAACACACCAAAAAGAAACCAATAAATTTTGATAAAACTGTTTAAATATGTATTAACATACCGTATTATCACTTATGTTATTCATATTGCTTTCGGTAGGGACTTGTTCATCAGCTAAGCCATTTTCGATTAGATCGGGACTATTGTCATCATATGAACCACTGCTTTCACCATTCTGTGAAGACATGCGACTCACTTGCATGGCTGGCATTTTCTCCAAAAGAGCTGGACGTAAATGTTTGCAAGTGCCAAAAAGTTGAGAGAACTCTACACCTCTTTGTTGTAAATCAACATTTAAATGGCTACCAAACGAGGTAATCAAAGCCTGGACTTCTCTGTAAATTGTTTAGAGATTAAAATAAGTAATTAAGAATATGTATTAATAATAATTGAACTTACTCCACACAACTCTGTAGTCTAGTGCTTAGCTTGGCTAAAGACACTAAAGCGTATTGCTTGCTAGTTATGGAAACTTGAGCAGAAGTTAAAAATTTATGGAACATTGCAATTAATTCACTCTCTGAGGGACGTTCAAATTCTGGAAAAAATAGGAATTTTATTTATATTTAAGATTAAAAAAGGGACTTTATTAAATAATCTTACCATCATCATTTGAACTATACATAAACATATCACCATATTCACCAATGGCCCAAACAGCCACCTGCAGTAAAGGCTGCTTATCTTCACAATGATTGGAGACTTGCAAAGATTCCCAAAAACGATTGGTAATATAAGTTTGCTCTAAAGCTGGACTGCTAGAAACAAGTTGTATGGTAGATGATACCACATCATCACGTACATAATTACCAGCCTAAATAACAATTAAACATATTCATTTAATTTGAACAAAACTTTTAATTTCAAATGCTTACCGCTATTAAAACACTCAATTGTGTATCTAAATGCCATCTTGTATTGGGCGAATAACGTTCTGCTGCTAAAATCATACCCGAACTACATTGAGCTTTAAATTCAGGATCAGATTTCTCCAAAAATAGCAACAGTTCTTTTGTCATAGTGCGTATATTTTGGCCATTTATTAAAGCAAACGATAATTCCATAGCACGTTTTCGTATCGAAACATCCGGATCTTTTAGGCACTCCAAAATAGTAGTACGATGTCTCTGCACAGCCGAAGTATCAGCATGAACCGTACGCAGTAATGTATTTAAAGCCACATAACGTATATTTTTATCCGAATTCAATAAGAAACGTCCCAAAATATTAACAGCCAAAACACGTAGACCACCCTCAGATCTAATAAACCAATAATCATTAAAAACTCGACAATTTTTATTAGAGAAACTCACCTTATATCCATTATAGACAAGACCGTCTCATACAATATAGTATTGCCCACATTTTTACTGGTCTCCGTATTGGTGGCCACCTGTGCCAATATATCGTTCATGGCCTCCGAAGCGTCAGTATCGTTATGACCCAAAATACGTAATAATCTTAAGATTTTCACTTGTAAAAATGGATCGCTAACACCGCTAACATCATGCTCGGGCGAGTATCCACCCAATATAAGATTTTTCAAAATGCGCACCAAATTCGGTACAATCTAAATAAAGAAAATAATGGATATATTAGTTTAAAAATTAGCTGAATTGAAAAGTAAGTAAAATATTTGAAAATTTATATTACATAGTGAGTAAATCGTATTTCAATATACTAATTAAAACGGCTGTTGGATTCCTAATGAAATTCCAGCATAAGAGGAAATTTTTTTTTTGAACAAAAAATATGAAAACATAACCTTTTTCATGGAATACTACTTACTCTCATAAAAATATTATTGAACTTTAAATTAAATGTTTAAATTTCTAGGAAATTTAAATTCTAGATTGTTTTTAAAACTGGGGTAAGGCGTAATTCCCCCTTAAAATTGTATCTTGTAATATCAAAAGATAAGATACAAAAATTTAGATGGTCTAATGTAGGATAATAGGAAACAAATTTATTGTTTGTCAGTAAGAGCTCAAGAGCTCATACGACCAATTTTTAAATATTTCTACAGGATTCTACAGGAAAGTTTTGGAAATTTAAACTTTAAATACGTTTTAATCAGGTGTGAAGAGTAATTTCCCTTTAAAATTGTACCCATAGACTAACATAGACCCGAATCAGCTGTTTTTAGCAATATGGCGGAGGCAAACAAAAAAAATTTACGAAAAATTAACAAAAGAAAATGAATAATAAACCACGGTAGATTTAAAAGAGGGACAAACATATAAATTTATCTTTCTATATCTCGTCTCACACACTCATCGATTTTTTACTACATTTTATTTTTTCTCTCGCTCTAAGATCTCCCTTAATGGTGGAATTGAAAAAATGGTAAACAAAACCATACGGTTCGATATTACTATTTTGACAGCTGTCAATGGTTTCGTATCTGGGTATCTGTGATTGTACCTTGAATTGTCTAAAGCTGATCTAAAATTATAGAAACGATCTGATATCGGATAATATGAAACAAAATGATTGTGTTAAAACAGGTCAAGAGGTCAAATATCCAGATTACCCAATAAAACACACCCAATACGAAAAGAAATTTAGAAAAATAATGAAATTTATGTTTCCATGAAATATCAATTTCCATCGAAGGGAAAATTGCTATCGTGATATTCCCCTAAACTTTTTATTCACAATAGTTGATTTTGTTCGTAACAGCTGTTTATTGTTTGCAAAATTCCGTCTAAAAATTTCATAACATGGGGAATTTTTTCACGTGAACAAAGTTAATGAACGAAAAATGGAAAAAAGGGAACATATTTCATGTGAAATATTGATTCGCGATAGGGGTGAGATTTTATGAAAAATTTAAATCTGCATACATAGAATAGACACATAGAACGGATGAAGAGAGAAATATGAATGGAAAATAATAACTCTCTTTTCACACGATGATACAATAACAAAATACATGGCAATACATTCTTATGAATTAAGTTTTTCACAACAGGCTTAGGTTTTTTGCTGTTATCTATGTCTGCATAGCCGATCTAGAGCACCTAAACCGATATGTAGCAACACTCTCCACCACCTGGACGAAGAAGGTAAATATCAACTTTGGCTTCGTAGCAAATGGAGCCAAAATTTCAGGGTCACCTTTGACAGCCTAGTTATGTACTTCCTAATACCATTACAATCACGCACAAATTGCGAAGTAGAAACAAGATTCTCTAAAATTTTTACACACTTTTGTCTAGGAAATTTGTATGTAAACAAAATAAACCTTAATTTTTAATAGTGAATAATATACATACATTTTGATTTAAAACATATTTATGTTAAAAACAGTGCTATTTTGTTAAAAGTTTGCTTAAACTAACTAGTGCATGTGAGTAAAGCAAGAATGTAGTCTTAGAAAAAAATCTATTATTTTGAAAAGTTTATGTGATTTGATGTGAAATATTTTTGTAAAAAAGCATGCTTAATTAAAAAAAAAAAAGATAAAAAATATAAAAAACTATTTCTAAATATTTATTAACATTAAATTGAAATAACTAAAACTATATAGTGTTAAGAACATTAAATTTCAAATATTCAAATAAAATTAATTATTCTAGAAGTTTCTACAGTATATTAACTAAATCACATAAAATCTGCCAAAGAGATCTAACTAATATAAAAAACCAAATATTATTTAAAAATTTGAATGGAAAAATAAAGAAATGAGAGTTTACTTATACTATTTTCGATTCACTAAAGAATAAATTAAAATATTAGAAATACATACTATTATCAGGCCTGTCACATATTTTGTTCGGAATTGTTTCAATTTCGTAGTTTTTATTCCGATCGAATTCGTTTTAGCTTCTTCAGATTCCGTGTAACTTATTAATTCAAAAGATATTTAATAATTCTGTATTTCAGATTTAAATTTTACTACGTTTTTAATATTAAAACAAATGTGAAGTTTTTGGTACAGAAATTGATTCAAATTTTTAGAAAAACAAACAAATACAAAGAAATATGAATTCCACTTTGAAAACTGAAAGTGGTTTCATTCCGAAAGAAATTTTCGTTTCACTTTTTCTGAAGAAGCAAAATGCGGAATTAATTTCACTTTCGATCGGAATGGAATTCTGTGACAGGCCTGTATAGGATTTATAATTATTATGATTTCTCTTAATAAAAAAAAATATAGGAACTTTTAATACTTTAATTACTACAATAAAAATCACTCTTAAATAATTCACTCTTGTATTAGTATAATCAGAACTACTACAAATTCTGCAAGTGGGTGTTTTAAAATATTACCAGCTACCTTAAAAACGATAAATAGAATACCACTATTTAAAACTGTCCTTACACAATAATTAGAAATCGCTTCTAATGTAAAATCTAAATAGCTGCTTTCGTTTGGACCCTATCGTATTTTCAACAGACAGGCAGACGGACGAACATAGTTAGATCGTCTTAGAATCTGATGAGGACCCAGAATATATATAGGAATGTAGGTCTGCGACTAATATTTTGATGTTTTACAAACAATAAAAATAATACAGTTGCTATTATATTGGGCGTATGACTTAAAAATACGGGATTTACAATAGATGGCGTATCTGTCGTTTATTCTCACTTAGTTATTGAACATTATAGTGTAAACAACAGCTTTTTTTTGCTTCGAAAATGTTGAATTGTGTGCCAACAAAGCCAAATATGCGGGAAGTTTTGATTTACTTCTTTAATTTAACAAGAGAGCTATATTCGAATTTCATATACCCTTCACCAAATTATACTTCAAAATAAAAATTTTTAATATTTTTAGGTAAACAAAATTTAATTTTTTGAAAAAAATTTTATTTCGAATTGTTATTTTAAAATTTTTTAAATTTTAAAATTTTTAAAAAAAATTTGTTGGTTTTAAAATTTTTTTTTTGGTGAAAAAAAGTCGGGTTAAAAATTATATATTTTCCGATTTTGACCCATTGTAGGTCCAACTTACTATGGTCTTATATACGTTGCAAAGGTCTTTGAAATATCTATCATTAGATATCAGTATTGTCTATATTAATGTCTTAGTACTCCAGTTATAGGTAAAAAATAGGTCAAAAATCGAGGTTGTCCTGGTTTTTTCCTCATATCTCAGCCATTTGTGAACCGATTTTGCTGATTTTAAATAGGAAACTTCTCGAAAGCATGTCTGACAGAATTATTGAAGATATTTGGGGTCTTCAGAAAATTGATTTCAACAGATAAACAGGCGGACATGGCTTAATCGACTCCGCTATCTATAAGGATCCAGAATATATATACTTTATAGGGTCGGAAAATTATATTGTGGAAATTACAAACGGAATTACAAACTTATATACATATATCCTTCTCACGAAGGGTATAAAAAAGTGCAGCTGAAGCACACCGAAGCTTATGAGGAATGAAGATTGTTGTCAAACTCATTTTCAAAACCTTTGCTACCAGCAGTATTAATCCAAAAGCATAAGAGATC
This sequence comes from Calliphora vicina, assembly GCF_958450345.1. Taxonomy (NCBI): domain Eukaryota; kingdom Metazoa; phylum Arthropoda; class Insecta; order Diptera; family Calliphoridae; genus Calliphora; species Calliphora vicina. The sequence goes on along the minus strand of NC_088783.1, from coordinate 57,591,098 downwards.
GTGTGTGAAACTCGGCCAACCAGCCGAATCGACACCAAAGCCAAATATCCATGGCGCTAGGATAATACTCTGTATTTGGTGGGACCAAAGGTTTCTGATTTGAAGCGAGCATTGAGCGAAATTGGTTAGCGCGTTTGATCATTAAGATGATATGGTATTTGTGGCATGGGTTCGATTCCCAGCCGCTGCCAATCAACAACATCAGTTTATAATTATTAGTTTACTAATAACTAATATTTATCACAGCGCCCTCCTTCGGTGGTATAACACTAAAACGCCACCGAAGTAAAATAATTAAATAAAGGATGTTGGCTTGACTAAGGCGCCATCTCACCACCAGAGGCGCTGCAACCTGCACTAATAACAAACATAACACGCAATTGCAGAGTTGTCAATTAAAAAGCTTTTCTCCTCCTTTCACCACCTTTTCCTGTACACTCTAACCCCTTTCCAAAGAAAGTAACACATTTAATATAGGCATATTAATTGCATGAGTGTTACTTCACTTTAAAAAAAAAAATAAAAAATATGCGGTCAGACATGAAACCGTAATATTCCATCATGACAATAATAAATATGTTGACCCTACTGCTAGCTAGCCACACACATATTCTTATTCACTTTTATTTAGTCGTCACTGAGACAGCGAAGAATGCACATGTTTAGCTTGGTGTATTGATATTTTTTTCATGACCACCTAAACCTTTTTTAGATTTGAAATATATTTATTCTAAGCAACGTAATAAAATAAGCATAAACAAATTCTCTAGTTCTATATCGATTAAAAATATTGAATTTAGTTTATTCCTATAGATCAGAAACCAGTTACCAAACAACTTCATGGAACTGGTTTAACTTTTAGTTTCATTCAAAGGATTTTATTCCAATTACGTAATTCAAAAGAAATAAATTCTTAATAATCAAAGTTAATAATATTCATTAAAATTTTGAATGGTTAAAGTTTTGTCAATTCAAATCTAATCTAAATTGTATGAACATAGTTTTTTTAACAATGCTTGAATATAGGCATTCTAAATCTAGAGTTACCAAAAATCTAACTCAAAAAGTAAATGAAATGAGACTTCAAATAGTTAAAATTCTACATAAATCTTAAGCTAACAAATGCAAAAACTATTAAGAATAAATTAAACTTAAAAGTGCCGCAAGAATTCAATTCAACAATTTAAACAATAAAAAAAATAACGAAAATCAACGACCAGAGCTTCAAATCAAAATTTTACATCATATTCATACCTCTCGATTTCCGCTATCCTGGCAAGCAAATTACAATTAAAGTTTACGTATATGTTTTTTTTTTTTGTTGTTGATGTTTTTTGGTTTTTGTAATTTTATTTTTTTAAAGGAAAAAACAATAAATTAGCATTAATTGTTTAGCATAAAGAACTAAATAAATTAAAAAAAAAACAAAACTTGGCCAAACGCAAAAATATTGAAATAAAATTTTCAAAACATAAAGCAATAATGGAATGCCAATAATTTGGAAGTAGGGGAAGTTTTTGAAGTACTTGTTGTGGGTGTAAGTAATATGTTTGATTATTTTTAGTTTTGAATAGAGTAGTATTTCTTTTTTTTATTTATTTAGACTAAAAATGCCACAACATGCCAACACGATGCTTTATTTGTCTGTTGTATGTAAGATTTTTCATTTTCGATTTATAGAAAAGATTTTTTTTTTTAAAGGAAACATTTCACATTTAAAGTAAAGAGCAGGTGAGCATGTGCTTGGAGTAGTAGTAGTAGTAATAATAAATATATAATAATTAGGATACAAAAGAAAACATAAATACATAATGAAAATATCACTACATTATATTAATGAATGGGCGGGCATTCCAATTGTTCAGACATTCATTTTATATTTGTTATAATTTTTGTTATGGAAATCATGGGTTTTTGAACATAGATTGAAAATATGTTTTAGATTTTAGCACATCTTTGTTTGTTTTTTTACTAAATGCATGACAAATGTTTAAGATTGACATTCTGAATGAAGTAAATTTGATATAATTTATAGCTTACTTACCTTTTTAAAATGCATCAAAGTATCGGCACTGTTCTCACACATTTCTGTGATTAATGTTACGCCCGTTATTAAAATACCTAAAATAAAGAAGTATTTATTTAGTTTTGTTTTTTTAATAGTACATATTTATAAACAGCTCAATTATGAATGCCCCGGGAGTTTTTTCTTTCCCTTTTCCTATTTTTCCTTTTCAAATTCAATGGGAAAAAACTCCCAGGGAATTTCCATTCATAATTGGGCTGAAGCTGTTATCCACAGACTATTTTATAAAATTAACAAATTTTTAAGCGGGCGAAGCTGATGAGAATATAGTCTAAAGTAGAAATATTTTAATTAATTAAGTCCTTGACTTTTGCAATTCCCCACCTCTTAACTGAAAGCGGCAACACTGCTCCTGTCAACTGGCATCTGTCAGTTGACTCCTGTCAAAATTTGAACTAGCTGTGTCATTTAGTTTGTTTTTGACAGCTATTGATAGCAGACTACCATGTGAGTTGAGGAGAAAATGGAAAAAATTGAACTTTTCCATTATTTTTTGTGGAAAAAAAACCATCATTCAAACCATGGATAAGCTCTGCACACTCGAAACAATAGAACAAATTTACGATATGGAGTTGGCTGATCGGAGATTGAAAGTGCGAGAGATTGTGGAAGCCATATGCATCTCACATGGCTCAATGGTTTCAATTTTGAATCATCACATAGGTATGAGTAGATTAGAGATCGGTTTTGTGATAATTTATTAAATATCAAGTATTATAGAAACAAAATCAGTTGCTTGCGCAACTAAATTGCCTAGTGTGAAAGGGGTCTAATATAGGAAAAGCTAACAAATTTAAAATTCAAACTTGACGGATGTTGAAGAAGATAAAGGAAAATTGGTACATTTTTTTAATGGAACTTTTTTAATATATTAAATTAGTTAGCTTATATACATTAAAGTTGGATAATAAGCTTCTCAGTAAAGAAATATTCAAGTATTATGGTATTATGATACCAAAAAAAGGAGAACTAAAACAAACTAAGGAGTACTTTTTCGTTTTTCAAAATGGTACTTTATGGTACTTTTTTAATTCTAATAATGCGTTTCAAATGAGCTAGAATCCACATTAAAATGAACCAATAAACCTGAAACTTTAGTGGTTCATTAGGAGACTTAATAGTACTATTTCCTTCTTAATAGTAATAGTACTATTTCCTTCAGCCAGTACTCCATACTTTTATTGGATATTTGAAAAAACTATGTCTTTGTTAAAAATACTTTGTATTCTTTTTTTAAATTAAATAAATAAACAGTTATTTGAATTTTAATTCTCAGGAAATACTTGGATGAATCATTGGATGAAAAAGTTTTTTCATATCTAAATTTTTAATTTTTCTACTGAAAATAGATTAAAAGTTAAAACCGAAGAATAATTGTCGGTTTCGGGTTTAGGCCTTGAAAAACCGCGGTCTCAGTTTCGATTAAAACGGAACACGAAACTCTAGGTATGAGAATGCTTTCCGCAAGATGGTAAGATGCTCACAATCGACCACAAAGGCAATCGTGCACACATGTGCTGTAAACAAAGCTACAATTATGCAACGAATTACTCCCTCATCCGCCCTATTCTTTGGATTTAGCCCCGAGTGACTATTTCTTGTTTCCAAACCTGAAGAAATGGCTCTGGGGAAAGAGATTTGACTCCAACGATGATCATCTCACAAACAAATACCCTTTTTGATGACCTCGACAAGTCTTATTTATCCATGAAACCCTTGTTGTTGCAATGCTAAAGAGACTGTCAAAGATAAGCTGGAAATTGTTTATCCGATAGCTTCCTTGTTGATTTCGATAGCGATATTTTAAGAATAATATGTAGTAGTCAAACTAAAAGGGTATTTTAGGGATAACGGTAATGGTAACCCTTATTATTATATTTCTTAAATTTCTTTCCGTGAACAAAGTTTCAATGAAAAACATAAATCTTTTAGAACAAATACTAAACACCAACAAAAAAAAACAGATTTTAAACTATATATTTAGTAACAGATGACCTGCATGTTACAACGTAATCAACTCCTTAATAGTTTAAGCAAAACTAAGCATTAAAAACCTTAAATTTAACAATAATAAACCATATCGTATGCAAACAAGAAAAGTATAAAAACGCAAACAACACTTACCATGATTTTTCTCACTCAACAGAGAACGAGTGGCCGGTAGGAAAATCTCCATTAATTCGGGTACGCGGCGAATAACACGAAAAGCACAAAGGATGGCTTTTTTGCGTATATAAGTATTTGGTGATTTCATAAGACGCTCCACTTCGCTGGCTAAATCACGTGCCATTTCAGGCGAGGCAATGGCACCCAAGGTGCACAGTGCCAAACCTACAACAAATTGTGTTGAACTATTTAAATCACTGTTGATTTATGGTGATGGTGTTCAGTTGTGTTGTATTGAAAAAGAAATATAAAAAACAAAAACACATTTTACATTTAATTAAAAATTAACAAGGAAAAACAATTAATTATTATTAAAACAGGTCTGCTGCTTGCTTACAGCAACAGGCTGTAATACAATTATTAAACATACGTTTTTAAACAATTTGTTATTAATAAATGAACATCTTGACGTTCGTCTAGCAACAGCATGGCTCCCAAGTAACCAATTCGTTTATCTGTGAAACGTGTACTCGCCGTCAGTTTTAAACACTCCAATTGCCCAAAGTGTGCCGGATAGCCCAACATGTGTATGTATAATAATTTGGCAATATTGCGACATCTGTAAAAAGCAAAAACAAGAAACGATTATAAAAAAATATTTAGATTAAGTTTTATTTTATTATGGTTGTATCTTCGTTTATAGCTATTTCACAAATCTAATCATCGTCTACTAACCTCCATACTGGATCCTCTTCTCGAAAAGTGGTGCGTATGTAGGCACATTCTTTATTAACAACAGCACGTTCTTCTGCAGCTGTACGAGCAGCACGTATCTGTCTTATGAGATCTCTTAAACGTGTAGGTGTAGGCATCCTCACTACAGGAAAAGGAAAAAATAAACAAGCAAACATACAGATATACAAACATTAAAAAATTACATTATAAAGGAGGAAGACGACAAACAGAAATTTAAAAAAAAAAAAAAGATACTAAAAGTTATGTAAATTAGATTTGTTGCAGTATGTAGGGTTTCCAAAAACTGATGTTACGCATAAAAGTGCGAATTATTAATAAATTTGGTCAAATTGAAGAGATTATTCCTGTAACAAAAATAACTTCACCTAACCCTAGGTCTCCACGTAGCAATTTATATTGCTAAGCACAAGAAATAACGTCGACAGAACAACAACAGAGTGATTGCTGATTGCTTTAGGTGGAGAAAACGTTCGTCACAAATACAAAATTTTTAACGCGAAAAGTTCTAGAAGTTCTGTGGTGTATTTTGCTTATAATTTCTATTGAATGATTTTTTCACTAATTTCTTTGTATTTTTTACTTTTGGTACTTAAATAAATTAAATATGTATAAATTAATCGCACCCGAATCATAGAAGAAATTTTACATTAATGACAACTGAACTGACAGCTTATTACTTAGAAATAATTGCTCAAACAATCAGTAGAGCAATCATTGCGCAATGGATTGCTACATATGGCAATTTGCGGTCTACACTCGCAAATTTTATTGACGCAATCAAATTTGACAATTGCAGCAATAAATATTACTACGTGGAGACGCAGGGTAACAGGTGCGACCGTGGTTCAATAAGTTTGTGACATTTTGAATTTCCCGCAAATTGACCGCTCTTGTCAATAGGCATTTCTCAGTTGACTCCTGTCAAAATTTGAACAAGCTGAGTCATTTAGTTTGTATCAGACAGCCATGATAACAGACTACCACGTGAGTTGAGGAGAAAATGGAAAAAAGTGAATTACGTGTGCTCATTAAGCACGAAAGGTCCGGACGTTCTGGACGCCCAGTTGTAGTCCAAGGAAATCGCTCCACAAATCCGAAGTTTTAATATAAAAAAGGAAGAAAAAAAATATAAAATAAATTTTAATTTATTATGGCCCCCAAATTGTTGACCTGGATCCGGTATATAGTGTTGGACTACCGGAGATTGAAAGCGAGATTGTGGAAGCCATATTAATCTCATGGCTCACTGGGTTCAATTTTGAATGATTACTTGGGTATGAGAAAGCTTTCCGAAAGATAGGTGCCGCGTTTGCTCACAATCGACCACAAACACAATAGACAACTTCGCAGGAGTGTTTGGCGTTGACTTGGTGTTGACATTTCGTAACCGTGGTTGCACCTCAACATACCAGAAACTAAACAGCAGTCAAAGCTGTGGGTTTCTCGGGGTGAATCGACGCCAAAATAGGCCAAGGAGGGTTTATCATCCAATAAAGTCATGGCGACCGGTTTCTCGGATGCACGCGGTATATTCCACATTGAGTACATTCAACTTATTAGGCCTATTTAATGAGGATTTGAAAAAAAACGACTACATTTGTTGACCGATCGGAGATTGAAGGTGCGAGAAATTGTGGAAGGCATCTCACATGGCTCAGTGGTTTGAATTTTGAATGATTACTTGGATATAAGAATTATACAGAGGTCGAGGGTACAGGAGGTATTTGGTCAACAGTGGAAATGTCTCAGACTAAAGTAAGATTAGGAATAACTCTGCCGGTTCGTCAACAGACGATTACATGCCGAGGAATGTCAGTAGAAGTGAGGTAACGCATCGAAGACGTAACGTTAAAGAGCTACGGAAGAGAGTGGAGACGAATATACAAGAAATAGAAGCAACTGTTATGAAAAAGCTAAATATCACACAACTCTCAAACAAAAGTTTGAGAGTTTACCGTTTAGGGTTAGTAAAAATAGATACAAGAGAGAACAATGCGTTTTCATTGTTGAACAGAACAATATTTCAAAAATAATGAAAGTTTGGCGGTCACAGTTCATAAATTTCATACAAAATAGATACAAGAGAGAACAACGCGTTTTAATTGTTGAACAGAACAATATTTTTAAAAATAATGGAAGTTTTGCTTTCACAGTTCATAAATTTCGTACAAAATATAGAAAGAACATTGATTTAACTTCGTTAACTGTGAAAAGAGTAATTGGAAAATTTAGGGAGATTGGATCAATTGATTATGCCAAGATTGGCTACCGATTCTAAACGGTTGAAAGGTATGGGTAACGCTAATTTGGATTATTTCGGTAACAGTAATGATAACGGTAATTTCGGTGTAGCTTGAATGATTAAGCAAATACCGATTTAGAGAAAACGGTATTTACGATTATATCTCGGTAATTGCTGTTATTTCGATAATGATATCATAGCGTCAACGGAAGCCATCATTGGGTTATGTTAAACGTACTGTGTCCAAAAACAAGCTGTGTTAATATCAAATCAGAATTCAGCTTTCAAGATGATCTCCACAGCGTATAAGTTAGGTTCCATGGGTAGCCACTCTTCAAGCAGCTCACTTGGGTCCATTCAAAACTGATCCCATTGTGATACCCAAGGGCTAAACATCTGGTTATTAATTATACGTCCATTGTTTCCAGGCTAAAACAACCAGATTCTCTGATGAAAGAGTAGATTCGTCTAAGACTCAACCTTGATAGCTCATATAAGCATAATAGGAATGGTAATCCGAGGATGCGTTCCCTCAGAATAGGTGGGACACCGTCTCCTCCTCTTCTTCATTATGACAGCTCCTAAAGTAGTCATTGTAACGTGGACTCAATATCCTAGCATGTGTCCCAATTATACAGTGTCCTGTAATGAAGGAAACAATTAGCCTTATTTGCTCACGACGATATTCCATAAGTATATTCGTCCTACTGGCATCATATACAGGTCAAGTAGACCTCGTTATAACACAGGAAGAATCATTGGTCCACCTGCTTTGTGCAGATTCATATAGTATTCGCTGAACAGACATCTTGCATTTAAAAAGGGAAATACCAGAAAAGAGGTCGATCTCCTCATCATCCATCATGGCACCCCTTTTGGCCAGTTCGCCTGCTACAATTACCCTGATTTCCATCGTGAACAGGGACCCATATAAGCGTTATTCTAGAATATCTCGCTATCTCATTAAGGGATACCCGGCATTCCTCGGTTAACCTAGATGTCGTGAAGACACCCGCTATTCCGTTAACGGCTTCCTTGCTATCAGTAAATATGCATATATCACCAGATATTCGATAAAATCTCAGCCAGTTGGATGCAGGTTTAATGGGCGTAACTTCCGCCTGAAGAGCCGTGCAGAAGTTAGGTAGTCTGAAGTAGGATTTAATCCCATAGTTATCAATGAAGAAACCACCACCGACCCTTCTGACATTGTCAGGGGATAAGAGTCCGCTCTGCCATAAATCCCTATTCGGAATTAAAATATGGAACTGCCTATCGAAAAAAGGTTTTGCGATGCAGTAATCGACATTAATATGTAAGTGCCCATAGTAATTCAGCGTATACTCACAGAATATCTACGTCGCCATGCTTACAAAGTTCATTTGACACAAAACCTGAAGCAGCAAACATAAAGTTCTTTGAAAGGATTATTGATCATCAACAAGTGGAAGCTGATTTTTTGAGGAAAATTATCCTAAGCGATGAAGCATATTTTCACTATGAGGGATTTGTTGATCATTTGCCATTATCGAGAAACAACGAGTAACTATTCTGTGCTGATTTTATTTTATGTTCTGTGCTGATTTTTATGGATGAATCATTGCACCAAATTTCTTCAAATATGAGGCTGGTAACTATTACCGGTGCTCGATATTGTGACCTGATAACAGTGTTATTTCTGCTTAAATAGTATGATATTGATGTGGACAACATTTGATTTCAACAATATTGAAAATCACACCTAGAAACTTTACTTCCTTTGACAGCTTTAGATATTTTGTCTCAAGTTTAGGGATCCTGAAGTTCGGTATTCTTACACCTGTAAATAGAACAGTCTGTCTGAGTATTAATATCAGCGATCGGCATATGCAACTCCAAGTGTGTTGAGATCCAGAAGAATTTCATTGAATACCAAAATCCCTTAGGTCTGTTCTATTTATTTCATTACTCCGGAGAGAGTAGTCGGAAATTTGTGTATTAACTAAAAAAACAACATCATCAGCCTATACTTCAAAAGTGTTGAGATCCAGGAAGATTTGATTTAATACCAGAATTCACAAGGTTAGTGATATTACGTCCCCTTGGAATGTATCTCTAATTGCAATGGTGTCAATAAAAGCTCCAATTATTTCAGCATGAAGTGCGAAAGATGTAGGAAAATGTTCAATAACGAATACAGAATTTCAACATAATCAGCCCAATTATGAATAAAAAATTCCGCGGAAGTTTGTTCCCCGGAAGTTTTTTCCCATTGAATTTGAATAGGAAAAATGAGAAAAGGGGAAAAACTCCAGTGGAATTTTTATTCATAATTGGGCTGAATGTGTATTATAATCGATTTATCTATGACTAAATTGGATGATATTTATGTGGCCGTAAAGAAATCATTGAGTGCATCAGACATTTACTTGTCGTGTACTCTCCCGTTTCGGTGATCAGAATTGTCATTCAGATTTAACACTATTGAATTTTTTGTAGGGATATTTGAAGTCTAAGGTCTATGCTTGAAGAAGGAAATTCAAAGGCATTAAATATGTATTAAAAGCAATGATTTTTGATAAGCATTAACAAAATTTGCATGTCTGGCATGTCTTACTTTGAGACCCCACAGCGACGCTCCTGAGGGGTCTAAGTCAATTGGATTAGCCGGTTAGAAATGGCAGATTTAATGTAATACATTAAAACCCATAAACTAGTAGTATGTGTTTCAATATTGTCTCTACCCAGGTAAAACACAGTGTAGAGTTTTACTCCACGTAACACAAACACGTCACCTAGACTCAAGCAACAGTTTATCAACAGTTGTTTTTTGGAAACCCTAATGCAACATTACGTGAGTGGGGTTATGTGTGAGTGTTTCTGGGTCTGTAAATAAAAATGGCAAATTGTAGCAAGGCGAGGGAAAACTGAAGTGCAATAGTCAGTCTGCTGCTTTTATTTCCATTCAGAGACCATTGTATATTTATAAACTGTCTTTGGCTGTAATGGTGGGTGTTTGAAGATTAATGTGCAAACTTGGTTTTCTTTTAGTCTTCATTTCTTTTTTATTAGTATTTTTGTAACCATTCAGCTGGCAGCTTTTGTTGGTTCCACTTCTTACTTATGTATATTAAAACAAATTTTATTTGAAATCCAGTTTCATGAGTGTTAATTAATGCCTACGTACATTTAAATGTACCTACATACATACATACATACTTATATTGCTCAATTAGTTGAGAAAATGCCTTTTTTTGCCAAAAACCGTACAAACAAAAAATAAAACATTTAACGTAATGAATTCATAACAAACAAAAAAAACATAAAGAACGAAATTATACAAAGGAAACATAGAACCGAGAAAAGAACGTTTTTATAAACGGCTCACTTACCTCTTTCAACAGCCTCTGAGAAGGCTTGCCTTATGGTGGCCATATTAAAGGCTGGATTAAATCTGTAAGTAGAGTGGGGGGAAGAAAAGTACCACGTAACCCAAATAAAAGCAAAAAGGCACGTGATAAAATACATATGATTAGTAAAGGGTTGTTTATTCTAAGTGGCAAATATAGTAGAAGTAGTAAAATGCATGCAAATAAAATAATTTATAATGCTTAAGAACAACAACTGCACATTAATGCACAATTAAGGTAATAAAAATAATAAGAAATTAAAGCACACATACAATATAACTAATTAAAAAAATAAGACTTAAATAATTTAATGTAGATACATATCAGATAATACTTCTAAGGAATTTCTGATTAGAATTAAATTAGGACGTTGTAAGAAGTAAAAATTAAAATTTTAAAAATAATTTGTTTAAATTAAAACTTAAGTTTTATTCGGGCCATGTACGCAACCTGTGTAAATTATTAAAATTCTGGATTTGAGTCCACGATTTCACTTCGACCCCATACAAGTCCCCTGCAAGATTATCAATCTCATAAATAGCCCTCATAAATACTCTCAATGTATTAGTATTCATATAAAATTCAACAGAAATAAGTTATTTTAGTTAATGTTGAGACGATCGATCGGTCTATTAAAAACCATCGAAAATAACTTAGGGCGAGTTTTTTACTTGTAGATCAAATGCCAATTAATAATCAGTTTAGATAAGCTAAAAATAAATCGAATCTAACGTTAATCCAATTTAATGGTTTTAGGTTCTAGTTTCAACCATAGATAAATACATATAGTAGATCGGAAACTCTCCTTTCAATGACCTAACTCAGTTTCAAAAACATAAGTGACTCAAGCTAAAAATTACTCAAAATAATCACACAGTTTTTTCTACTCGATAAATCTCAGTTTCTATATACAAGTTATCGATAAATTTAATTTTCAATAGAAAAGTTATCGATAATTTTCATTTTCAGTAGAAAAATCGATACATTTTATTTTCTGTAGAAAATCTCTCGATAACTTTTATTTTCTATAGAAAAGTTATCGATAACTTTTATTTTCTATAGAAAAGTTATCGATAATTTTTATTTTCTATAGAAAAGTTATCGATAACTTTTATTTTCTATAGAAAAGTTATCGATAACTTTTATTTTCTATAGAAAAGTTATCGATAACTTTTATTTTCTATAGAAAAGTTATCGATAACTTTTATTTTCTATAGAAAAGTTATCGATAACTTTTATTTTCTATAGAAAAGTTATCGATAATTTTAATTTTCAATAGAAAAGTTATCGATAACTTTTATTTTCTATAGAAAAGTTATCTATAACTTCTATTTTCTATAGAAAAGTTATCGATAACTTTTATTTTCTATAGAAAAGTTATCGATAACTTTTATTTTCTATAGAAAAGTTATCGATAACTTTTATTTTCTATAGAAAAGTTATCGATAACTTTTATTTTCTATAGAAAAGTTATCGATAACTTTTATTTTCTATAGAAAAGTTATCGATAACTTTTATTTTCAATAGAAAAGTTATCGATAACTTTTATTTTCAATTGAAAAGTTATCGATAACTTTTATTTTCTATAGAAAAGTTATCGATAACTATTATTTTCTATAGAAAAGTTATCGATAACTTTTATTTTCAATAGAAAAGTTATCGATAACTTTTATTTTCAATAGAAAAGTTATCGATAACTTTTATTTTCAATAGAAAAGTTATCGATAACTTTTATTTTCTATAGAAAAGTTATCGATAACTTTTATTTTCTATAGAAAAGTTATCGATAACTTTTATTTTGTTTAGAAAAGTTATCGATAACTTTTATTTTGTTTAGAAAAGTTATCGATAACCTTTATTTTCTATAGAAAAGTTATCGATAACTTTTATTTTCTACAGAAAAGTTATCGATAACTTCTATAGAAAAGTTATCGAAAACTTTTATTTTCTGTAGAAAAGTTATCGATAACTTTTATTTTATATTGAAAAATTATAGATAACTTTTATTTTCTACAGAAAAGTTATCGATAACTTCTATAGAAAAGTTATCGATAACTTTTATTTTCTATAGAAAAGTTATCGATAACTTTTATTTTCTACAGAAAAGTTATCGATAATTTTAATTTTCAATAGAAAAGTTATCGATAACTTTAGATTTCTATAAAAAAGTTATCGATAACTTTTGTTCTTTAGAATTGATAACTTTAGTTTTGTAAAAAAAAATTATCGATAATACATTTTTTTCTATAATCTTTGTCCCATTTGAAGCAGTTGTTCTGAATTTAGGCGAAACACTTCCCTTTAATTAATACTACATATATTATCTCTAATAGAATTTAAATCAAGTTTCTTTTTACTATTTCTCCATTTTCTTTAGTGTAATTTAGTAAAACGAACTTTAGACATTATTAAGTCACAATTATTTAATTGTATATTTTCTTAAATAACAAACGATAAGAATGAGAAATACATGATATAAATTTAACTTAAATAACACATTTATATGCAGAGAAATTAAATGCCAAACGAGTTTAAATAAAATGTATACACTCAATAGAAAAAGTCTGCGTATATAATATGTCCCATTTTGTGTTGTTCATAATTTATAATTCCCAATCATAATAATAATTTTCATTCAGAATAAATTTCGTTATTGTACAACACAAAAAAATTATTATAATAAAACTATGGGTCGTATGAGTTATTTTCGTAATATATATTAATTATACTAATTACGTATTATTGGAATCCATAAAGTATATGCGCGGATTAGAGTATCTAAAACCGAAAACCGGTTAACCGGTTTTTTCATCTTTGTAAACTCAACCGGTTTACGTTTTCTTAAGTTTTCGGTTTTTTGAAAAACCGGTTTTTGTAAGACGGCTAACCGGTTTTAATGTCATATATTTTCTAAAGCTCAATCTACATATTTATGAAAAACTTTGATAATACTTTTAAAAATATTGATTTATTTTATATTAAATTATAGCATTTGACAATATTTCGTAAAATATATAAAATAATTGCATAAAGTTAGAGCCTTAAGAATTCAAAAATGCTAAATTTCCGAAGATTTAGTGCACAATTCTTAACACATTTCCTATTAGCACCCAAAAATAAAAATAAATTTAAGTATACCTTTTACACATTAAATAAAAATTTATTATAAACCGGTTAACCAGTTTTTTTTTGAAGACAAAAACCGAAAACGCTTTACCGGTTTTTTAAGAGACAATACTCAAACCGGTTTTTTCAAAAAACACATTTTCGGTTAAACCGGAAACCGGTTTGCTAAACTTGCCCGTTTTTTGGACACTCTAGCGCGCATCCAGAGTGGTGAGAAAAGGAAATTATTCCTAATCGCGGTTCTTTCTATTGTTCAAAACTATTCTTAATGGTGGATCTATAGTTATAATTTAGCAATAATCACTGCACAATTATAGATTAAACGCGGCGTCTTTAGGTAAAAACTTAAGTCGTTTATAGATTAAATTATCCTAAAACTCATGGCTCTATTAATTCTTCAAAATTGCACTTAATCGCTTATCTTTTTATAGTTCAAATTTATTCTTTATTTTAATTCTATTTATTGTTTAAATTTATTCTTAATTGTTGCTCTTTTATAGTTAATATTTATTTTTAATCGATTTATACTTAAAAACATTTAGCCTTAATAGCTACTCTATCGTTAAAATTTTGGCAAAATCGTAATCGTAAGTTAAAAATTATTCTTATCCGTGACTCTCTGAATTGTTCAAATTAATTCTTAATTGTGGCTCTATTTATTATTAAAATTTGGAGTTAATCACTGCTCTTTTTATTGCAGTTCTTAATCGCGACACTTTTTAAAGTTTAAATTTATTCTTAATTGTGGCTCTATTTATTGGTAATATTTATTCAAGTTTATTCTCCATATTTAAAATTTTGCGTTAATCGCGGTTCTTTTTATAGTCGAGATTTATCACTAATCCCGGCTCCTTTTATATTTAAAATTTAGACAAAATAACAAGCCTATTTATATATTTCAAATTTCTTCTTTTTATTGTTAAAATTTATTCTTAATCGTGGCTCAATTTATTGCTCAAATGAATTCTTATTTATGGCCATATTTATTGTTCAAATTTATATTTCAAATTTATTCTTATGCCCAGTTTTTGACTTGTTATTTAAATACGTATTTAGTTAATTTTTACTTAAAAATAAGTTGTATTTAAATACAGTTTGAGTTTTTCAGTGCTACATAATTTGTCTTATTTAAATAAGATAAAAGTATGGTAGCACTACTAAATGTCAAAAATTTATCGATAGTTTTGCTTAAAACAGCTGTTCAACCAAAACAAAAATTGATACATTTTGCCCAATAGGAAATAAAAGTTTATTAAACAATAAAATAATTGGTAGGAAAATGCACAAAAGAAGCTCCAATTGCCCCGCATCGAAATTGTAGTTTTTGCAAGACCCTGTTGTTTGGTTTTTTTTCACTACAATAGAGTGAAAAAAACCAAACAACAAAAGTCAGCTGTCAAAAACATATGGTAGTTTATGAAACTTAAATAAAATTTAAATGGCCAACGTTGACCATTTAAGTATCATTTAAAAAAGCAGTGAGAAACTCATTTTCGTATTTAAATAGAACTTAAATATAATTCATATTTAAATACGAAGTCAAAAACTGGCTCTTAATCGTTAATTGCGGATTCTTTTATAGACCAACATATTTTGGACTGATCATATCTCTATTTACAGTAAAAATGTCGTCAGCATCATGTCTCTATTTATATATAGTGGTTGACAAAACAATGGAAACTTTTCCAAATATTCCATATGTAGCCCAAAATATAAAATATTTTTTTAAAATAAAATTTTTTTTTTAGTATTTTACTTATATAGTTTTGTTTGCAGTTATTTTTTTTTATTTTTAAATTCTGGTAATTTTTCACAATTTCTTTTTCTAAGTTTTTCGCATAATTGCTTTTTTTCAAAGTTAACGAAAATGGCTAAAGTTAAGATTTGTGAAGACTTAAAAAATAAAATAATTAACGATTTTAAAGCTGGTTTAAAACAAAAAAGTATCTGTGACAAATATTCAATAAATAAATCAGCAGTTTCAAAAATTATAAAGAAATTTCGTGAGACCGGTTCTGTAAAAACTCAACATTTAGGTGGAAGACCTCTTAAGACTACTCCTAGACAAGATAATTTAATAGCGGGAGAGTTCAAGAAATTCCCAAAAATAACTCCTCGAGAGGTTGTTAATAGCAGTGATGGGAGAACATTTGTAAGACGACCAAAGGGAAAAAGATTAGATCCAAAGTACACAAATAAGACTGTAAAGTTTGGCGGTGGCAATATTATGGTATGGTGATGTTTTTCAGGGCAAGGTAAGGGCCCAATTCATATTATAAAAGATACCATGACAGGTATAGGATACAGAACCATATTAAACGATGTTATGTATCCATACGCTGAGGAAAATATGCCCTTAGTTTGCAGATTCCAACACCACAACGACCCGAAACACACCTCTAGGATTGTAACCGAGTGGTTACAATCCAACGAGGTACGTGTTTTGAAGTGGCCTGCCCAATCGCCAGATCTCAATCCCATAGAAAATATATGGGAAATTGTAGATCGTAAAATAAGAACCCAAAATTACTCCAGGAAGGAAGATTTATCGGAGGCGGTTATAAGGGATTGGCAAAATATTTCAAATGAGACCATTGACTCTTTAATTGGTTCAATGCATCGTCAATGTGCAGCAGTTATAAAAAATAAGGGATACCCAACAAAATATTGAGATATTGCAAAGTTTAGACCATATTTGTTAAAATAATACCTAAGTTTCCATTGTATACAAAAAAATGTTAAAATTTTTTAAAAAATTATTTCAGATTTTAGGCCTGTAATGAAATATTTGAAAAGTTTCCATTGTTTTGTCAACCACTATAATTTATAACTTATACTTAGTAAAATATGATTTAGTTTAGTAACATTCCAGTTCTTTAAAGATTTCCTAAAACTTAATTATGGTAGGTACGAACACTTTTTCCATTTACTGTACTGATCTAAATAAAGCTTAAATTTATATAATACAAATAAATAAAAAACGTAATAATTAATAAAGAAAATAAATAATAGTTATTGAAAATAAATTATTAATAATAAAAAAGTTATAAAAAAAAGTAAGCAGTGACATTTACCCATGCTCCGAATTCATATTGAGCTGTTATTATTGGTTTTTGTTTTTTTTTTACTTTCAATGTTGATAAAAAATGATGATGACGGTGTGTGGTGGTGGTGATGTATTGAAATAATTATGATGAGATTATTACCAAACCACAGCACTAGACGCAGAGAGTTGGAGAAGACGAGATTGAGCGAGTAAGAGTAGTATTTTGTTGTAGTATCAATGAATCACTTAACTAACTGACTGACTGATTTACTTAATCTGTTAGTTGTTGTTGTTAACACTTTTTGTTTTGTTATTGTTATTTCAAGTAAATATTTTTTTCTTTTTGTTGTTGTTGCAATCATACACTCAATACCCAATACTAAAGTCTAAGCAATTATACATTACACATACTTTCGATCTAAGTAACGTATGTACTTGTATCATACGTGTTTAAATAGGTAAAATGCAAATGGCATGAATGTATGTAGTATGTTCCATGTATCTGAGATGTTTTACTTTGTTTTATTATTATTATTATTTTCTAAAGCGGATTGTTACAGCTTTTGTGTTATTGTTGTTTAAGGGTTCGCTGCCTCTGTTAATAAAATATAGATTAACACTTTATTTTTTAGGTCTGTTTTCTAATTCTCACTTTTTGTTCAATGATGACGAAGAAAAATATTATTTTTTTTTTTATATTTTTAATATTATTTTTACAACGTTACACACACGCAAACACTCACACAGTCTGAGTAGGCACTATAACTTAAAGATTAAGATGTGTAGTACACAAAAGATAAATAAAAACCTATATAATATTTATTTACAAGTATGTATGTAGTTTTTTATCTCTAGCTAAGCCCTTTCAGATGTAAGTACAATTAATATTGTTACTGGCGTTGAGATGAAATTGTGTTTAAACGTTTATTTAACGAATTGAGATGTTAAAGGTGGAAAGTATTGAATAATTTGTTTAACAAAAATTAGAAAAAAAAATTCTATTACACAAAAAGTCTATAGCAAAATAATCGATAAAAGAGAATAATTAAAAATCAAAATTTAAATAAATCACAAGTTTTTTTAAAACAAATATCTAAATACGATCACTATTTATAGTATACTAGCTGTCCCGGCAAACGTTGTTCTGCCATAGCTCACACAAAGTTTGAAGACTCCCACTATAATAGTATTCCAGATATGCATTAATAAATGTTTACTTTGTATGGGAGGTGCCATGCCCATTGTACCTATATAGGTCAATTGAGAATCTAAACCATCCAGAAGAATTTTATATATAAAGATATTTTGATCAGGTCGATTAAAATATCCAATTTTACCTCAAACATGTCTGTATTTATAATCCAAATTTAGCCTGCATCATACCTCTAATTTTAGTCCTAATATGGCATTAATATTGACTTTATCTATATTCCAAATTTGGACTCATAGTTCAAATTTATCCTTAGTCATAGGTCTATTTATAGATTTAATTTTTTCTTATTCGTGGCTCTATTTACATTCCAAATTTTGCCTTAGTACTGACTCTATTTATGTTTAAATTTCGCCTTAGGCGTGGCTCTATTTATAGTCCTAGCTCTATTTATAGTCAAATTTTCACATTAGTCGTTTTATTTAAGGTCCTAATTTCGCCTTAGTAGCTCCTCTATTATAGTCCAAATTTGAAGTATTTATAGTTCAAATTTCGCCTTATTGTTCAAATTGCACCTAAGTCGTAGCTCTATTTTTATTATTATATTTATAGCAGAAATTTTGCCTTAGTAGATCTGTTTATAGTCCAAATTTTGACTTATACTTGGCTCGATTTATAGTCCAAATATCGCCTTGTACTGGCTCTATTTGTAGTCCAAATTTCGCCTTAGAAGTTGCTTTATTTTTGCCTTAGTTGTGGTTCTATTTATAGTAATTATTTCTCCTTAGTCGTGGCTCTATTTATATTTTAAATTTCTCACTAGTCGTAGCTCTATTTACAATCCAAATTTCGCCTTATTTTTGGATATATTCGTATACCAAATTTCGCCTTAGTCGTAGCTCTATTTATAATCCAAATTTCGTCTTATTACTGGCTCTATTTGTAGACCTAATTTCGCCTAAGTCGTGGCTCTATTTATTGTTTAAATTTCGCCTATTACTGGCTCTATTTGTAGACCAAATTTCGCCTTAGTCGTGGCTCTATATATAGTTTAAATTTCGTTTGAATCGTGGTAGACCAAATTTCGCCTTATTCGTGGCTTTATTTATAGTCCAAGTTTCGCCTTAATCGTTGCTCTATTTATAATTTAAATTTCACCTTATTTGTGGCTGTATTTATAGTTTAAATTTCGCCTTAGTCGTGGTTGTGCTTTATTTATAGTTGGTCAATTCACAAGGT
The DNA here is from genome assembly GCF_958450345.1 of Calliphora vicina. NCBI lineage: Eukaryota > Metazoa > Arthropoda > Insecta > Diptera > Calliphoridae > Calliphora > Calliphora vicina. The sequence goes on along the minus strand of NC_088783.1, from coordinate 57,571,958 downwards.
CTCTTATCATTCATATTGTCATAATGTCTTAATGTATCACGACTCGGCGGCTCGGCTTAAGCGACTCTTAGGCATTCGGTGCAGATCTCTGCTGGTTGGTTACGATAACACAATAAACATAGCAAACAGAGTAGTATTATTTTAGGACATTTTTTGCTTGAAAAGCAATAAAAACCATTGTGAAATATTAATACATTATGACAATAGGACATGATAAGAGACCTTGTGAATTGACCAAGTATGTATATTTTAACTTCAAATATGACTTCATTTTAAGTCCGAAATTTTTCCAAATTTTGTACCTATTTATAGAAAACTTTTCAAAATGTTGTTTCTAGTTATAGTCAAAATTTGTTCTTAAACTGTTAAAAATTATAAACAAAATTTAAAAATTTTATATTAAAATTATTATTATAAACTTTTTTGTTATTATTATTATTATTACGTGGAATAATCTTTGTTCTATTTATAGTACAAAATAATTAATAAACTTTAAAAAAAAAATGTTTGCTTGTTAGGAAATTATTTAATCATCAACAAACGTGGCTAACAAAATTAATATTTGGTGTTTATTTAAAAAATTATTATGTTAAATTTTTGCAAAAGAAAAAGTAACAATGACTGCAAATCACAATGTCTGTTTGCAAATCTATCAAGCCCCACACCTCCGCATTAAATAATTGCTAAATAAATTAGAAAAAAAATATAAGGAAGGCAACAAAAATATGTTTGTGAGTGGCTTTAATGTTGATGTGTCTGCGTTGCATGTAATTTGTTGCAATGATGTTTGTTACCCGAATAAATACACATTTGTTATTTTGGGCTTCTTTCAGTTGCCACTTTTGCATTATTTTATACAATCTTTCTTTTGGTTTTTAATCAATTCTTTCTTTTCTTCATCATCATTCTTTTAATTTGCTATATGTATTGAATTTCATCCTTAAGCCACTTAATAAAACTGTATTAAGTATTTAATAATGTTGCACTAACAACAACAGCTACACCAACACAATATAAAGAAGAGGTCAATTTATATGTTTCCGTCCATAAGTCCGTCTGTCTATAGCTCTTTCCTGTGCAAGAATTCTATATTCATTCATTCATTACATTCAATCCATATTACAAGGCATTATTTGTATTTAAGCAGCTACATTGAGCTACTATGTACTTTTATTCCTATCACCTTTTCTTTACGAAAAAAAAAGAAACTATAAAAAATCGGTAGAATTAGTAGAGAGAAATTACAAAAGGTTAAGGGAGAACAACAACTAAATGTTTAATCAATCACTATTTATTTAACAGCGGTTTTATAGTTATTTATTGGTACGTGCCACACATATTTTACTTCATTTAATTAATTTTTAATTATTTTTTCTCGCTCTTTGTATTTCAAGAATTGTGTTTTTCTTTATTTCATTTTGCTTTTCACTTTACTTTATACATTTGTTAATTGTTAATAGCCGTGATGTGACAATTACTAACTAGTTACTACCTAAAAACTGTTTTTTTTCATTGTTGGCCGAAACGGCACAGCAACAACACTGACACATCTGTATTTGACAGCTACAGATAGAATGGAGAGTGGAGAGTTTATGCAATAGATAGATGTGAGGTTGCCATATCGTTGGAAGTTGGTAATTAGGTAACGAGGGTAATTTGAAAAATTAACATTAAAAAGTAACAACATTAAAAGTAAAATATATGGTTTGTAATCAGCAAAACATTGCATCTGAAATATCAATGATATTTACCACAGATTACACAGATACGAAACAAATGACAGTTCTCAAAGAAGTAATATCGAATCGTATATTTTTTTGTCTTTCTACAACCACTTTTCAACGGTTGTGGTTTGAAGAGCGAGAGATAAAATACAATTTTCAATAGACGGCGAGTGTGATATATTTTTGAGCACTCGTTCCAAACCACAACCATTTTGACATTTTCTTTTGTTTCTTTTCTATTGACATATTAATCTAACCAGCTGATTCGTATCTTTACTATAATAACTAGAAAGCTTGTGTTGAATGAGTTGAATCTTGAAACTGTGGTACCTGCTCTGGAATATTTTTTTGTAAGATTTATAGGAATTTAAAGTCAGCATATATAAGTGTAACCCCCACTTTCTCAATCTCTGGTTATCGTTTTTCGTAACGATATACTTCCAATTAATATAATTTTTGTATGAGAACTATCAGTATATCGTAGGGATGCCAATCCCGAAATCCCGATCCCGAAAATCCCGGGATTTTTCGGGATCGGGATTTCCCGAATCCCGGGATTTGTGAAAAAGAATCCCGGGATTTTTCGGGATTAACAAATCCCGAAATATTATGAGATTTTTGATATTTTATAGTGCATTTACACCTAGGCGAAATCTAGTGGATTTTAATTGAAATCTTGTTCAAAATTTATACCGTTTACACCGCTGTTTTCTGATATTTAGCAAGATTTCATTTAATAACAAAAACAGCTGACTAACAAAACTCGCAGTAAATAAGTAAATTTGTAGTATTATAATTTATAAATTTAACTTTTATTCATATTTGCATCCATTGAAAATATTTATCAAACGCTAAAATTGTTCCGCACTTTTTATATTATTTTTTTTATTTGTATCTGTCAAATTTTACTTGTACAGTGCTGTATTTTTTAGTCCGTTATGAAGAAATTCACGGTTGCATCACTTGGTACTGAGTAGATTTGAGGAGATTTCCCCAAAATCTAGTCACGAAGTAGATTTCATTTTGTATGGGAAATCTCGTCAAAATAGCTAGATTTGGCTCGAAATCTTATATGTACTAGATTTCGCTTCGGTGTAAATGCACTATTAGGAAGATTTTTGAAGCACCCAAAATACTTAGAAAGCTAAATTTCAGCATATTTATAATAATCTCGCTTCAAATCCAAACACAGCCAGATTTTTTCATTTGAATCAGGAAGCAGCACGTCTCCCTTCCATTGACAGGCTTTTACACTTTTACGAAATTTATGTTCAAGTTATTTTCTGAAGGGGCAAATGTAGTCCGATTTCCGCAGTACTTTACAGTATAATTTCAGAGTACTTACAACTTATTTTGTGCAAAATTTTGTAAGGATTGCCGTATAATCAAGATATTTATGACTGCTCAAACAGTAATCCGGGGGACAATTGTATGAAGCTAGGGGAAATCATGGACCATTTATTTTAATTTAATGCATTAGTTTTTGATTTGTTATATTTTTACTTAAATATATTAATAAAATCAATAGTTTTTATTGTTGAATTTGATGTTTTTGACGTTTAACTAAAATCCCGAAGTCCCGAAAAATCCCGAAATCCCGAAAAATCCCGGGATCCCGAAAAATCCCGGGGTCCCGAAAAATCCCGGGATCCCGGGATTTACATTTCTAAAATCCCGAATCCCGGGATTTGTAAAACCCAGTCCCGTTTGGCATCCCTAGTATATCGTCACGATAAAAAATAACCAGAGATTGAGAAAATGGGGGTAAATGTCTCAAATATTTGGAAAATAATCTGATCATTATGAATATCATTGAATAGTGCTTCAAAATACCTTTAAGATGATATATAATATGGTACTGTTTAATAATATTGTGAACCAAAAATTCCTTTTTGAGAAAAAGTGAGCAAGCCGGTGTTCGATACTCCCCAGAGTTTAAAGTACCTGCGTCCGACTGAAGGCCGGCAATAGTGGAAATACAGTGAACTCGCGATAACGTGAACATTCGAAAGTGTGAACGTCTCAGAAACAAATTTATTTTTATACAGACTATTCTAAAACGTGAACAAAATCTGGAAGCTCTAAAACGTGAACACATTTTTTTTTCTTTACTGTTTTTTTTAAATTGGTAAAAGTTGAAAGTTATTAAAAATTATTATTCACGAAAATGTCATTAAAAATCCGAAAGTGTTATCTTTGAAAGATAAAGTATTTACTTTAGTGAAATATTGCAAAAGGGTTATAGTGTGAGTGGTTTGGCAAGAAAGTATGGTGTTGCGAAATCAACAGTATGTTCCATTAAAAAGAAAAAACAGAAAATAACAAATCATGTAAATAATACGGAATGCGAAAAACATTACGTACATCTGAACTTCCGAAAATGGAAAAAAACTCTGTCCAAATGGTTCCTTAGCATGCGAAACAAAAAATGCCGGTAAGCGGAATGATGCTAAAAGCAAAAGCTTTAGAAATTCACCAACAAATTAATGAAAGTGATCGTGGTTTTAATGCCATGGCTGGCGATGGCTGGCTTCAAAAATTTAAGCCAATTTTCCTCAAAATTTCCGGAGAAATGCTTTCGGATCAGCCACAATATATTGACCCGTTTAAAATCAACTTTATAATGCTGACGAATCCGGTTTGTACTGGAAGCAGCTCATTGGAGAAGAGTGCTAGGTTGAAAACAAACAAACTTGCTATCAAAAGTGAACTAAATTATTGCATAAATGTATTTTTTGTTATTAAAAATTAATAAAATATATGTTTTTAAAATACTTGTTTATCATTTAATTTTAGCATTCGATAACGTAAATAAACTCGTACACGTGAACCGCCTTGGTAAAAATTAGTTCACGTTATCGCGAGTTCACTGTATGAATATTAACCAAAAAAAATATAAAAATATAAACTGTTACTGGGATCTTGATTTGTTCAACTGTTTTAAACTTTAAATAAAATATATTCATAATCTACCCTCGTACATACAAATGAAGCAATTGGCAACACTACGAACAAAATTAAATTATTATTTAATGTCTACACAACAGATATTTGTAAAAGCAGTGAATCGGTATTTGCACATTCAATGAACTAACATTAACGAGTTTTTGTTAATTAAATATTAGTCATCATTCACAATACAGTAATATTTTATTTGTTTACTTTTATTTTTATATAAATAACTTGTACGTACAGCGATATAAAGAAAACCGCCTCTTAAATGCAATTGGAGACTTAAATTTACAAGTAAAATGACATTGTAGAAAATAAATAACAAAAAAAAAACTATACAAGAACAAATAACAAAACAAAATGATGACAACAACAACTACAAGAACAATAACAGCAGCAATAACAAAAAAAAAATAACACAGGGGTAATTGGTCAAAAAGAGGAAGGAAAACAAACTTAAACAAAAAGAAAACATTTTGAAAAACGACAAAAATTGGTCAAGTGTGAAATAAAAAGGCTAAAAGAGGGAAGTACTGCGCAAGTAAAAATGGCAGGATAATGGTAAAATAATAGCCTTAGGCGGGCTATTAGGAAATTGTAAAATTGCTTTGTTTGCTAGAAACCAGCCGAAAATACAAAACATGACAGGTGTTTAAATAATAATGATGTTATGGAATTTTTGAGGTGTAAAAAGTTTTTGGGAAAACTATAGTATAAATTAATTAAAATTTTGTTCCTTTCTTTTCTCAGCGAAATGACATAAACTTTATTATTTAGTTTACCGTGTTACGTTACGTTTTTGTATTGTAGTTATATCTTTTGTTTTTAATTATTATTTATTAGCACTATTATAAATTATTTTGTTTTATTGTTTTTCTTTTTTAAATAATCTCTTATTTCATCATTTGCCAGACACTCTTTTCACTCGTATCATTCACGTTATTATACACTACTACTTTTTATTACCCGTTTTCTTTTACTTGGCTAATTCTACCTTTTAACAACGCGACAAATTTTTTTCTTTCCTTGACTCAATTTTTTAATTTTTCACTTTAATATTTTGCTTTTTTGTGGAATGTTTGCGTAGTTATTCTTTCAATATATTATTGCCCGTTAATTACACGTACTACTGCCGTTGATTTTATTATATTTTAAATAATATTAATGCAAATAAATAGATTTTTTTAACATTGAAAAAATTCCGAAAATTTTTCAGCAGCTTGCACGTAAAAAAGAAAAAACCACTATGTGTCAAAATCATCGAGTGTAGCCAGACTGTTGCTACTACTGTTGACAGCTAAATTCCAATTGGAATAGTGGGGGTATTTTACGTAAAGGAAAACTAACGTTAACAGTGGGCAAAATAGTTTGAATAGTGAGAACTAAATTTTATTTAGGATGTTAAAGGCAATATAATCAAATCAATAAGAGTTTATAGAATTGTTTGTATTTTTTTTTTAATTTTATTGTTATAAATATTTTAATAAATTTAATTGTTATCATTTTACCCTACGAATCCTCTTATTCTGGACATTGATTTGCATTTAGGTGGAGACGTATTGATTTTCTGGACTTTAAGTAGATATCTTTTTTTTACAAGAGCCCAATACTTTTCCACAGGATAATTTTGGTTTACTTTCAAATTCAAATTTAAACCATCTACACCATTAACACCTTTACATTCAGATTTGAACTAGATTAAGATTTTCACTTTCTAAAATTATCAATAACACACCGATCATCAAATTCTTTGGACTCAAAATCAATCAATTCCAATCGGAATATACACTAGATTAACCGCTTAATGGCGTGTTCCTCTTAATGAGATAGAAATACATTCTAGGAGGAGACTGTGTCCCACCTATTCTCTCATTACCCGGAACGTGCACATGGAACCCCTTTCCTCTCGTGCTTAGAAGAGTTATCGAGGATGAATCTGAAACACATACTTTCAATAATGCAACAAGGAGTGTCCAATGAGACCTGCTGTTTACTTCTTGGGTATGAAAAGTGGTTGACCACAGAACCTAATCGGAATATATGTCAGTTATGTTTAAAAAAACACATGATACACATATAAAGTATTATGCGTTTTAAGGAAATTTAAGTTTCTATATGGATTCTAAAATTTATTTCATAAAATCATTCAGCTCTTAAGATTTGTCTAACCAATCTATAAGAATGTCAATAAAATATAGGCATTATTGCTTGATTTGTATAATTTGGAACGGGGAGTTTAAATAGAAAAGACATCATTGAGCGTTTGAGGATTTATAAAGTTTTGGAAATTGTAGGACAAAATTTGTCTACAATTGCTTTATTATTTACCAATATTTTGTTCACTTTTTGTATTGAAAATTTCTAAAGCTGGTAAAAACAAAACAAATTAAAAAAGTGTGGAAACTACAAATGGATTGACAAAGTTATATATTCCCTTGTCACTCATGATGAAGGGTATAAAAACATATTGATCGTTTGAGGGTTAATAAAGATTTGGAAATTATAGGAAAAAATATTCAATCAGTTCGTCGCCTCATAGTTTTACTATTTTCCAATATTTTGTTTAGTTTTTGTATTAAAGTTATCGAAAGCTAGTAAAAATATTATAAACTAGCAATTAAGTGAACAAAGCAATCTTTTAAATATTGAATAATTTAAAAATAATGTTGTTACATGACTTTAATAATATTGATAATAATATGTTTAAATCTCGTCAAAAAACAATTGTACTTACCTACGATTATTATCCGGAGGTAAAACACTCCAATCCTGCTCATAATAAGGATACATATTTCAAAATTCCACACAAACTCTTTATCCAAAGCAAAACGATATTAAATGAGGGAGCAAACGATTCGTTTTTAACCCCTTCAATTTATAATAATGACGATTTTTTGTTTTATTAAATTAATGATTTGATTGTAACAATTTTGTTTGTGCAAGAAATTTTTTTTAAACGATATCAAAAAATAACACTTTTTACAGTCATACTAACAACAATTGAACACAATACAACTGATAACATATGCGTTTATGTGGTGTTATCTTTTATTTTAGAAATTTCTTTCTTCTTTTTTTTCTAAATTTGTAATAATTGTATACACACTTCTTTTAATTATTTATTAATTAATATAAATAATTTTTACAATTATTTTTACTTGAAAAAACATTGATTTTATACTAAATTATTCGTTTTCATTATTTTTTTATCTAAACCGTAAGAAGTTTAATTTCGAAAAGACCTTAAATATGTCTATAACTGTTGAATGAACAATTTATAAAATAGAGAAACCCCTTGTCTTTTTTTTTGGTATGGAGCTTATCTTTGGTGCCGTCTGCTCTATATATAAATGAGAGTGAGTGTTATACCTGCTATTACCAGGTGAGTATCTAGTTAGTTAGTTTAGTATTTGGTAAAGCCTTATCTGTAAGAGCAATGAAATAATGGTAAGTGATAAGAAGTTTTATTTTGTTTTTTTTTCTAGGAGGTGAGTGAAACGTTTTTATATTGTAAAATATTTGTATTAATTAAATGTAAAAAATGGTAAATTAAATAAATAAAAAAAAGTGAGAGGTAAATAGAACAAATTGAGCAACCAATGACAGTTTGGGAATTTATTAAAAGGTACAAATCGGATAATGTGCCACAAGTATAAAAAGAAGATGTAACCGGTATTTCACAATTGTTAATTTTTTTGAAAACAAAGTTTTTTAAATAAAGTATTTGATGGAGATTTAAAATATTGCAATATTTTTCTCGCTTTTTAGAATTATATTACAAATGTCTACTATATTTTGATCTAATGATGGGTCTATATACAAACTAGATTTATTTTTCTATCTGGGTAGTATAAATTAAAAATCGTTGGAAAGGTCTTTGAAATGTCTATCATTAGATATCCATATTGTCTATCTTAATGACTCAGTAATCCAGATATAGATCAAATATAGGTCCAACATCGAGGCAGTCGTGGTTTTTGCTTATATCTCAGCCATTTGTAGGCCGATTTTTCCAAACCTATCCGGTACTATAGCCGAATGATGTATCAATCATGTATATTAGTTATTTGGGGCTTCGGAAAGTTGATTTCAACATATAGAAAACAGACGGACATTGCTATCTATAACGATCCAGAATATGTATATAGACTAAACGAGGCATCATATTAAAATGTGGATTTTTTTTTTCTTTTTTAAAAAAAATTTGATCAAACTTACATTTTAATTGAAACTGGAATTAGGTTTTCATCAAAAATGCTTCCCAGAAATCCATTTGTTTTTCAAAATTCCATATAATTTATAAAGATTCGTTTATATGATTTTTTTAAAATACATTTTGTACATTTACAAAAGAAAAAAAGAAGTAGAAAATAATCTGGAATATAGTTTAGCATAAAGCTAATTAAAAATAAAAGCTTATTAAAATAAAAGAACTTTTCATTTCTCGCAAAAAATAAAAATTACAAATCTATCATCAGTCGTTCACGCGGGGTGGTCGTACTAGAGAGTGTCGTTTTATGGCTTCAACCAGCCACTTGATGCCTTCATCTACACCTTCGCTGTCAATAAAAAAATAAAAAAGACCATAAAATAATAAAGAAAAATTAACTTACAGCATTTGTAAACTGTGATGCTGTTTATATATTTTGTTTTTTTATTATAAAGAATAACTAACCCTGTAAGAGCAGATACCGGTATGGTAAGACAATCACGTCGGCCAATAAAACCGCCCGCTTGTTGGAATACTGGTTTTATATCTCTGACACCCATAACATCAGGTAAATCTTGTTTATTAGCCAATATCAGCAAAGGAACACCCGAGAGTAAATCATTTTGTATCATTTTATCTTTATGAAAATTATAGTTTAGTTTTACAATGTTAAATAACAATAAAAAAAATTATAAACCACTTACCAAAAATAACTTTTGATTCCTCCATACGATCTCTATCATTCGAGTCAATCACATAGATGACCGCATGCGATTCTTGGTAATACTTATCCCACAACGATTGCAGTTCATATTGTCCCCCCAAATCCCAAAAATTCAAACGCACCCCTTGCACATCTATGGTGCCAATGTTTAGGCCCACGGTCGTTGTTATTTTACTGGGATTCATGCCTTTATAGTTTTTCGTAAATTTTGTTTTAGCTGCTTCCAAATAAGTCTGCAATTAGGGTTTTTTTTATTATGTATGGTGCCTAGTTTTAATAAATCCATTAATAAATACCGTCTTGCCAGCATTGTCCAGACCCAAGATGACCACACAATATTCATCTTTTTGTGTTAAATATTTATAGAAACCATTTAGCAAAGTATACATAGTTAATTGAACTTAATAAAATTGTACTTAAATTACACAGAATTTCACTATAATTTCATTAAGATTTAAATAAAAAAAGATTTTTTTTCTTTACACGTATAGCGGCGGAGCCAAAAACAAATAATTGGTTGTTGTCATCGATCAGCTGTTTGGTTTTTTTTGCGTCTACCGTAACTGTAAACAAATGACAGAGTTGATATTTGGGGGGAAGTAGCCTAATGGTAATTGACGGCGTTAAAGTCTTTAACAGGTGGTAGATAGAATACGTAAAGCGTTATATTAAATTTTTACAATAATTTTCTTTGGACAAGCACTTCAATAACAGTTTTTGTATGAAAATGATTAGATATGACCAGTTTCCGTATATGATATTGGGTGTATGAATAAAAATGTTTTTTTTTTTTTTAAATTTTTAGTTTTTTTTTTTTAAATTTGTACAATATAATGAGTCGATTATGGATGGCAACCGAACTTCAGTAGCGTTGCCAGAGGGCATCCACAAATTTCTGGTTGCCAATTTGGCATAAGTAGATTCGTCCTGCTGACATCATATACGGGACAAGTAGACCTCGTTATAACACAGGAAGACGCGTTGGTCCACCTGCTTTGAGCAGACTAATATAGTATCTGCTGCACAGCCATCTTGCATTTAACAAGGGAAATACCAGAAAAGGGGTCGAACCCGCGTTCAAAAGAAACCCCATCTATTTTATATCCCTCATTTTTAAGTCATACACCCAATAGTTGAAACTAATGTAGGAAAAAAGTATAGAATTTATGGTAGCACAAACACTTTAGATTTTCAGAAAGGCAATGAATATAAACCAACAGTATTTCCCATTAAATCATATCATGAACACATTATATAATTTAGATAGAAACAGAATATTTTACGATTCATTTTTGGATACAAAAAGAAATTTCCTGAGAATCTGAACTTTTTACAACCTTTTGAAATAACCTATTAATATAAAAAAAAGTAGTGTTGAATCCGTTGGAAAATCAGATTCTGATATACGACCTTATGCATGAATTGAATTATTTGGTACATATGTAAATTTGGTGATTTTTTTTGTGAACTTCCAATAGCCCCTATTCCAACTACGAACCCATGTAATTACAAATCAACTCAAAAACACCTCAGCACTTACCACGTGAAATTTCATTAAGATTTAAATCGATCACAAGCTACCGAATTAGTTTTTGGATACAAAAAGAAATTTCCTGAGAATCTGAACTTTTTACAACCTTTTGAAATAATCTATAAATAAAATAAAAACTAGTATTGAATCCATTGGAAAATATAATTCTGATATACGACCTTATGTATGAATTGAATTATTTTGTATGTAAATTTGGTGATTTTTTTTCCAACTACGAACCCATGTAAATACAAATCAACTCAAAAACACCTCAGTACTTACCACGTGAAATTTCATTAAGATATCTTTAATCGTTCACAAGCTACCGAATTATTTCCTAAAATAAAAAGTTTTTAAACCATTGTATGGCCCCAATTCAAATAAAACATATTGTCTATTAGTATGTATTCAAAACAAACAAAAAAATATGTATATATTTAATTTTATTAAATTTTCAATTATAATAATAAAAAAAATTCAATAAGAAAATAATATTTGTTTTAAAAAAATAAATTTTACAAAACACTTTTACGTTTGCGTTTCTTTTTAATGTAATTTTTTTTTTCTTTTAATGGTTTTACAATTTAAATTAATTTCAAATACACACAATTAATAACTGATTAATTACAAGATTTGTGGTTTTGTTGCAGTAATTCAATATCAAAAAAAAAAGGAATGTTGAAATAAAAAGAATAAAATTCAAATAAAATGTAAAAAAAGCTTAATTTTTAAATTATTATAATAATGATTTTTTAAGATCAAATTAAAAACATTGTATGTATGTAAGTAGATGTAGAGTTTTTAACTATAAATTTAAGCTAAACAATTTAACGGTAATTATCATGATGATCAAATTAAAAAAAAATAATAAAACTTGTGTTTAAAAGAGAAAGAGAGAGATAGATTGAAAATAAAGTTGGTAAGGGGAATCTTTATAATAGAGGCGCGGGCTTGTTGTGTAGTGTATTAAAAATATAAGTACAATTTTTTATACATAAATATAAACAGTTTTTAATTGTTTTTTTGTTTTATTTTGTTTGCTGTTATATAGTAGTAAATGTTTGTTATTGAGTGTAGTTAAGTTTAGTTGAGAGAACAAACTAGGATAACAATGTAAAATTATACATTTTATATGTTTTTATTTTTGTATTGTTGTTGTGGTTTATTTTTATGTAGTGTAACAAATATAATTTCTTAAATATGTTTTAAGCATTTTTTTGTAGAATTTAATATATTATTTGTTTTTAACAAAAAGAAAAACATAGAGGAGTATGGGTTGTTGTTTGCTTTAAGAGTAATTTGATTTTATTTTTTATTGTTGTATATTGTTTATGTTTTTTTTTAGTATTAAACGCAAAAAATCTAACAAACTTATATTGAATTTCATTTGTTTTGTTTTCCTTTATTTATTTTTTAATTTATAATAATTAATATGTATAATTTTCTTAAATTGTTGTTGTGGTTTTTTTTTGTTTAATTTGTTTATATGTATATATATTTTGTTTAAACATTTTAATTAAATTTTTATATAATTCGTATTGTGTCCTCATTAAGATTTTTTTTGTTTATTTATTTGTTGTTGTTGTTATTTGTTTTATTTCTTATTTTGTTTTGTTTATTTGTTTCAATAAACCTTAGACAAGCTTTAGGCTTAAAATTAGAATTGCACCCAATTAGCATTTGCAGAACTTTGCTGAGGATTTTGACCAGGTGCAGATCTGAATAGAGAAGAAAAAGTTGTAAATTGAGAAAAGAAAATATCTATAGGAGAATAATTTATTTCAAAGACAAAATTCAATTAATATACAAATAAAAACAATCACAAAATTAAAAAAAAAAAAGTAAGAGTAAGAGTACTAATTCGGCTGAGCCGAATCTTAATGAAAAAGAATGTTGAAAAAAATTTGGATGAAAAAAATGCTGGTAAAAAAATTTAGGCGAAACAAAAATTTTTGTTAAAAACTATTTTAAAAATTGTTGGTGTAAAAACAATTATGGAGACAAATTTTTAGAAAAAAATCATTTTGTGAAATTTAGGTAGATGAAAAAATATTGTTGAAAAAATTTTAATGAACAAACTGTTAGTAACAAAAATTTAGGCGAAACAAAAATTTTTGTTAAAAAAATATTTTTTGGTGAAAAATTTTTGGTGAAACATTTTTTTTAGGCGGAAAATAAAAGCTTTTTTTCAGAAGTTAAATGTTGGACGGCAACGAACAGCATGGAGAAGATCTGTAGAAGCGGAACATCGACAACGAGGACTCACGTGGCCTCAAATCCGACATATGGCACAAGATAGAAATCGCTGGAGAGCCTTCGTGAACACGTTAGCCTAACATATGGATATTAATTCCCTATTCGTTATTGTATGGTAGAACTTAAGTTAATCTGTTTTTCTGTTTATTCAATGTAAATATTTTGCTTTTACGATTGTATCGCTAGAAGCTCCTTCTTTGGAGTAGCACACCTCATCTGTGCTGACTAAATTAAAAAAAAAATGGGGATGTGCAACTGCAGAGTCATGGATTTAAATGGCAAGGTAACAGATTTCTAAATGAATTTGGGAGTGTTGCTGACTGTAAATTGGGAAACATACTAGGTTTTGTCATGGGAATATGTTGGCTATTTAAAGGATATTCTACGGTGAATTCAAATCCGTAATTCTTTACTCAGATTCTGATTTTTTTTAGTTCCTCCTTTTCTATCTCTAAGAAACAACCTTTCTTCATCTATCTTTTGTGTATGACCCTCTATTTTAGGAATGGCATACTTTTTCTCTGATTCTTGAAGGGAATCACAATGGAACTTATGGTCTCCAAGTGGAAGTGTAAACTGGTCGAGACAGAAATGGATAAATTCAAATACAATTTTAGAGGTAGTGATGGAAGAACATTTGGGAAATATACTGGTCCACAAGTACCCAAATAAGGCAGTCAAGTTTGGCGGTGGCAATATTTTTATTTTATTTATTTTCTACAACCTGTCATAAAATATCATAAAAAATACTATGGCTGAAATTGTATACCTATCCATTTAAAACGATATTATGTATTATACTGAGGAAATATAACCCTAGTTTGGAGATTTCAGCACGACCATGAAAATCCAACACAGCTTATTTTAGAAAAAAAGCTAAATCAACAAAAATAACGCGATTTTATAAAAAAAAATCTATAATTTCACAAAATTTGTATGACTAATGATTTAAAATAGCTTTTGCGAAAAAAAAATTTTCTTCATAAAAAAAATGTTTTATCACAACTTAAGTTCAATTTATTTTAGACTTTAAAACAGTCATACTTAAAAACAAGTAAGAGAGCTGTATTCTGCTGTGCCGAATCGTATGTACCCTTCACCAAATTATACTTTAAATTAAAAATATTTAATATTTTAAGTTAAACAAAATTTAACAAAATTTCAAAAGTTTTTTTCTTAAATTTATTAGCGAAAAAAATTGTATGGGAAAATTATTTAACAAAAAATTTTTTTTAGTGGAAAAAAAATTCGTGGTAAAAAATATTTATCCTGATTTTGACCAATTATAGGTTCGACTTACTAAGGCCTTATATACACCGTTGCAAAGGTCTTTGAAATTTTTATTATCCATATTGTCTATATTAATGACTTTGTAATCCAGATATAGATCAAAAAATATCTGAGCCATTTGTGGGACGAATGTCTCGATTTTAAATAGCAAATGAGCTGGAAGAATTCCCGATTTATTGATGTATGTAAGTTTATTACAGACATAGCTATATCGGCTTAGCTATCTATAACGATCCACAATATATATACTTTGTGGGGTCGCAAATGAAAAATGTAGAAATTACAAACGGAATGCCAAACTTATATATACCCTTGCCACTCATGGTGAAAGTTATAAAAACAACAAAAAGCCAGATTACATAGAAAAACCAGTATTAAGTTTTGTTTTAATTACAAAAGGCTTAAACACAAATTTCACCAAAAAAAAAAAAAAATACTTACCCAGCTGAGGCATAATCTGTCCATTCTGTGGCCGCATTACCGGGAGCCTTATGAGCAGGCGATGTACCGGGACTTTGACGTACTGAACCTGTGGCTGAAGGTGGTGGTGCTATTTTACCCATTCCACCGGGCGGTGGTGGTAAAATTCCTGTGCCAGCTTTAGATTTTGTACGGCCACTGCCCTCAGAACCATCTTTTTTCTATGAAATTTAAAAAACATAATAAATCAAAACATTTAACACAAAAATAAAAGTTTAAAATACCGTTATTCTCATATTAATTTTAATTGTTTCTCCCTCTTTGAAGCCTAAATCCAGTTCTTGTTTCGGTTGGGTTTTTTCCTTTTCGATTTGTTCTTGATTTTTAACCCATTTGAAGTGATCTTGTAGGGCTACATTTAAATCAAATGAATCTGAACGATCACCAAAACCTAAGCCCAAAAATGCCGAGCGACCTTTTTTGGTTGTTATAAAAGAAAGAGAAGAAGTTAAGTAGAGATTTAATTGTATATGTTAGCAGCAACTTACCATTATCATCTTGTACTCGAATGACAAAATAACGTGAACTATCTGATACCGCTTCGATGGCTACACCAGGATATGTTTCAATGGGGCAATTGGCAAATAAAGCACCAGTTGTTTTATCTTCTAATTTAAGATTACATGATGTACCTTTGGCTACCAAGCGCATGCGGCCAGTCCAGGTGGGTTCTCCCAAATTCCAATCAGCGGCTCTTAAATTTACAACAACAGAAAATAAAGTTAATGACATACTTTTTTAAAATAAAAAATTATCACATCATCAGAATAAAAGATAGATTTGGGTTTAATTCCAATTGGAATAAATAATTTTATGTATTTTCTATAATATCAACAAATAGGTACCGGAGAGGAACCGATCGCAAATTGTCAGTCAACTTTTCTGATTTTAAATTTAACGGTTTAAACACCTATGATGGTTTATAGTTTTTTAGAAGTTTAAACTCCTGTTATTATTGGGAAGGTTTCACAGTCGATCGGATCATCTTTGAAACATTTAAATTCCAATTACTAAACATAAATTCCAATCAGACTAGTAGTTCCTAACATTAATATTTATTACCATTTTGTTAAAACCATTTAAACAAAATGTTAATTTTATATTTTTCCTTCTAAACATTCCAATTTGTTAAATTTAATAACTATTATGAAAATACAAAATAAAAACTACGTGGTAAGATCGATAAAACAGACGACCGCCAGAAGAAAAAATCAATTAAAATTGAACTTCAATTGTAATAACAAAAGAAACATTTCGCACGAAACAGCATGAAATTGCAATTGAATTTCTTTTTTTTTCCTGTCGAGATGTTTTTAACCTTGCAAGAATAACAATAATAAAGAAAGAATGAAAAATTGCACACACATCGCAAATTGGGAAGATTCTTATTTTTTTTTTAATAAAAAAAAATTACAACGTACACACAGTCGTACGTACGTATATACAAACCATACTACATACAGGAAATAAGCGAATAAAACCGAAATATGTACATTTATTATAAACAAATTAACAAAATAAATATTTTTCTTATTTTTAAACAATAGAAAGTGAAAAATTGAGGGCGTATTTAAGCCAACAAAGCATGACGATATTATTTGTTTGGTTTTTTTTTTGCAAACATTTTTTCAATGTTGAGTTTTTCCACTTTGAAAATGAAAATAAGTAGTGAGATGAGAAATTAAATACAAATCAATTTTCTTTCTTTATTCTCGTGAGTGCTTTTTTACCTGTAACCACGATTATTGGCTCTGGGTGGAATTTTATATATAAATACTTCTGGTTTAACAATTAAAACACTTTCATAATCCATTTTTAAAAAATTTCAATAAGAATTATTATTTCTATCGCCCCAAAATATCAAAAACTTATTCACGAAATTTTTATGATTGTTTTTTCCCAAAAAAAAAGTAGACTGCGCTGCTTTACTGCTGACACTTTTGCACAAGGCGAATTCATATAAGCTGCTGGCAGTTCTACAAAAACAATAATTGGTCTTACCAAATGTCAAAAAACTGCAATGAAAAATTATAAAAATATGTATTAACATTTAAAATATTGTGGATATTTAATTAATAATAATATAACTTAATTATGTAAAACATTAATATTTCGTTAATAAGCTTACAATACGTAGATATTTATATATATCAAAAAGCTTTTACAGCCGCTCGAACCAAACAAGCTGAAAAAAACTAATCAGCTGTTTCACTGACTCCATCATATAAGAATTCGCCTTGCTTTTGCACTTGTCATCAAACAAAAAAAAATTGTAATAACAGGGCGTTTAACACAACATTTATATAATGACAGTTAACAGTATGATTCAAATAATATTAAAATGTTTTTACAGTAAACTCAACTATGTAAACATATTAACGGATATTTTAAAGGTTGCCACACTTTAAATATTTCAAATCAGGAAAAAAGTTAACTGTTTGAAACGAAACAAAGTAGAATTTCTTGGTATTTTCCATTTCCTACAAATAAGGAGTGACCACTTATTCATCATGTACGATGCAACCAAAAGGATATAAATATCCTTACGCCACATAGGTTAGGTTATGAAGGCAGCTAGTATTAACCAGCTCACTTGGGTCATTAATTTGGTCCCTTTGTGATAGGATCATGCTCAGGTCCTCAATAGGTCCTTCACATGTCAGAAACGGGTTCAGTGCCGAACCAACCTGTCGCACGAATGAACGAATCTATCTTCCTGACATCCACAGTAGATAGATCAGCTAGTCCGTGCAAAAAAGCACTGCCTATTGTCGCAGTCCGAACCCCGATAAAGTAGGACAAAGACACAGGAGATGTTCACCAGTTTCCTCCTCGTCTTCATCATGGCAACTTCTACAAAAGTCATTGTATAGAGTGTTCACTCTCCTAGCATGCGCACCAATCAAGCAGTGCCCAGTAAGCACTGATATCAGTAGTTCGCAGCCTAGCCCTTGATAGCCCCGGGAAGGACATTGACCTGTGATGGTCAAAAATGGGCCAAGTGATCCTCGATATCGAGCAATTTGTCAGACTAGACCATCTGAGCTTACTCAAATAATCTACTCTGTATAAGTGATTTACAGCAGGATAGCGGTGAACCGACCAGAATATCAATCTCATCACCTGGTAGACGTGAGCCATAAATAGCCAATTAAATTTAGGAGAAGTTTCTTGGACTTTGCGTTTCACTATAGAAGTTGATAGATTGCAATGGATTTTTCTCAATTTGCCTGCAATTCGATTTACCCTTACATATCGAGAATTCCATCCAAACGTTGTTCAGAACTTCTTTATGAAACCGGATGGTAACTTTACTGAAAGTAGTTCCGAAAGTTTGGAGCTGCTTATGGAGACACAAAATAGGCCGGATGGCATATTCCCAGCGTCACACCAAAAATCGATTTCAGCCATTATGACATGGCTTATTAGGATATTTAGAAGCATCCTGGATACAGGATACATTCCTAATAAATGGAGAGTGGTTGCAGTGGTATTTATCCGCAAAACGGGAAAGGTAAACCACAACCGCAAAGGACTATAGGCCGATCAGTTTGTCATCGTTTTTATTGAAAACACTGGTCGATATATATGTCAAGAATATCCCCTCCCCTGATAATTTCAGTAGGGCAGGGAATAACTTAATAGCAGGGCTATAAACTCAAATATAGGTATTGGTAGTACAAGGAAAGTTGTGACAAGGTGGTGTCATCTCTCCACTTTTGTGAGTATGAGAAAGCTTAACCAATAATGGTTGCCGCGTTTCCGCACAATCGGGTGCACAAAAGGGTACACATGTGCAGCTTCCATGGCAAAAATCCATGAGTTAGGCTACAAAATGCTCCCTCTTCCCCATTATTCTCCGGATTTATCCCCGAGTGACTATTACTTGTTTCCAAACCTGCAGAAATGTCTCGGCGAAAAAAGATTTGACTCCAACGATGAAATCATTTCACAAAAAATACCTATTTTGATGACCTCGACAAATCTTATTTTTTTAAATTGGACAAAGTGCATAGAGCTCAAAGGAGACTATGTTTTATTAACCCAAATGAATTTCTAAAATGCAATAAAATCACTATGAATCCAATTTGAATAATATCACCTTTTGTACTGAACTGTAGAGAGAACAAAAACATGATTGACCTACAATTGCACATACTACATATGAACATGTTACCACCCTTATCCTTTAGTCCTTCACATTAAAAAATCACATAACATGCCCTTCATATTGTATTTCATTTATATTGTAAAATCGTTTATAATACTCATATTCAGCGGAATAAAATATGTATTCGTATAGTATGTATGTTTGTCAGTATTGTTTTTATATACATGTTTAAAAATAACACATCTGCAAAACGGAAAGGAAGTGGTGGAAAAATAGAAAACATTTTTTTTTAAATAAATAATAAATAACAGAAAAGAAGGAAAGACAAGTAAGTATTCATCTGCATCAAACTCGATTAAAATCGAAGATCATTAACAGCAATAAAAATGTTTATTTATGTACATATGTACGTTGGAGATATAAAGTTCGACCGAATATGTAATTGTACTTTCAGTTTAGCCGAATATGGAAATTGGATATTGGAAATATATTTACAACAATTTCAATAGACTTTTCCATCAAACTCTATTAAAATCAAAGATCATTAGCCGATTATTATTATTATTTTTTGTTATCCCCAATAGGGGAATTACATACTTCTGGAAAATTTAGTTTTTATAAGAGATTTATTAAATATCTCATAAGATCACTTAATCATGATATTTCCAGCGAAATTTAATTTCTTTCAAATCTTTATCAACACATGAAATAAAGCTTTGAGTTGTCATGTATTACATATCTTTGAACGACACAGAGAAAGACAAATTAAGATTGTGCTAGATTGCTTAGCCAACAGGGGCTCGAATTATTTTTATGGATAGGCTAAAGTCCTGTTACTGGATAGATTATGAGTTTATTCGCCACTTGTGGCTTAGGCAAATCGATTTGTTACGATTTCAAAGGACAAATCCTAGATGTTATTATCACTCGATAAGAGCGATCTTATGATACTTACAAGGTGGTGTTCGATCTGGGAAATGCTGTGATCAGAATGTGTTAATTCAGTGGGTTTGCAGAACGAAATCAAACATATACTTTTTAATTGTCTCCTGTTGAGGTCATGTAGAACGAAGTTACTTGGAGGTGCCATCACCACTTGATTGTTGTGGTGATGGATAACAAATTGCTGAATAGAAACATGGTACTAACCGGCAGCACTTAGGGTATGTATAAAGAAACCTAGATAGCTGCCTACAAGACGATTGCTCGGTCAATGGACAACTATGCTGCTCCAGAGTAGTCACATTCGTTGATTGATATCCTGTGGAGAAATATTCAAAGCTGTCAAAATGCAGCCTTAAGGACAGTCACAGGCTGTCTTCAAATAACCTCCGAACATCTTCCATCTTCACGAGAAGATTAAGGTTTTACCAGTCAAGGAACACAATGTCATGTTGTCACAACAGTTTCTTCTGGGATGTCACCGGAGGAGTCATTCAAACATCGATATCACACAGTTGAATTCTCCTACGAGCAGAGCATAAAAAGGTATGTGCAGGATCCATTTGACCACAGATCGAATATGACAGCTTTGACTGAAAAACAATAGTGTTTCTGCCACAACTAAGATCAGGAACTTCATGACACACTCCCCCCACATATAGAACTGTTCAGCCGGTCCTACTTCACTACGTACATCCGACTCAACCTGTCGAAGTAGCTCAATTCCTTGGACTTGATTTGATCGACCTACAGAATCCCCAGATTAAATATTCAAAAGCATCTACATATATCAAATCCTCAATCGTGTAGCGATCGATGAAAAACTGATATCACTTCTGGATATCGCCACCATCGACTGAAATATACTAGTCATTGTTCAGAAAGATTACCTTAACATTAAATCTTCGCTATAAATCCCACTACCAGGACCTTTATGAGTCCAACTCTGTCACAGGGAAAGTAATGGTGCCTTTAATTTACAAATTGCGTTTTACTGCTGCTTGTCTGATAAATCCATAGATACGGGTACCTAATTGACATTCTAATCGGAGCCGCCTGAAGATCATGTATTATGATCCTAACAGTTACCAACTTGAATATAAGTTTTAGCTGTTTTTCTAACAGTTCCATTGTTGCTGAAAGCTTTTTAAGTTGACAAAACTTCCGGTTGAAAAAAACAGTTACTATCTTTAGCTGATTTGGACTCTTTTTCATTCCGGAACGAAGATCCTACTGTCGTTGGAATGTATTAGTATAAGATTATTAATACATGAGTTAAAGCATACAATTGAGCAACATGATGGCGGTGATTATCGGATTTGCCAATCATGCTAGGATACTTGGATTGCCCAACAATGTCATCTGACGGAGTTGTCATAATGAAGAAGAGGATGAAAGTATTTTTGAAGTTCTTTGCCACTGACGGCCACTAGGAGATTTATGCATTAGGTTTCTAGAAAACCGTTCTTTCGGCAGTACCTCTGAACTATCGGGAATGAAGTTATATAAATGCGTTTATTAGTAATCGTAACTGGTTACCATGACCGAATATGGGAATCTTGTCGGGGTACCTCAAATCCATCATATGATTTGGAACTCAAAATTCATTTTATTAACATTTTCTTTTGAAACTTTCTATCTCCCCCTATTATCTTCATCACTAGCTCTCTCCCCATTTCTACTTTTTTCAAATAACGCAAAGGGACCAACAGAAAAGACTTGGGGAACGTGACAGTGACAAAAGAGCTTCCGAAAAAAATGTCAATAGTTTTGCCAATATCTTAATGTTTTCTTCCTTAAGTTGTGGAAAACTTTGTTATGACAAAATGTTCATTAAAAGATGTAACAAGAGTATCTAAAAATTGCATGCATAGTATATAAATCTTAACTAAAAAATATAAATATAAAAATAAATCTTAAAACCTAACTTTTGGAAAATATGCAATACTTTGAAGTTTATCAACGTTACACTATTCAAATTAACATAAGCTTCGGTAAGTCGCTTATATGTATAATAAACATTTGGTCGCGTGGCGTTGATGATTATGATGAAAAAAGGCCAAAAAAAGAAAAAAACAAACATAAATGTGTACATAAAAGGCATACAAACATATTTATTCGTAAAGCATTGCAGCTGCTACCACCGCTACTCTCAGTCGTACATAAAGTTTGATAACCGGCAACAACTGAAATTGATGTTGTTACGATCAACAAGGGTTGTTTTCATATGGAAAAGTAAAAAATGCGAATGAATTGAACTGAATTGAATTGAACATATTGCTTATAGCAACCACTACTCACTCAGTCAGTCAGTTACTCGCTTATTTACAGATCTACTGTTGCTGCATAAGCGTTGATCCAGCTACACACCAGAAAAAAATAAAATATAAAAACAAAAAAGAAGATACTACAACACATCTAAGGCCATAATGTATAAGAACAGCTGTCTCAGCTGTTTTTTTGAATGAAAAGTATCTAAACGAAAATATGCTCGGCGAATGATGAGGGGATGAGATAGTTGTCAGTCAGTCACCCTTATGTTATGAATTGTTTTTTTTTTTTTTGTTTTTCAATGTTTAAGGGTTCAAATTAGAGATAGAGTTTTTGTAGCTGAGCATAATGTGCAGTGCAAGTCAGTCGGTTTTTGGATGAGCTCTAGTGCACAACGTTGCGCAGCAAAGTAACAACAAGTATTCAGCAAGTGATCGTTTAAAAGAAACGTTATATATAAAAGAAATCAAGCGAAATGTCGGGTAAATTAATAATGAAACGAAAATTGGATAAAACACATCAATCGTCACTTAATAATAAAGTGGATGTAGAAGATACACCATCATCAACATCACCCTCATCATCAGATTCGCCATTAGAGAAGCGTAATAAAAATGAAGAAACTTCTGACAGACAACCGGAAAATAAGCGTATACGCTGTGATACTCCACCCCCAGAACCAGAGGATTTGGATTTACCACCCCTACCACAGGTCACCGAACAAAATCGCCATTTACTCGAGGCCATACAATTGAAAATGTTGGAATTACAAAACGAATTGGATGCATTCGAACATGATGTTGAAGCTCAGGAAGAAGACTACTATTATCTTAACGATTCCCAACATCATCAGAACAATCAAATGTCCGAACAAGAAGCCGAGGCTTTAGGTTTCGCCATGTGTGCCCAAGAGACCATGTTGTTTTTGCAAAGAGAAGGCGTACCCTCGGATAGTATACTGTATACACGATTACGTGATGCTTTAGTAGGACCTTCTCAACTTGATTCATCTTTGAGGAAATAAGAAAAAGTAAAAACTATATTTCATTGCCCAGTGTTTGTTTTTAAACGTCTAGTCATTGTTTAAAAATGTTTCTGTGAAACATAAAACAAAATTAATTTTAGTTTTTAAAGAAAAATCTAGTCATGTTTTTCATTAAGTTAAACTTAAGAATGAAATCACATACATATAATTATACATACATATGTAAATAATTTGATTTAAGAAAATAATTAATATTGTATATTGTATTGTAAATTATTTACGAAATTTTTACACAAAACAAAAAATATTTTTGCATTTATAAATATTTACAAGGAAAAAATAAAAATTTTAAAGTATATATTTTCTAAAATTGTGATTTTTTATTCAAATAAGAATAGTGTTACACGTCGCACGGTGGTATAGAAAAAAATGGAAATAAATCTGTAACTTTAAAAACTTTGTAACTGTAACAATTTAAATGAAATTTGACATGCGCAAAGAGGAATTGTTGTCGAGTTTAAGTTTTAAATTTGGACCTAATGATACCACCAGGAGCTCGGCCATTGGTCACCAAATTAGGACACCTAGTGTATGTTAAATTTTTAAAACGATACTATTTCTTCGTTTGTGTTCCGATATTTTTATTCATAAAAACATCTTTAGATAGGATACTTTTCTGTTAGATTAATTCTCTGCGAGATGTTAAATTTTCCCTTTTTGGTCAATTCACCAAAATTGTCAACATTTATAACCATTGTGAAATATTAGGACATTATGACCTTGTGAATTAAGCAATTATATATCAATGGATAGGTGATTTTGTCTATTTTTCAAAAATATATATAGCTTTTGACAATTACAAAATTCATGGAAGACTTTTTTGAAAAATATGACAAAAAAATGCTTTTTATTAAGTTTTGGCAAAGATAAAAATTTTTCAAATTGAAATTAAATTTTTATTTATAAATTTTTTTTGAAATTTGTTAACGCAATTCTTAAAAAGGTTTTGAAAAATCACAAAAATCGGATTTTTAGTGGCGGAACCCTTTACAAGATAATTAAGAACATATTGGACCATCTAAAATGGCCCTAAAGCTGAGTTTTACATACAAAATGTTCGTTTTTGGATGGACCTGATCTCCTCGGTATCAAAAATTATAAAATATTTTTTTTTAAATTCTTTGTACATCTTAGAAATTTTGTCGATAAATTAAAAAGAAACAAGTAAGAGAGCTATATTCGGCTGTGCCGAATCTTATATACCCTTCACCAAATTATACTTCAAAATAAAAATTTTAAATATTTTTAGGTTAACAAAATTATTTTTTTTTTCATTTTTTGAAAAAAAAATTTCGAATTGTTTTTTAGTTTTTTTTAAATTTAATTTTTTTTTTTTAATTTAAAATTGTTTTTTTAAAATTTTAAAATTTTTTTTTTTTAAATTTTAAAATTTTTTTTTGTCTTTTGATTTTTTTTTAATATTTAGCGAAAAAAAAAAACTTGGTGAAAAAAAAATTCGGGTTAAAACATATTTTTTCCGATTTTGTCACAGAAGTTTTATATAAGTCGTTGCAAAGGTCTAAAAAATATCTATCATTAGATATTCATATTGTCTATATTAATGACTTAGTAATCCATATATACATAGGTAAAAAATCGAGGTTGTCCTAGTTTTTTTCTTGCCATTCCTCTGCCATTTGTGGACCGATTTTCTCTATTTTAAATAGCAACCGAGCCGGAAGAATTCCGGAGATATTGATGTATGAATCGTGTATGTAAGTTATTTGGGGGCTTCGGAAAGTTGATTTCAACAGACAGACATACAGACAGACATGGCTTAATCGACTCCGCTATATATAAGGCTCCAAAATATATATACTTTATAGGGTCGGAAAATTATATTGTGGAAATTACAAACGGAATGGCCCTTCTCACGAAGGGTATATAAATCGACTTTTTATGTTCTCTTTTCGGACGAATTCAATTACAATTTAAGAAGCAGTGATTGAAGAACATTTATAAAACGGCCGAAGGGAAAGAGACCAAATATACAAATAAGACAGTCATGTTTGTTGGTGGAAATATTATGACTGGAATTGGATAGATCCATTTAAAATGATATACAGCCCAATCATGAATAAAAACTGCTCGGTAGTTTTTTTCCCTTTTCCCATTTTTATTTGAATAGGGAAAATGGGAAAAGGATAAAAACGGACGCGGATTTTTTATTCATTATTGGGCTGATTATGTATCCATACGCTGAGGAAAATATATCTCTAGTGTGGAGATTCCAGCATGACATGGGTAAATTTATAAAAAAAATAATTTTTTTTTTAAATTGAGATTTTTGGAAAAGTTTATACATTTTTGAAAAAATTTAAAAATATTTTTTTTTTCGTAAATTTTTGGCAAAATTTATGATTTTTCTTATTTGTGAATTGAAAATTTTAGTTTCAATGATTTATTAGTAATTTAATATTTAAGCGTTGATTTGATTTGAACTGATGCAATTTATTTATAAAGTTCGCAAATAAAGGTTATCATGGTTACTATAACCTGACCTTGCTGTTTTTCTCAATCACTAACATAAAATGTTCTCTTATAAATCACTCTCAGTGATATAACACAAAAAACGATTTTGAAATGGAAAAAAGACTGTAAATTTACTATTGAAATGAAAGTGGAACAGGTTATTTACGGTATCTGCTCTCAAATATTGGTACCAATAAAAACTTTGAATTGGTCTAAATTATTTATATTGCTTAGCCTACATCTAAGTTTCCTCTCGCAATAGATATTTACTATTCCTAATTCTTATATCGAGGGACTATAGTCAAAGCCCGACTATATACATATACGAGGGACTATAGTCAAAGCCCGACTATATATACAATGTCGGGCTTGACTATACTCTCATGTTTTTTTTGCTACTTGGGATTGCATCTTAACTTGAATTTTAGAACAAAAATAGTCGTTTAATCTAACCAAACAAAATGATATACATAGCTGTTCGATGGCAACTGAACTATTTATTTGGACGTTTGTTGTAAATACATTTTTAATGCCTAACAAACATACGCCACATTTCGGTATCCTACACAATTTATATATGTAAAAAGTGTAAAACTGATTAAAATAATTTATAGAATATTTATTTATATTAGACGATAATCGCTTGTAATAAAGTATGTATGTATCTCATTGAGAAATGATAAAAAATAAAAATCTTACAAAAGTATTACACAAAAACAAAGTATGCATAACTTTATTTCCATAATTTTTTAATAGACATATTCTTTTCGGAATCCTTTTGCATAACTTTAGCAACGGCCATTTCGAAATCCTCCTGTGTAACGTGAACACGTCTCTCACGCAACGCATACATACCTGCCTCTGTGCACACACCCTTAACCTCGGCACCCGAAGCTCCAGGCATTAGTTCGGCAATTTTACGCAGATTAATGCCACGAGTTAAGTTCATTTTGCGTGAGTGAATTTTGAGAATATCCAAACGAGCCTCTTCATTTGGTGGGGGGAATTCAATTTTACGATCAATACGGCCGGGACGCAAAAGGGCAGGATCCAAGATATCAATACGATTGGTGGCCATAATGACTTTAATATTTTTGGTAGCCTCGAAACCGTCCAACTGATTCAACAACTCCAACATGGTACGTTGAACTTCAGAATCACCACCCGAACCAGACTCGATACGTGACGAACCAATCGAATCGATTTCATCCATGAAAATAATTGAGGGTGCATGTTCGCGAGCCATAACGAAAAGTTCACGTACCATACGAGAACCTTCACCAATGAATTTCTGTACCAATTCCGAACCCGAAACTCTAATAAATGTACACTCGGTATGATGGGCAACAGCACGAGCCAAAAGAGTTTTACCAGTACCGGGTGGACCGTACAACAACACACCCTTAGGTTGGGCAATACCCAAGGCATCGAAAAGCTCTGGATGTTTAACGGGCAATTCAAT
The DNA here is from genome assembly GCF_958450345.1 of Calliphora vicina. Lineage (NCBI taxonomy): Eukaryota > Metazoa > Arthropoda > Insecta > Diptera > Calliphoridae > Calliphora > Calliphora vicina. Next base: position 57,544,488 of record NC_088783.1, on the reverse strand, counting down.
GACTTCCTTGATTTCTTTGATTTGTTTATCCAAGCCACCAACCATTTCGTAGGTAGAGTCTGGTACTTTTTCCACCATCATAAGCGATACCAAAGGATCAACTTTGTTGGGTAGAATCTTATGCAAAGTATAACTTTCGTTGCGCAAGGCAACACGACAGTTGGGTGTAACATCATTGATATCAATGTTTTTATCAATGTCTACAACAAATTTACCTTCTGGGTGCACCTTAACCAAAACCTTTTTCTTATCCATGGGCTTAACAACTTCGCCGACATAGCTTCCCTGCTCCTGCAGCAACTGCAACTCTTCGCGCAACATGCGAACTAAAGCACGACAAAATATTTAATTTAGTTTTCAAACAATCAATCAACAAATAAAGAGCTTTTAATACCTTTTGCATTTAATTCATTGCGTTGAGCCTGCAGACGTCTAAGATTCTGTGATTTTTCGGCAACAATCAATTGAAGTTCTTCGATTTTTTGTATGTAGTAGGAACGAAAGCCCTCACCTTTGCAGGCGGCATCTATGTCCATCTAAAGTTTTTACATATTTTTACTGGAATTTTCTTTGATTTGCTGCTTAAGACTTACCCGATTGGTGACGGTCATTATTTTGAGATAATTTATTTGTTATTTTATAGGGACTAAACTTGTAAATCGTTTGATTTTCCTTTCCAATTTTTCAGCTTCTGTTAAAATAAAACACAATGACACTAGTAGAAATTTTTGCAAAGTCAACACACACAGTTGTAATTTATGGTAGTAAAAGTAGATGATGTTTCACAGTACGCAGCTTTGTTATAGGTCTTCTATTCATTTAAATGCAGCAGGGATGTTTCTAAAACCGTTAATTTAATTTGAGTTTTATGAGATTGCAAACATTTACACGAACGAAAAATAAAATTATATACACATTCTTAAAATAACTAATCAAAATTGTATACATATAGGTGCCACAGACATCGCATTCGTACGAAAATTAAAACATATTTAGCGTCTATATAAAAATAAAAAATTCCACTTTCAAATCATATATTATATTTTTAATAATACGTGTATATTTCCATTAATTTTTATTTACATGGTATTACTAATTAATAAGTAAAAAAATAATATCCCTCATATTCATAATCAATTTTAAATTTGTAAACAAACCTTTAATAAATTTAAAAATTGATTATGAATAAGAACTTACATCTATAAATTTATAATCAAAAGTTAAAATAGATAATGCAGTTAAAGTTCCTTTAATTTCATTTCAGTAATGTGTTTAAACGAAAGGAAAATATAGCAGTTCTCTCTTAAACATTAATTTATGTACTTTTGGATCTCATCGTAGAACGCTAACACCAACGCGCCACCAGTACCACGCAAAACGTTCGACAAAGCTCCCTTGAAAAATGCATTCATGCCTTCGGTTCTTAAAATAGTTGCCCAACAGTGGCCCGTATTCTTGTAAACCATTTTCTCTTTCGCCAAACCAGATTGCATCATCATACGACGTCGTACCGTATCAAAGGGGTACGATGTTATGCCAGCGATGGTCGTCACCACTTGGGCAATAGCCCAACTTATATAAAATGGTGTATTCTTGGGATTTGGCAGAAAGTCACGGCAGGTGTCATAAAAGCCAAAATAAGTAGCACGATATATTATAATACCCTGCACCGAAACACCAAAACCACGATATAAGCCGGTAGCTCCATCACTTTTGAAGATTTTAATAATGCAATCGCCTAAACCCTTGAATTGACGTTCACCAGCTCCTTTGCCAACATCGGCAGCAAGACTACAAAGTATAAATATTCATTTCATTTTTCTAAAGTTGGGTATACATATTGGGTTTTAGTAAATATTACCGTGTACGCGCGAAATCCAAGGGATAAACAAAACATAATGATGTAGCACCGGCGGCACCACCAGATGCTAAATTTCCCATAAAATAACGCCAAAATTGTTCGTGTTTATCAACGCCTCCCAAGAATATCTAAACATATTAAATGCAAATCATATTACATATTTATAATGTAGTCAAGATGTCAAAATTTAAAAAAATCGGGAGATGTGTGGGAGCGAAACCCTACACGGGCCTTTTGCCGTTTACTTACCTGTTTATATTTATCTTTGAATGCAAAATTTAACGCTTGTGTTGGAAAATATCTTATGACATTTGCCAAATTACCACGCCAATAGGACATAAAACCCTGTTCCTTCGGCAAACGCACAAAACAATCGATGATGCCTTTGTAACGTTGAGCTTCGCTTATTTGTGTCGATACATGTTGAACTTGCAGCAGTAATTTTACTCGTTCTATGGGAGCTACTGCTGTTTTGGCGACGGCAGCTGATATACCACCCGCCATAAAATCTTTTAAAAAAGACATCGGATCTGCTAAATCCTTACCCATGGTGATACTGGGGCTTCACAATTATAAGACGTCTAAAAAATAATTATTGTCAGATAATTTTATTCAAATAAAAGGAAAATTTTTAAATAAAATTAGGAAATTAGAATTCAGTCTTCCAAATTTCCAGCGCAATTTAGTTTAAGATTTAAAATTATTCTATAAAAATTTTCAATTCTCTCTTAATTTTGTTCTCAATATTTTGCAGAAATTCTTAATTTTTTTCGAATATTAGGTAAACAAAATTTTTTTTTTTCAAATTGTTTTTCAAAAATTTTTTTTTTCGAAATTGTTTTTTAATTTTTTTAAAAAAAGTTTTTACAAATTTTTTTTTTTGGAAAAAATTTTTTATGATGAAAAAAAATTTGGGTTAAACAATATTTTTCCCGATTTTGACCAAACTTTCTATTATAGCCTTATCGTTGCAATGGACTTTGAAATATTTATCATTAGATATCCATATTGTCTAAAATAATGGCTTAGTAATCCAGATATTGATCAAAAATAGGTTAAAAATCGAGGTTGTCCCGTTTTTTTTTCTTATATCTCAGCCATATGTGGGCCGATTTTAAATAGCAACCGAGTTGGAAGAATTCCCGATATATTGATGCATGAATCATGTAAGTTATTTGTTGGCAACGGAAAGATGATTTCAACATAGACGGAAAGATGATTTCAACATATAGACGGAAAGACGGATGATTTCAACATAGACGGAAAGATGATTTCAACATATAGACGGAAAGACGGACATGGCTATATCGTCTCCGCTATCTATAACGATCCAGAATATATACTTTGTGGTGTCGCAAATGAAAAATGTAGAAATTACAAACAGAATGACAAACTTATGGCACTCATGGTGAAGGGTATACAAAACATATGTAGATATTACCGAATGATATATTATATATACCACTACTCATGGTAAAGGGTATACAAATCAAAAGCTCATTTCAGATACAAATTAAAACAAATAAGCTTTTATAGGAAAAACTTTTTGAAATAAAGCTTTAATACAAAATAGCTTTTGGCTCTTCAGCCTCTTCAGACAAGAACTTTTATATAAAACAAATTCGCAGAGCTTTCAAATAAATCGTTTTTCAAAGGAGCTTTTGCAAGGAGAGCTTTTTCACAAAAACAACTTCTTCACGACAAAAAAATATAAACTTTCAGTAGTAAAAATCACAAAGCTAACCTTTATACAACAGATAATTCAATCTCAACTAACATTTCAAATTAAACAGAAGTATAGGTTTTTACTATTTTTATATAGTTTTTGTTTTATTTATTTTTATTCTTAGTTAATGTATTTCTGGGTGAACACGTACTAAGAGTTGGTAGTTGGTTTTTTTCCTTGTTTGTGATCATTCATAAATTATTTTTTTTGTTTCTTTGTATTTTTCGTATTCTTTTTTTTTTCTTCAACTTTCACACTTGTAATAGTTTATCTGGCGATACAATAATGAAACTTAACATACAATTCGAACGAACACGCTGTTTGTTTTTGTTCTTACAACATAAGATTTGTTTAATGAATTTTGTTTGTTGTTGTTGGTACATAATATTCAATTAAATTACAATTATAAATGGGTTTTGTTTGTTTTTTTTCGATAAATTTAAAATTAAATTAAAATTTTATTAACTGTAGGTGTAGTGTGTGTATTTTTAGGTAAGAGTAATTTAATTAATTTACAAGACCTTCTTGATTTCATCGTACAATACAAGTACGAAAGCACCACCGGTACCTCTGAGTACGTTGGAGAAGGCACCCTTGAAGAAGGCACCAGTACCTTCTTGTTTGGCGATGGTGGCCCAGCAGTGGACTGTGTTCTTGTAGATGATTTCGGTAGCCTTGCGACCAGACTGCATCATCATGCGACGACGGACAGTATCGAAGGGATAGGAGACAATACCAGCAACAGTTGTAACAACTTGAGCGATAGCCCAGCTGATGTAGATGGGGGTGTTCTTAGGATCGGGCAACATACCGCGGGCAGTATCGTAGAAGCCGAAGTAGGCAGCACGGTAGATGATGATACCTTGTACAGATACACCGAAACCACGGTACAAACCAACCAAACCGTCAGATTTGAAGATCTTGGCCAAGCAGTTGCCGAGACCAGTGAATTCACGTTGTCCACCCTTGCCTGTATCAGCAGCCAAGCTAAAAAATGGAATAATAATAATGGATAATGAGTAAGTATGTTGTTTTGTGTTGCAATTTTATGCTTGTTTTCAAAACCTACCGAGTACGAGCGAAATCCAAGGGGTAGACGAAGCAGAGGGAAGTGGCACCAGCAGCACCACCGGAAGCTAAGTTACCCATGAAGTAACGCCAGAATTGAGTGTTCTTGTCAACACCACCCAAGAAAACCTATAACAAAAAGTGTTTTGGCATAAATATCAGCATATACTTTCCATAGATGAGTTTATTCAAATGGATGGATGTGGATGGTTGGTTGAATGAATGGAATTTAAATGTGCTTGATTGACGACTTGACTCTCTTGACACTTACTTGCTTGTACTTATCCTTGAAGGCAAAGTTCAAAGCCTGGGTTGGGAAATATCTGATAACGTTAGCCATGTTACCACGCCAGAACGAAGAGAAACCTTGTTCTTTTGGAATGCGGACAAAACAATCAACCATACCCTTGTATTGCTTATCGGGGCTGATTTGTTTGGAGATGTGTTGTACTTGCAAGAGCAACTTGACACGCTCGATGGGGGCGACGGCAGTCTTTGAGACGGCTGCGGAGATACCACCGGCAGCGAAATCCTTAACGAATCCAAGGGGATCAGCAGCTTCTTTGCCCATTTTGCTATAATTCCAAGAAAAAAAAATCACGTTAACATTTATATATCTTGATGGCGACGGACATTAAATTTTATACATTTCTTGAGATTTTATAAATTTTTTCGTTCATTCATACTTTTTTCATTAGTTCTTTCTTGAGATTTATAAACTTTCTTTTATTTTTTCTGTATGGACTTGATTTTATTCTTTCTTGAGTTTTGTGTTTCATTCTGTCTATTTTTTTAACCTATTGATAGACTAGCTTTCAATCTTTAAATTTTATCTTTATGTATTGTTTTCTTGAGATTTATAAGACTTGCTTGTAATTTTTCTTGAGTGATTTATTTAGACTTGCTTGTATTATTTCTTGAATTGTATAGACTTGCTTTTATTCATTCTTGAGTTTTGTTATTTAGACTTGATTTAAATCTTTCTTGAGTTGTCAATTTTTGTTTACCTATTGATAGACTAGATTTCAATTTTATCTTTATAAATTGTTTTCTTGAGTTTTTTATTTAGACTTGCTTGTATTCCCTCTTTAATTGTATAGACTGGCTTTTATTCTTTCTTGAATTTTATATTTAGACTTGATTTTATTATTTCTTGAGTTTGTGTTTCATTCTGCGGATTCTGCACTGCCTATTTTTTTTTAACTATTAGTAGACTATTTCAATCTTTCAATTTTATCTTTATGAATTGTTCAGATTTTTTTTTTACTTTTCTTTCTTCAATTTCGTATAATGGAAATGATCACAGAAATGCAATTCAAACCAAATTCCTTTTGAGGATTTGATTTGTCTATTAGTCTACTTTTATTTAACGTTGAATCCTTTAATGCTAGCGTTTGATTGCTATAATTGATGAAATCATTTCTAATTTCTTCTGTATTCCTGGTTTCATCTTGAATTAATATTTAAAACAATTTCACATAAATTTCATAATCTTATTTTCATAATTTATGATTTCAAAGATCACTTCTCCAAAAAATTGGCAATTTTTCAAATTTTTGTTCTTTTTTAATAATTAATAATTTAAATACTAGCTAGTAATATAATTTTTAAAATTGTCTTTCGTTTTTTTAGATTTTGGCACACAAACTTTTGTTTCCACAAGCACAATGTAGCAAGTACAAAATTTTATATTATTTAACATTTTCTTAAACAATGGCAATTTTCCAAAAAGTAGATTTAAACAAAGAAAAATTACTTAAAAAATGTTTGGATTTTAAAATGTTCAGAAAGCCAGTTCAATTTTAATTTTTTTTGCTCATTTGGGCTAAATAAATAAATAATTTACTTTGATCTCTAATTTTATACTGATTTCCATAAAACTCATTAAAAATTCTAAACATTCGCCGACCACCGGCTTTTTATTTTTACAGTTTAAAACCGGTACAAAAAAAAGAAACAAAAAAAATTATGCTAAGATACGGGTTTTTTAACGATTACTCATACTATTAAACAAATTTTGCTAAAATGTACATAAAACAAAAGAAACCAGACGTTGGCGATGTCTCATGCTTTAAACAAAGCAACAACTACAACAAAAAGTCTTGATAAAGCACGTGGTTAAAAGAAAAAAAGCCCCAAGAGTTTGCTGTTGCTAAGAGACAGACTTTGCTCTGTCTACCCATGATACATATTTAAAATAAATACGTTTTCTTAAGAAAGCAATTGATTATTTAAGAAAATTTAGGTTTTACGTAATTGCTTAAAGAAAATACTAAACAAATTAATACTTATTTTGTTAGAAATAATAGAAAATTAAGATATTTCATTAAAATGTTATACAATCTTATACTAAATACTCTGACAGCCATAAAAAACAGCCACAATCAGTGATGACGTTAACAATTCAAACAATTCATGGTCAAAATGAAAAAAAAAAGAAAAATCTGTTGACCAAGAAAAACTAAAACAAAAAAAATTTAATTAACAAAACAAGGTCTGATATTTATAGATTCTAAGAGAGAAAATATAGTAAGAAATGTTTAAAATGTTTGTAACTGAGAGAAGATTGAATGCTTTTCTTTTCAATGTTAACAAGAAAATTTATATTTATATAACATTTAATCAAATGACAATAAAATTTGTTTTTGTTTTAATAATATGCATAATAACTGAAAAATTTTCACTCATACGAGCTGGAAAATGTAAAGGTACATTCACATTGATCAAATATTGGACAAAAAAAAAAACGTAACAACTATTTTCAATAAATGTTTATCTGATCTTAGATGATTTATTATAAAACCATATAATTTGAATAAACAAATTTTTTTTTGTGGTTACGCTTTTTGCTTCAAATATTTCAATAATGTAAAGGCTACCACCTTACGTTACGTCATTCCAAATCATGTCAAGCGAGAACAAAAAAATTATGAAAATATTGTCTCTTAAAATTTTATAAAATGTTCTTTATTTAATACAATTAAAAATGTTATAAATTTTTTTCTTATAAAATTATGTTGATTAATTTCTTTTAATTATATTTATTTGTAATAGCTGGCAAAGCTTTACATTAATAAAGAAAGGGGTGTAGGCTTTAGTAGTAGTGTTCTCTTTTAGCAGTAGTAGTGTAGTATCAAATAGATTGCATAACATTTATTTGCAACAAAAAAAATAAAATTTTCTTTAAAAATTCTTGCAATTATGAAATAAATCACTATAAATAAGAATCAATTTATTATTTTAGTTTTAAATTTGTTTAATTGTTATAAAATTCACTTTAAATAACTTTTATTTTAATTGTTTTCACCGAAAAATGTTTAATAAACTATTATTTACAAATAATGCACCCACACTTTTAGTTCTTATATTATTATCTTATTTATAATTGTTTTCTATTATTTTTTTGTTTAATTTAAATAAATTGAGTAAAATAATTATTTAATTTATAAAACGTACTGTGTTTTTATGTGTATTTATCACAGTAAAATAAAATTCCAAAAATTCCTTTTGAAACAAAGGTATGTCTGCTCCGGACGGCAACTTAAACGTTAATAAAATTTAATTCTAATAAAATCTATAAGTCCACAGCTAAGAACAAAATTTCAAGTTTCGATTACTCTCTCTTCACATCTATCTATCTCTCTCAAAAACTGACAATGAGAAATGTTGGCCAGCAAATAGAGAGACACATGTTTAAAAAAGCTTTACCGTGACGTAACAATCAATAAATGAAGAAAAATACTTAAAAAGAAGAATCTCAAACAAAAAGACCATGAATTATAATAGATTTTCATTGAGTTTTTTTCTATTTCTTTTGCTTTTCCATTTTACCTCTTTTCTTATTATCTCTCTATCTAACAAAAAAATGAACTATTCAGTCAAGATAAAAATTAAATTCATTGCCAAATTATATAACACAGCCAGAAAACGCATTGAAAATATAGAGGAAAAAGAGAGTAAAATAAGAAAAAGCTTATTTTGAATGAAACGCAAAAAGTTTTAAACCATAAACTCTCTATCTGTCATGTGCTAAATAAAAAAATATTTTTTGTTTAAACAATAAATTGTTGTCTCTGGTGTATGAAAAAAAAAAAAGAAAACAAATATAATTAAACTTTAATATTGCGTATATAACGTGACGTAAAATTTTAACATATTGTTTCTTTTTTAACTGTTTCCAAGTCCAAAATTTTTATATAAGAATTTTCATATTTTTTTAATAAAATGTTAGCCCTTTCAGACATGTGACTTTATAAATGATTTTTGACCATATGACGTCAAATTTGTTAAACTAATCAAACAAATACGAATATTTGCCAAGATATAGGTACTAATGAAATTGTTAAAAAAAAAAAGAATAAATTTCAAGGTTGTCTGTTGAAGTTTAAAACATAATAAAAAAAAGTTTTCAAATGAATGAATTCTGCTCAATTATTTGCCCCCTTTAGCATAATCAAATTTTTAATTTATCAAAGGTTTATAAAGCTAAATTTTTATTGAATTATTGTTGTATAAACCTTTGATAAATTAAAAAAAAATGATTGTGAATAAGACCTTTGATATGGGTACCTATAATCAAATAAAACAATTTTATACCTATAAAACATTTTATCAAAGACAGATGAATATAATTACAAAATAAAAAAAATGTATATGAAACTTGTTATTAAGAATTTTTTGTTATCATTTTGGCAAAAAATCTAGATGGTAATTTTACATAATACTTTTTTATTTAAAATTTTATACATATTTTCTTTGAGTTTTGATTAAAATATTGAGGGTATTCATTTCAAAAAAATGGAAAAGTTAACTTTGATTTTTTTTAAATTTTAAAAAACAAACACAAGAAAAACATTCTTTATTTTTTGTTTTACTTAATTAAATGAAGATTTTGTTTTAGATACAATTGAATAAATTTTCAATAAAACAGCTGTCCCTAGTTGTATTAAAACAGATGTTTCTAATTTGCAAAAAATAAACATCTGTCAACAGAAAAAGTAAATAGTACTAGGATCAAGAGACATTGCAACTAAGCGAATTTCCTAGACAAATATAAATATGTACTTATTTACAAATCCATACATAGAAGATCAATAAAATTAAGTCAGGTTTCCAAAGTGAAAAAAATTCGATGAGCAATTATTTTGTATGTATCAGTAAAATTGATTTAAAATTTGTCATATTTTGTTCACGTAAACTTGCAAATCTACAAAGGCCGCAAGTTACGGCGGCGGCTCAAACAGCTAAAAAAAAAAAGTTAGGCGGCAGCTAAGCAACGGCTCAAAACCGCCCTCTTTTGAACTCAAAGCTTATCGTACGAGTTGTATGTAGATGAAATTCATTTAAAAAAAATTAAAACAACTACGATAGTATCCACTTTATCCATTCCTGATACATTCAAAGGGTAGATTTGTAAATCTTTACAAAGAAAATATGTACTAAAAAAAATCATTCAAACAAATCTTGTAAAACCAGACGACATATAATAAATAACACATACAATTGCCCAATTCACAATTGGTGTCGTAGTGTTGTAGCGTTGTATGTCGTAATTTTTTTATTAATAGGTATTTTGTTTTTGTTTCAAAAAATTTTGTTTGGAAAATATTTTTCACAAACAACTTACAACGCTACGACTTCGATTGTGAATTGGGCAAATATTTAATTTTATTTATTGTATCATTTTAAAGACCAATTTTGCCAATAATTTAACAAATTATTTATCAAAATTATCAATTTTCTCACAAAAAAAATAAAGACTGACTGACAGCACTGCAGCTAAATAATGTATAGTGTCAATCCAGATGTACATATTAACATTAAATATGCCTTGATGTCAATGAACTTTAAAATAAAATAAAAGCTCCAAGCAAGTTACTCTTTACATTAAAAAGCTTTTATGTAAAGCTCTTATTTACAAAAATGAGATGAAAAACTAAACTTGAAAATACTATAAGGTACTATTGATCTTCAGGAAAAAATTGTATAAGACAAATACAACAAAGTGATCTTTATTTATTAACAATAACAACAAAATAAGTTCAAGTTTAAAACATTGAACGCTAAAACGTGCAAAATGTTTTAATACCAATGTAATTTTTATAAAAAGTTAGATAATTGATTCGATACAAAATATATTGGCAAAAGGCCAACATTTCTTTAAAATTAGAACGATCTTGCAACCAAATGAATGGAGGAGACAGTGCAATATAACCAAATAGAAAATTGTGTTGAGGACGTTTGTTTTTCTAAATAAACAAGGTTGTTTACAATACAAAATTGTTTTGTTTAAGAAAATCAATTTCATCCCCGAAGCAACATTAAAATACATACTAAAAACTGGTTTATAGCTTACAAAGGTCAATTACCTGTTTGTTTTCTCAGGTAGTAAGCCAAGACATTTAATTAGTACAATAGATACCAACCCAAATTGAGTTTCAAAACAAAATGTAGTAAAAATATAAACCTTAAAAAATGTGCTTAAACATAAACATAATTTCTAGCTACTTTTTTCAACAAGACGCATTTAATCTTTTTGTTTCGTAAAGTTGACAATACTGATAACATTGGCCTAACAAACGTCAAATCAAAATTACAAGAGAATTTACAATTACAATAAAATACGTGCAAGAGAAACAGATGACAATTGTTTTGCGAATTCAAAGTTAAATTTGTCTTCTCTCTCAATGCTAAATACTCAAAAAAAAAGTTAAAAGCCGCACAAACACATGGCATAACAAGAAAAAAAAGGTCGATTAAAAACTGCTCCAACAAACGTATCCAGTGAATTTTGCCACGAGAACAATTTTTTTTTAACTTAAAAAAGAAAATTACACATCTCCAACGAAATTGTGTATGTAAGAATACAAAGAGAATACTAGAATATGAGTAAAAACAACCACTAGCAATTATTTATCACAAAAAAAAAATTCAAACAAAATATCTGTTCTCACCAACACCAATATAAAATGTTAATGAAATATACACATTTTTAGGTTAGGTTTGAGATTATGAAAGTAGAATAAAATATCTAACAACGTTGTTGCAGAAAAAAACCCCATTTGCCTTGTGACTGATTTGCTGAAAAAATGAGAACACTAGCAAGCACTAGGCAAATCACTTTTTCAAGTGCGGGGTTGGTGGCAGGAAAAAAAAAACGAACACTACCTACCCATGAAAGTTACATAAGATATTTTAACTAAAAGAAATGATACATTTTAAAATGCTAAATAAAATTTACATTATATAACACTTATAACTGCTACCAATTTTAAAGAAAAAGTAATACAATTGAAAAAGATACCCTTTTCTGACGAGACAAAAATTTTGCACTTTTAGATTTTACATCGTTTTGTTACACACACACACGCATTCATAGCGAAATATCACGTTAATTTTTACATTAGACTGTTATTTGTAATAAAAATTTAAGAAAAATATATGTTAAATACCTTTTGTTTTAGATTTCTTTCAAAAGTTACACAATAAAAACTTCTTTTAAAAGAATTTTCTTTAATTCCCACTTGGCGTTGACAAAAAAACGCGTGCTCACTTAACGACCGTAATTCGTAAAGTGATGGTAACTGGTAATTTAAAATGGTGGATATTTGCGAAAAAAAAATTCCCTACTTTTTTTCGTTGCTCACAACAGAGTTGTATTTAGCGTAGCCACTTATGGCTTATTTTCGATATTAGAGATACCAGACCGTACCAGTACTCCAATCTGCAGTAAATTATATTTCATTATCTTTTTTTGTATATATTTGAACACTTTCTAATCCAGAGTGTAGATTATTTTAACTATAGAGTTGGATGCTTCTAATATAAGAAGTGGTATGTGTTGCAGACGTATTGGACTGTCATATTATCTGTGCTGATTTTTTTAATTTTTCTGAAATTTTCAAAACGATTTATTGGCAAACCAGATGGATTTAATATTTTAAATTAGAAAAGTATTCAGATATTTATTGTTATATGTGAATACTTTAAAGTCCTGTAACTCCTAAGAGAGATCAGGTACAAAATGTCTATGTTTACAATAAAGATAGCAATCAAACAAGAGTGCTATATTCGGCTGTGCCGAATCTTATATACCCTTCACCAAATCATACTTCAAAATACAAATTTTAAATATTTTTAGGTAAACAACATTTTTTTTTAAATTTAAAAAAAAAAATTTTCGAAATTTTATTTAAATTTTTTAATTTTAATTTTTTTTTTTAATTTAAAATTTTTTTTTTAATTTTAAAAAAAAAAATTTTGTTTTTTTAATATTTTTTTTTTTGGTGAAAAAAAAATTCGGGCTAAAAATATTTTTTCCGATTTTGACCCATTGTAGGTCCAACTTATATACGTCGTTGCAAAGGTCTTTGAAATATCTATCATTAGATATCCATATTGTCTAAGTCATTAATAAGACTTTGTAATCCATATCTAGGTCAAAAATCGAGGTTTTCCTGGTTTTTTCCTCATATCTCAGCCATTTGTGGACCGATTTTACTGATTTTAAATAGGAAAATTCTCGAAAGCATGTCTGGCAGAAAATTTGGATCCCGAAGATACCTGGGGTCTTCAGAAAATTGATTTCAACAGACAGATGGACATGGCTTAATCGACTCTGCTATCTATAAGGATCCAGAAGATATATACTTTCCACGAAGGTGAATGGTATAAAAATAGTTAAGCATACACGAATTCAGAACGTTATATTAAAGCCGCACAGCGCATAATTTCATCAAAACACATACTACACCCGCTATTTCAATCCCAAATTAGTCTGGCAGTCTTAAATTGTAAAATACTGGTATTTTTTTAATACCCTTTTGCATACGTTACATATATACTACGATTTTAAGCAAGTGTGATTTTCTTGATCTCTTTTCCTCACAATTTCTTTAGTATTGTGTAAAAAAAATTGAGCGTACGGGGAGGTTAGAAACAATTTCTCTTATTAATTTCATTCTTTTTTTTATTAAAAAAAACGTGCCTTAATTCTAGAACATTTATAATATTGAAATATTTTATTTACAGAACGATATATTAACAAAAAATGTCTGGTCGTGAAGGTGGAAAAAAGAAGCCCTTAAAAGCTCCCAAAAAAGAATCTAAAGAAATGGACGATGATGAATTAGCTTTCAAACAAAAACAAAAGGAACAACAAAAGGCTTTAGATGCAGCTAAGCAAAAGGCTTCCCAAAAAGGACCTTTAGTAGGAGGCGGCATCAAAAAGTCTGGCAAAAAATAAATTTTATAAGCATTTATTTAAATATGTTACTCTAAAATCCCTAACAAGTTAACAATAAATGTGTACAGCCTTTTTTTTTTACAAATATTTATAGACAATTAAGTTTTTTTGTTTTTTTTATTCTTAACGTTTTTATATTTCACTATAGGGGTAGTTTTGAGGTAAAATAGTTTGTATATCCTTCGCTTTAGGAAAACTCGACTGTGTACCAGGAAATTGTACGGAGTAAGATGCCACATAGTTGGCAAAACCTATATGCTGGTGAAGTTCCTTTTCAGGGTGTTGTGCCAAATGATAAGCTAAGGCTCCTAAAAATGCATCACCAGCTCCAGTAGTATCCAAAACCTTTTCCACTTTATTGGCAACGACATGTACACATTTGCCTTTAGTTTTACTAGAAGAATAAACGGCGCCTTGGGATCCTAAAGTTATAATTACAGTTGACGCTCCCATGTCCAAAAGTTTATTGACTGCAGTTTTGGCTTGGCTGTTTTAATAGATTAATTAACTTGGTAGAAGTACTAAGATAACCATAGGAATATTTACTCACTTTAATGTTTGTATATCGTCCAATTGACACATTAATGCAGCTTCTGTTTCATTTACGCATAAAATTGTGGCTGCTTTCAATAGTTCAGTAGGCGTGTTCTTTAGTGCAGGAGCTGCGTTCAATATAGAAATGCCTTTGAATGTCTGCAAAGCAGCCAATGTTCCTTCCAAAGGCGTTTCCAACTGACAAAGTAATACTTTGGCATTTTCAAATAATTCTTGAGCATCAGTTACGTCATTGGCATTCAATTTATTATTTGCTCCTGCCACAATAATGATGTGATTTTCTCCCTCGGAGCTAACGGCAATTTGGGCAATTCCCGTACTTTCTCCCTCACATTGTTTAACAAAATCCACATTAATACGTTCCTGTTTAAATTGTCCAACATATTGAGTTCCCCACGAGTCCGTGCCCAATTTGGCGATCATGGCTGACTCAGCACCTAAACGTGCCGCAGCCACACACTGGTTGGCTCCTTTGCCACCAAAACCGTTGGCAAATTTGTGGCCATGTAATGTTTCACCGACCTTTGGTAACCGATCAACATAGCTTTGTTTGTATAAGATTAGAAAATTACATATTAAAATTCGAATAGTTTTTCTGTGTCTTTTAATACCATACATACCATATAAAATCTACTATAGCTGAACCGTAAACCAAAACGTCAATATTTTTCAGTTTATCATTCATTTGATTATTATTTAGATTGCTCTTACTCACTTGTTTTCTTAATTAATGCTGACTCGGAACTAGTAAAACAGCTGCAAAATTGTTGAATATATTTTCATTCCAATACATGTTGTTACTAATTGTGGATTTCTTATCTAAACTTGTTGATTTTAGGTAAATAGTAGTGGTAATTAAATATATGAAGTTTTTTTTTATATTTTAAGTGTCATCTTAAAATTTTTTAATATTATAACGGTATATATATATGTACCTATAAACAAATAATCCCAATATTTTGCAACTCTTATTTTCTGGTAGTAATGTAACCTAAATATTGCCTTATACACTTTTTCGTTCAGTGTAAAAATATGGTGAGAATAAATATTGCATGAACAAATTAATAATTTTTTATTAATAACATTTCACATTACATTTGTGAGACCCCTTTCACATTATGCAATTTAATTGCGCAAGTCTCTTCAAATAAAAACTGCCCAAAATTAGCTAAAATATTTAAAAATTTACTTTTTGAAGTGTTTTGTATGGAAGGAAATCAGTTTGCAAATGTTATTTAATTATTTTCATACCAATTAATTGTTCGTAAACTCAAGGCTTATTGCGAAGCTATATAATAATACACTCAATAAACATTTTATCTGGAATTCAAGTTGAAAGCAAGTGTAATTCAAGCCTTGAATCCAATGTCACGCAATTGAATCGACTAGTAATGTCAAGACATGATGTCACAAAAAAACTTATCATGTAAATCTCGTAAAATGTATTTTTGTAAATTATTCGAATAATACTTTTTATTCGTTCGAATAATCGAGAAAATTTTAAATTTTTCACTCACTTGATCATACATTTTGACTGTACCTCAAGGTGATTCTCAAAAATAATTATTTATTGAAGTGTAATATTAAATATTTTTAAATTTATTTTTAACTAATTAAGATAGATTTTGTTTAAAGTATGTATTTTTTAAGGGACTTTTAAACAGGTTCGTTATATAATCAATTCGTTATAAATGTAGTGTAATTTGTATTAAAAATGTTAGTACAACAAATGGGACCTCAGAAAATTATTGATATAATCCGTTTATTACAAAGCCTTTAAGGATTGCTGCATTCGGTCAAGCCAGACCATATAATACCCTACACTGAATAAATGAGCAAAAATGTAATTGATTTTCGGAATTTGGCATGAAATTAAGTCGAGTGATTTATTTCTATATGAAACTTATTTCTATTAAATTTTATTTGAATACCAAAATTTTTATGAGATTTATCTTTAAATTTCCAGAGAACTAACTTTGGAAATACTTTAGCTTCATTCAAATTGCTTTGATTCATACTCAAAAAATAATGAAAATATCTTTTCATGAATTTGTATTTTTGTTTTAATCTCTTACAAATTAAAGCTTAATTGTAATAGATTTAATCTGAAAAAAGCTAAGGATCTAATAAATTTTATAAAGCTTATTTGTAATTTTTCAATTTCAACACACCTTTGAGCTTAATTCGCCAAAATCTTAAATTTGAATTAAAAAATGTTAGAATTTCATTTTATAAAATCATTTGCAGATAACTATTTTATGTTCATTCAAAGGATTTTATATGTATTATATTTAAATGATTCTAATTTTTATACACATATTTTGTATTTGGTTTTGTTTTAATATAAGTAATGTGCTGAATCATAAATACCCCTCATCCATGGCATGATTCTGCCATGCCCCTCACCAAAGAATTGAAAAAATTTTTTTGGTGAAAAAAATTTGAATCGTTTTTTTGGGCAGATTTTCTCTATTTTAAGCAGCAACGGAACCACGTTGAATTCAAGTTGGCAAGTTATTGGCAGCTTCGGAAAGTGGATTTCAACAGACAAACGGACATATATATATAACGATCCAAAATATTTATGCTGGGGTACCAAATAAAAAATGTGGAAATTACTAGCGGAATGACAAACTCTTACCAAATTTTGTTTATGATATAGTCCTTGCAAATGGTCTGAATTATCATTTTTAATTACACTCAAAGAAATTCTTTCCAAATTCAAATTTTAAAAATTACTTACATGTATGTCGAAATAACGCAAATCGGGGTCTTAGTTTTATTTTATTTGACGCTGATTACACTTGTAAGAGTAAACAATCCCAAACAAAAAAAATAGTGGTTACACCGTTCCTTTGGGAAAATGAGATTTTAAAATATAAAAATTTTTAAATCACTATCATCTATATATTTGGATCGCGATCTAGATTTCAGCATATTTGGCTATTCTGCCATCCATCAATACTGCATGCTACACTAAATATCGCAATACTGGATCGCGCTCTATATATGAGCACTGCTACACGTTCAATATATATTGACCTCGATCCGGTATCGCGATATTTATTGAACGTGTAGCATGCAGTGTTCATGTATCGCGATCCAAATCGCAGAATAACCTAATTTTACGGATCGCGATCCAAATATCACAATATATGTATATTGAACGTGTAGCACTGCCCATACGACACATACAACCTGTGCAAACTCAGAGTTTCCCTAATACGATACCAACGAAAATACTTACGATTTGCAAATTTGATGCATTTCAGGTTTCAAATTCGATTTTAGGGTTAACCAACCAGGATTCTAAATCGCTAGATTTCACGGGAAATCTCTAAATTACCATCACTGTTCTTGTAATACAACCCTTGACGGATTTTTTACATATAATACTGAACACACTGCAAAACGGGCAGGGTTGCCAGGTCTATAAATATTCAAGGAAATGGGGGTTTTTGTTGATTTTTTTTATTAACTTTTATTAAACTTCAAATATTATACATTTGTAACTTTAATTAGCATTAATTATATATATATATAACTAAACAGATTTGATAAGATAAAATAAAAAAAGCCCTCTTATGAAAAACTTATGAATTGCCAGGCGATTTTTAGTAATGAAGAAAACCCATATACTTTTTTAAATTTGTTTTTAAAAAAATGTTTAACGTTCTTATTCTTATTTTTTTTTTGTTGTTTTGTCTACACATACTATATAATTTACATTAAAAATTAAAATGTAAAACTAAGAATTTCTTTAATAATTATATGATAAAATTATAGTTAAATTTAAGACAAAAAAATTGTATGTTAAAAATGTATGTAGAGTGAGTTTGTATGACAACTGTGCAGATTAAGAAATACAAAATTAAAACTGTAACGTAAACTTGCATGTTTTGTTTAAAGTCGTTTCATTAGTTACATATTTCAAATATTTTTTTATTATTCTTAGTTTTATATAATATTGTTTTTTTTTTAAATTATTTTGTTAGTTAATAAAGCGAAATTTACATTATTTACTCTTACGTAATTCAATTACATTTTAAGTTTATTTATTTATTTTTATTGTTTGTTTTTGTTTTGTTTATAATTAGATTTTATTTGTAACTTAAATAAATTAAAACTAAAGGTCCTTATTTTCAATACAGAAAACAATAGATATATAGATTAACAAAATGATGGATGATGAGTTTTTCAAATAAATTACTTATTTTTTTTTTTTCAATTTTAAGTTGAAAAGCAAGCAACATACTCCATACTCAAGAGTACTTTTGCTTTTGATGTTTTGTAATTAAAAAAAAATTAAAATCAAAATCATTTACTAAAAATTATAATTATTAGTAATTTTCTTGGTATAAAAATGTTAAAATTTTGTTGTTTGTTTAGTTTCTCAACTTTTTGTCAGCATGTTTAGGTTTAGGTTTTGTTACGCAATGTATTGTGCACTTCTAAGTAAATTTAGAGTTATAACGTACCTAGTTACGTTTTATACATATTTTACAAAAGAAATTTAGGATTTACTATGTTCTACTAATTTCTTCGCTGTTTCTTCCTTCCTACTGTACTATAGAAATATGTTCAACAAAATCACTTTGAAGAGTCAGACCATCCACCACTTCCAGAAGAATTTCAATTTCTTTTTCGGTATTTATTATACTGGGTGCTCCCACTAGGCGTACATTCTTGCCCTCGATGTTGGTGTAGAAGGTTTTATTTTTGAATATAACGGCTCGATCATAGGGCATTCGAGATGCGTGATTTTTCTCAATCGATCGGCGGAACATGACGCACGACGGCTGATATTTTCCCCGATCTTCTTCTTTGATATGATGCTCATATAGGTCGCCCGTAAAGTGGGCAAAAGTGCCTTTACCCAGTGTTTGGGCAGAGAGTTCATAGAGGGTGACTTTACTGCTCCACAGATCGTTAGGCAGGCAAACATTTTTAGCATTGTTGGCCAAACGTATTAAAGGCATTTCCAGTTGATTTTTCATAACCGCGGGCCGTTTGGCCTCCATTGGCATATTGATGACATACCAGGTTTCAAAGCAAGTGATTTTCTTAATGATTTTATCGCCCTGCTTGGAAATTACAACTTTTTCGGCATTCGATTTACGGGGGACCGGTAGCGTTGTAGCCAGGGATTGTTTTGCAGCAGGTCCAGTCGTTGTATCGTTGATTTGTTGATTGGTGGCCGCTAAGGAATTTTCTTTAGCCGCTGCCGGTGTCAGGCGCTTCTTATTACTACTCACCACAATGGGAGTATTTGAGACGCCTGGCGTACGTCTTCTGCGCTGAGATGCAGTATTTTGCTTGGGTGTTAAGGCCACAGCATTGGAGGCATTGGTGAAGTTAGCGTTATTGTTGGTGGTTTGTAACACGGTATCGTCTTCTTCCGTATTTTGAGACTCGGTGTCTTCGGTGTCAACCTCCATTAAGTTTTGGTGGTTGTGGTGTTGTTGCTGATCTCTCTTTCTGGCTTTCTCTGTCATTTGCATAAGGTTTGAAGTTCTACTCTCGATCTCATCTTCGGTTTCTTCCTCCACCTCAGCATCATCATCATCATCTTCATCCAACGACAACGGAAAACTCTCATCGGCCGAATCATCCATGTTTGATATCATTGGTTTGACCGGTTGGGTTTTCTTACCCACCACTGAATTTAGAATACGTGGTGCCGGTTTATCCGGCGACTTTAATGTGGCCGTTAAGGTTGTGGTCGCTTTTGCTGATACTCTTGAATTGCGTAAGCCCAATTTATGATTAAGTATTTGAGGTGCTTGGTTTTTGTTGGAGGAGGAAACGGCCGCGGAAGTTGCTGGTTTTGTGGGTAACTTCCTCAATGATTCGCTCGAACGAGTCATGGGAGATTTTCTGTTGTTCTCAAATTCTTTTCTATTATTGAGAGTGGATAATTTTTGTAATTTCTTTGGAGGAGGAGCGACCACCGCTGCAACTTCCTGCACATCGTCGTTAAAGTCATTGTCATTATCATCGTCGTCGTCATCATCATCTAAACTAATACTTTCCGAAAATTCTATTACCGTGGGTGTTGTTTTGCTGTTGTTGTTCGCTTTTGCTTTTGTTATGAGAACATCTCCTTTCTTGTTGATAATGTCATTCACATTGACAATCGTGAATGTGGGCATTGTTTCGAAATCATCCATAGTGGAGTTTGGTGAATCATCTTTAATTTCATTTATATTTTCCAAACTATTGGCGTTTGTGTTGTGTGGTGATGTTGTGGTTTTTGATTTTAATGCGGAGGACTTTGCATTTAGAGCTTTCGTCTTGTCGCTGGTTTTGCTGTTAGTATTCAACGAAGACGACGAGCCAGCTGACCCTGAAGATATTGATATCGCAGATCCATTATTTTGTCTTTCTTTTTGCATGGGTAGTTTAGGTGAACCTATACGTAGTCTATTGGATTTTGCAGCCAATATTTTTGCTTGCGTTGTAAGAGAATTTTGGTTTTGTGGTTTTTGCATATGTTGGTTAGTCATGGCTGCGTTTGCGTTTGTTGTCTGTCTTAGCGATGATTTTGTAATTGATTCTGTATGGGATTTGGCTGATATTTCGATGGCCCGACGTGAGGAAGTCGTTTGGCTATTATTTATCTTATTGCTACCATTTACAGTTTGAGGCTGTTGCATGTGTTGTGGTGTCGTCGTGCTCATTTTTTGCATAGCCAAGCGACTCTTTGCCAAGGGAGTGGAGGACGCATTAACTCTATTTTCTTTAACCGGCATTATTACTTTGGGACCCGTCGAATTGGAAAGTACTAATTGTTTGCGTTTAATAGTATAACTGCTCTCGTTATCACTAGAATCCTGTAATTCTTCCAATTTGCGTTTTTGGGCCGTACCAGACAATAAATTTATGTTGCGTTGAGCATTGGCAGAAGCTAAAGAACGTCTTATTTGCTGTAACTGTGAGGGAGCTGAACGGAGATTTGAAGAGTTGGCTACTGTTGCAGAATTCGTCGTGCGTTTTACACTAGAAGAGGCTGCAAGAGTTGGTAATTTGTTGTTAGTTGGTGTAGGTTCCTGAACTCTTTTGGGACGACCGCGTGGTCTAGCTGCTCGCACGGGTTGTTCTTCAATAACTGAAAAATCTGAATCATTTTCATCCTTATCATTGGCCTGATAGGCTTTATCGTTACGCATGTCTTCATCCTCATCATCGTCGTCCATATCCCTTTGATTTCCATCATACTCATCATCTGAATTGCGGTTATAGAAATCATCAGAACTCGTAGATGCTTTACGAGTTTTGCCAGCTGTTGTAGACCCTCTGCTCGTGGAGGAGCCTAGCGTCGCTACATTGCGCACAACTTTCGGTGTGACCAAATCTTCACTGGCATATTTGGGATTGGGTTTTATAGCTCGTCTTGATCGGCCGGCGGCAATTGTTGGCGGTGGTGTTTCTTCTCTAGATGGTGTTGAGGCCGGTGTAGTTTTATTAGATCTGGGAATAATCTTGATCTTTTGGTTTGATCTTATATTAGACATGTTGGTGTTTGTGGCCTTTTGTTGTGGAGTTTGCAAATTACTATTGCTGCCACCTACGATTCTCTTTTTTATGGTCCCACCGAAGGGTTTCTCTTCTTGTTGTAATGTCACTCCTCCTCCTCTGCGTTGCTTAGGTGTTGGAGCCATAGCCGTTGAACTTAAACGTGTAGTTTTACGATTATCTTCCGGAGAAGGCGATACGTTTGGTGATTTTTTGGAAAATTTCTCTAAGCGTACTACACAAGAACGTGTCTTTTTGGCTTCCACGACGTTGGGTTTTTTTCCAACACGCATTTTTCACATAGAATCAACGGTAGAAATATGCTAAAAATAAAAAAAAAAATTAAAACATTAAACTAAATGTCAAAATGCTAATAACGTTTGAGAACAAATTTAGTTTATGTGCGCCAGGGATAAAACAAATTTAAAATAGGGGATAAGGTGATTATGGAAAAAAAAATGATGTTTTATCATGTCTTTGATTTTTTTTATAGTATTTTTGATATGTATTTATTATATTGTTTGACAGCTTCTCGAAAACGAAATGGGTTCCATATTAAAAACAAATTTGGACAACGAATAAAGATTTATTGAATTATGAATATTTCAGAGCCCGAAAATAATTGTTATTTCTGCATCCAATTGTTCAATAAACTCTTTTATATATTGTGGATAGATTTCCGGGTCTAAAACCGTGTTATTTACTGTCGGATCTTACTTACAAGATAATACCTAGTATATTTTCCAGTTCAAAATATTAAAATTTTCTGTTAAAAATAGTTCTGATAATCTAAGAATAATTGTCGCTTTTCTATTTTGAGCCATGAAAAACTGCGGTTTGCACCGACATAAAGAACATTAATATAACAGATGTTATTGAAATATTTGGATTTCAAATAAATAATAAGACTTGAAAAAACATTTCAGAATCTTAAAAATATAAAATTTACTATGTACGTTTTAATATACAGTTATTAAGCATATTGGACTCGAATTTAATAGAATTTTGTTCACCCATTATCTATTTGATCCCTTTAAAATATTTTCCAAAATCTGGCAACCCATTTATTAAAAATTGGCGGGAATTTCACGAAAAAAAATCCAATAGAAAACAAATAATTTAACCTTTTTTCAAATAACATTAACACAGATTCTACAATTTTCACAAATAAATTAAATATTGTTAAACTAGATTATAATTTACAATAAGATTTCATAGAAATTTAGTTTATTTTTGCCCTACTGTACTCACAAATTAAAACATAAGAAAACAAACGGGCAGGCAGACCAAAATAATATATGAATGCAACAACATACACTCTCGCACTCAACTAAACACACGCACGAACTACAAATACAACAATATACAAGTACGTAAGTCACAGAGTCAATCCAGTCAGCCTGCCTCTTTATTGCGCGGACTTTTCACCAACAGCAAAGAAAAACAATATAATTAGACTTGGACATACCAAAAAAAAAATAAATCACTTACTTTTTATAAACTTTTACAGATATATGAGATTTGGCAACAAAAATAATCGTCGTTCATTTAGAAAGGAAATTTTCACAACAAAATTAAAAATGTACAGCTAGATTAGTTTTTCGTTTTTTCTTTCGACGAAATTATCAAAGATTTTTTTTCTCGGTGTGTTTTTTTTTGTCGTCCACAAAGAACGCAAATGCCAGGCCAATACAATGTTTTAATTCACTATTTTTATGATATTATTGACTGATTATCTTAATCATGTTTTAATTTCACTGTTTGCACTAAATTAATGTTTATTTCTTATTATTTTTAAGGAATTTTATCAATAAAATTGCAACGTTAAACGATGTCGACCAACGCTTGATGATATTTTGTACGGCAGCACTTGGAAAAAAGTGGTAATTTTCTCTTTGATTTCCCAAGAAAGAGATGACTAGCTAAATGTATCTTCAGCAATTTGACAGAACACAAGGGGTTATCCATAAGTAAGAATGCGATAATTGTATATAGGTAAAAATGTGGTGAGTTTGTATAAGCAATAGTAATAGACTACCACTGACATTTGAGTAGAAAATGGCGGACCAAATAACCTCTGTAATCTATTACAATTAAAACTAAATTACTAATTTCTTAACAATTCTGCTAATGAAGCCTAGCATTGAATCAATATTTTGAAACTAAAATTATTTTACTTTTTAAAACAATTAAAATTTTACTTAAATTTGTAGAATTTTAAGCTGTATTTACAAATTTCGTTTTATTATTGTAATAGATGTAGCCATACACTGAGCAAAGCTAAATGTCAATTTTGACAGTTGAGAACAGCAAGAACAAAACGGATTTGACAACAAACAAACAACGGCCAACAACAGAAACAAAAATTGCAAATCATTTACAAGAAGAAATTTATTAGTGTTTTCAGTGAGATTTTTATAAAGAATTGTTAAAAAATGTCGGATTTAACTGAAGTTGAAACTTTGTATAAAGAACTAAATACAGAATGGAATAAAAAACCGCAAAATATTAAGAAATGTGGCCAATTGCTGGATCAATTAAAGGTTCCCAATAGATAACCTCAAAACTTAATGCAAGTTTTTGCTTATCATTATAAAAATTGTCCTTTTTTCAGGTGGCCCTTACCAAATTGGCCTTTTTGCCTACAAAAGATGTGAAATCTTCGAAAAATGAAATGATTTTATCGCGTAGTGTCTTGGAAATTGCCGTAGAATACAGTGTAGTCACCAAAGACATACCAGCCTTTGAAAGATACATGTCACAATTGAAATGTTACTACTATGATTACAAGTAAGTTTAAGTTAATTTGTTAAATAAATTGTGTTAATGCTTAATATATTGCAGACAACAAATCGGTGAATCTGAAAATATGTATAAGCTTTTGGGCTTAAATCTGTTGTATTTGCTGTCGGTAAATCGTGTTTCGGAATTTCATACTGAATTGGAATTGTTACAGGCCGAAATTATTCATTCAAACAAATATATATGCCCTATATTAGCATTGGAACAGTACATAATGGAGGGACGTTACAATAAAATTTTCCAAGCCAAGGTAAATCGCTGAGTTCTGTTTTTTATACAGTTTTCTTAATAATTATTTCTTTTTTATGCTAGAGCTGTGCCCCTTCCGAAATCTATTGCTATTTTATGGATATTTTGTTGTGCACTGTGCGTGATGAAATCGCTGGTTGCATTGAAAAAGCCTATGAAAAAATTTCCATAGAAGAGGCTAGCAAACGTCTCAATCTCAAATCGATTGAAGATGTTAAAGCCTTCGGCAAGAAACGTAACTGGCTTTTAGGAGCTGATAATGTATACAGTTTTGTTGATAAATCGATAAAACCAAAAGAAATACTACCATCTGTGGAATTGGCTGAACAGGCCATATTCTATGCTCGCGAACTGGAAATGATTGTTTAAATCAGCATATTTATGAATTCAATAAACACTCAACATTTATCATTTAATAATCAACTTTATTTTACAACAAATTTAGTTTTGCCTTTTAATTCACACACACATACGCCATTCACATTTACTTTCTATCAGCCGTGGGTTGTGGGCACCGATATTTGGCCATTTCGATTTCAGCCTCTGCGAAGCTGAAGCGATTGAAACAAAAATATTCTGGTACTTTGTATTGGCCAGTTGGAGAGGCTCCAGGTCCTACGGGTTCCGAGACAGGTTTGACACAGTTGCTGGATAAGCCCTTGACATTGCTAGTGGCTGGAGCTGATGCACCAGGAGTCTTGGCGCCGCCTGTTGTATAACAACGTTTAAGCAGATTTTGGCAATTTCTTAAGTTTCTCATGGTTGAATTTATTTTAACTTAAAATTTGTCTATTTTTTTAATAAAGATTCACGTAATCTTACGCAAAAGCACTCTCGCCTGTCACCTCAACTGTCAAATGCCATATGTTAACAATACTAAAACAATATGGTGAATATATTTAGTTTAGTGTTGGAAAATGTAAAAATAAATAGTTGCTTTTATTATTTTTATAAACATTTATTTAGAAAAACTTAATTAACTTATTTCCTCTTTTTAAATTTAGGCTTAACCACACCATAATGCTGATCTATAGCAGCCACCGGTGCCCTCTTCTTAGCTTGTTTATCCATTTTTGTTTTACTGCGACACTTGACCGAAGCAGCTCCCGTTTGATTTTTACCCAGCTGGTGGAACTTTTTTCTTTCCTCTCTTATGTCTTTCAGTCTTTTGCGTTCATCTAATAAATCTTTATAGTTTTTGTAGGCCTTCTTTGGTGGTTTGGCACCCAATTTAACCATTTGGTAAATTAGCATTTTCTTTTGATTTTTTTGAACTCGCTGATTGTTCATTGCGAAATTTAAGACTTCATGACGAGCTTTCTTAATATCAAACTCATTGTCTTCCTCCGGCTCTGTTTTACCAAAAGATTTCTTCTTTATAAATTTGTTGGCAGTGGTCTCCTCCGGAGGTGTTATGGGTCCTTTAGGTTCTTCAAACACCAAAGCTTTAAATTCCTTTTGTTTATTTTGCAATGCCAAAGCGGCTTTTGTTAATACAGGCTTATATTCCGAACTCACGTTCATATTTTTAATATTTTCCTTTTAAAAACTAAATTTTTTAATATTTACAAATTTTCACAAACAACATGTGTCGACTGGTATTTGTTTTGATAAAAATTCACCACGACTGATAAACAACTCTGTTTTAATGATTTTTATTTAAAGAGATACCAGAAAGTTTTCAGATCTTATTGTATATATAAAATTTATTTTATAGCAAATTAACGTATATTTAAAAGGTAATAAATAACTATTTTTAATACCGCATAAACATAATAAATATAATTCTTAAAAAAATACTTTTAGCTTACATTTTGTGCATTTTCAAGATTTGCTTAAAATGTGGCAACTTTATTGTTGCTTTTCACCACACACATGGTATTTTTGTTGTAATTTATTTTTGTTAAGCAGCAAGCAATAACTTTATTTATAAACGTGTTTTTGTTTAATAAAATTTATAATATTATTTTTTACTAATAATGGCTAGTGTTGACAAAAATATTAATCCCTTGAAAAACAAAATATCCAAAGAGCTCCGTTCTAAAGCTAACGATTTCTTAAACAATAAAGCAAAGGCCAACAATTTGCTGGATATCATACAATATTTGGAGGTAGGTTTTCATTAAGCTTTAATTCCGTATTCTTTTACTAACAATAACTTAATTTATAGAAAGGCTTGAAGGAAAAACAATCGCTAACACCGGCTCTGTTAACTTTAGAGGTGGTATTCATAGAACTCTTAAGAAGGAGAGATTTATTACATGAGAAAGATGTCAATGTGGAAGAAAATCCCTCGGAAGCCGAAACTAAATATCGCAATTGGTTAACCGAACGTTATGAGGAAACCTGGTGTCTCATGCTAAGCGCCATTGATTGTGAAAAGCCTCAGGAATCTGCTCAAGCTTTAGTATCATGTATGAAACTAATGGCAGCAGAGGGTAAACATCCTCTAAACACCTTGGAGTCCCTTAAATTTCCTCGTCTACGGTTACGTCGCATTTTGGAAAAACTTATTAGTGCACAACGCCCTCAAACAGCTGCCATACAAAGTTTTAAAGAATACGCCGAATATTTGGATGTGGTACAAAATTGTTGGCACACTTTGCCAAACCTTGTGAAAAAACCCGCATTTAAGAAAGAAACATTAGCCTTAAATTATCTCGAACTCATACACTCTCTACCGGTCACAGAAAATCTACAAGAACAAAATAAACTCTTGTGTCCATTGGCAGAAAGTGCACCCGGCTCAGAGCTGTTCGATTATACTAGCACTCGTAAATGTATAAATAAAGTGTGGAACAATCTAATGGTGTGGCTAGACACTGAAGTGCCAGAAAATGTGCACAAACAAATGTTAATTGTGCTATTGGAACGTATACTAACACATTTGGAGAAGCCCGTTATGCTAACAGACTTTTTAATGGATTCATTAGATTGTGGTAAGTGTTGTATCAAGCAAAAACAACTTTGTCTATTTTTTACTTATAATTGTCTTTACTTTTTAGGTGGCGCCGTATCCCTTTTGGCGCTTCAGGGTGTTTTCACACTTATACAGAAACACAACATTACTTATCCAAATATTTATGAGAAACTTTACAGCATGTTTGAACCCGAAATATTTCATACCAAATTCAAGGCACGACTTTTCTATTTGGCTGACATTTTCCTGAGTTCAACACATTTACCCGAAAATTTAGTGGCTGCCTTTGTCAAACGTTTGGCGCGTTTAAGTTTAATCGCTCCACCACAAGATGCCATTATAATATTGTATTTCATAGGCAATTTAATACTAAGACATAGCGGTCTTAAGTCATTAATATGTGCCCAGCAGCCTCAAGAAGGTAATTCAAATAATATTATTTTTTAAAACAACACCTTAATCTAATGAATGAAGATCATTAGATTAAGGTCCATT
Organism: Calliphora vicina; assembly: GCF_958450345.1. Classification (NCBI taxonomy): domain Eukaryota; kingdom Metazoa; phylum Arthropoda; class Insecta; order Diptera; family Calliphoridae; genus Calliphora; species Calliphora vicina. The sequence continues at coordinate 57,516,053 of NC_088783.1, read as the reverse complement.
ATTACAACTTGCCGTTATAGTTAAAATTACCTTTAATGGTTCCCTTTTTTTTGTATTTTATTAGTAGTATTTTTAATACTTTTGTATAACAAAATTTTTACATAGTAAGATTAAGCTCTAATTTATATTGACATTTCTTATAAATTCAACTGCTTTCCTTCTAAAGAGGGGGTGTTGTTTGTCTCGTTTTTTACACTATTTGACATCGTATTGTATAGTTTTAAACCTTTATAGAAAAGTGATTTTTGTGTGTTGTTATTATCCGCACGTTGTAGTCGAAAGTCTTGAGCATTCCTTAAGTTATAGGGTTGAATTTCACCAACATATGTATATTAATTGTTCTTTCAGATATTCTAGTGCTTTTTCTATTTTCATTTTTTGTATTAAATTTAGAGTATTTAGTTCTAAACGTTTTATATTAAGGCATTTAAGAGTGCTTAACATGTTATTTATCTGTGTATCTATTACATCTTAGTATTGCACGCATAGATTTATTTTGTAATTTTTGTAGTCTATCAATATGTACATCTGAACAGCATGTACATAAATTTTTTACAAATATATTGAATGTGTTGTTTTAGTTTTTTTGCTTAAAGTTACCTTTAACTATAACGGCAAGTTGTAATAATGGCCATAAAAATAGTAAAAATTCAAAATACAAATTATAAATATTTTTAGGTAAACAAAATTTAATTTTTGAATTTTTTTTTTAATTATTTAAAATTTTTTAAATTTAAAAAAAATTTTTGGTGAAAAAAAAATTCGGGTTAAAAAATATATTTTCCGATTTTGACCCATAGTATTTCCAACTTACTATAGTCTTATATACGTCGTTGCAAAGGTCTTTGAAATATAGATATCCATATTGTCTATATCAAAAATCGAGGTTGTCCTTTTTTTCCTCATACCTCAGCCATTTGTGGTCCGATTTTGCTGATTTTGAATAGGAAACTTCTCGAAAGCATGTCTGACATAATTATGGAAGATTTGGATCCCGAAGATATCTGGGGTCTTCATAAAATTGATTTCAACAGACAGACGGACATGGCTTAATCGAATCCGCTATCTATAACGATCCAGAATACTTTATAGAGTCGGAAAATTATATTGTGGAAATTACAAACGGAATGACAAACTTATGGGGGATTTCACGTCAAGTGAACCAACTTTTAAAATCGATGTCTTCCGATCGGGATGAAATTTACACCAAGGTTAGACCTATTGGATAGTAATTTATTTATTCATTTATTCAGACACAATTTTTCAACAAGATCGGTCCAGAACTCTCTTAGTTAGAGGGGGTCAAAATTTGACATTTTGGCAAAACATGTGATTTTTCTCATCCATGTAACTTATTACCTATTGTTCTTAGCAAAATGTGTTCCAAATAGTTTAGATAGCTAGTTCTTCAATCTTTCGAAAAAAAAATATTTAAAAACAATTTTAATATTTTTTTCCGAAATCAAAAACTTTTTTAACTTTTTTTTCAAAATGGACCCTTTTTTTCTTAAAATAAAGCTTAGATATTTTCCTTGAAGACCTATTTGGTCGCTTAGTGGGATGCGAGTTTGATATCTATCAAAAAATGTTTTGTAACTCAAAACATGCAATTTTTGACTGTTTTTGCAAAATCAAAAACTTTGTTGACTTTTTTTTTTTTTTCAAAATGGACCCTTTTTTTGCCCAAATAACGCTTGCATATTTTCCTTTCAGACATATTGGTGGCTTAGTGGGATATCTTTCAAAATAAATGTTTTGTAACTCAAAACATGCAATTTTTCAGGTTTTTTTTTTCAAAATCGAACATTTTTTCCAAAGCGGGCGTTTTTTAAAATTTTTTTTTTGCTCAAAAGAAAGCTTAGGTCTATTCCCTTAAGAGCTTTTTGGTCTCGTAGTGGGATGCGAGTGGAATATCTATCAAAATAAATATTTTGTAAGTCAAGACATACAATTTTTGTGTTAGAACATTTATTTTGATTGATTGATATTTTGATCCCACTACGAGACCAAAAAGAAGTGGTCGGCACACCCGAATATAACACTCCTACTTGTTTTCTTTTCTGTTTCTCTCAACCACTAACCTAAAATGTTACCTTTTAAATCACTCATTCAGTGTTATAACATAAAAAACGTTTTTTAAATCGTTAAGTTTGTGAAATTATCATTGAAATGAAAGAGGACCCCTTATTTTCGGTCTCTGAAAAATGTAGAAATTATAAACGGATAAGGTAAAATACAGCCCTTGCCGATAAGGCAAAATAGAGGCTGATCCAGCCCAATTATGAATAAAAATTCCATATTAGTCGTCTCTATACCCTTACCCCTCATGGTGAAGAGTATACAAAAAAAACCCTTTTATTTTTTCGCAGAAAAACTTTTGATATGATTTTACCATATATGACTGTTCCTAGTATTTTTTTAATAACATTTCTTTAAGTTTGTGGTTATCAAATATTTCGTTTATTAATAATTTTTATTTCTCATCCAATTCTTTTAGTGGCCGAGGATCCCTTTATAATGGAAGAACGTGAACCCACAAAATCGAATGCTATCAAAAGTTCTCTTTGGGAAGTTGTGGCCTTACAAAAGCATGCCATACCCTCAGTGGCCACAGCTGCCAGATTTATAGCACAGCCATTGCCCAATAAAGAATGGGATTTATCAACAGTTTTGGAAGTTAAAGAAGATGATGTAAGTTTGCTTCTTGTAATTATTTTTTAAACAAAATTTTAACTTGTTTTTTTTATTTCATCATCAACAGATATTTGATCAGGAAATTACCAAGAAATCTAAACAGTATGCTCTGGCTTTTGAACGTCCACAAACGGTATTTTTGCCTAAAAATGATAAATTCCAACAACACTGGTGTCTAGTGTAATTAAGAATTTGCTTTTGAATAAATTTAATTAAAAAGAAAAACAAAATTTTTTTTTTAGATTTTTTATTAATTTTTGTTTTTATCAAAGGTTTATAAAACAGATTTTGTATGTAAATTTTGTTTTATAAACCATTTATAAATTATGACTAAGGGGGTAAAACTAATGTCTACTACTACACGTGTTATGTTGTTTTTGTGTTTTTTTTTTGTTGGGAGGGGAGATTTTAAAATTGTGTCTTGTTTCATGTAATATTTGAATTAAAAAAAAAACTGTCCAATTCTCCAATGTTTTCTTTTTTTTTAAAGTCATACAATGAATTTTGTTTGTATAATACTAGAACTACTGCTGCAATGCTGGAGCTGTTGTTGCTTTACACTTCCTTAGCGGGTGCAGCAGACTCAACTGTTATGTCCAGCTCAAAATTGGTATTGAACAAAGTATTACAAGCTAAAGCGGCCACATTGCGGCGGGCCAATTTCTTAGAGCGACCTGTGGCCACGAATTCCTGCTCATCAACGGTGACACCCAACGATTGCAAGACATGTGGTTTCTCGCCACTGGAACCCTTATCGACATAGGTAACACCTGGACGCATCACACACAATAACGATGCTGGATGCATAGCCTCCCAATTGGGTGGCAATTCATTGCGTATGGGTGCCTTCTTGGGCTCCTTGGCAGCGGACGCTCCTTCATTGTCGCTTGCATTACCACCCATGACTGGATGCATTTCCGGTATAACATAACCCTCACTTTCCCAATCCGAGAACAGTTTGTAGATGGCAAACGAAGCCAAATTAATCATGGGCACATCGTCAGCATCTTCATTATTTGAGTTCTGTGTATTGTCATCGCTAGTGTCCATGGGTTCATTGCACACCGAATTATTGCAGCTGCTGTTGCCGCCTCCCTTTTGATTACGGGGATTCTCGCGCAATTTAGCAATAATATAATCTCGCAAAGCCTTTTCGCAGGCATTATTTTTAGATGCTGCCTTTGAGTTGCCACGTCCCTCATACTGGCTGTTGTTAACAGTTACCAGTGCGGTAAAGCCACCGCCAGGATTGCTACTAACTGTGAACTCGCTGATGGAGACTCCCCTCAATTCATTGAGAGCCATCAAACCATTCTTGGGTATGATGGTTTTACGCAAGCGGCGATTTTGTCTAATACGCTTCTCCTTGGTGCGAACTGAGGAAATATACAAAAAAAAAATAAAACACAAGTTGTTAATTAGATGCAGAGTATTACGGAGAGTAATTAAAATGACAATGAGATTAAAGTAATTTCAAGAGAAATTAAAGTATGGAAATTGTGTTATACACAATTTTCTATAAATATGTTTGTGTATAACAAGATTTTCTATGAATAATTTTGTGTATAACAAAATTTTCTGTAGACAATTTTGTGTATAATAAGATTTTCTATAGAAAATATTGTGTATAACAAGAATTTCTATAGAAATGTTTGTGTATAACAAACATAACTAAAGTTTAGCGATCGAAAAAAATATTTGCTTTTAATGCATATTGCTGAAATCAATGCATCATTTAGTTTACTGTTGCAAAAGTTTGTAGGTGATTTGCGCACTCACCCACCCACTATTACTGAAACATTAAACAAAACGTAAATAAAACCTACCGGAAGCCTTCTTGCGGGTCATGAAGATTTTCTTGAATTTAACTTTGCCATTTTCATCCACAAGATCGGAGGTATCAAGAGTCAGGGAACTTTCTCTGAAGGGATTCTCTGGTGGTGGTTCCAATGGTGGTACAACATTTGTTTGTGTTTTTTGTGGCACTGGAGATGCCGCTTGCTTTGGTGTGGCAACGGGCTGTGGTGCAGCAGCCTTTTTAACAGGGGTACTTGGATCCTAAATTAATTTTTAATAAATTATAATTAAATGTAAAAATAAATTAATGCAATCTTATACAATTATTACAAAATTTAAACAAGAAAACAAATTACTGTATTGAATTATAGTAGATAACTTAAACTTACAAAATACATACTAACGTTTACATAAAAAATATTACCAATAACCCAAATAATGGCGGTATTTATCCTGTACGCAAGACTTCAACACCAACATGTTTATTTCATTTATTTTTGTGCCACACATCAGGTTAGTTTGGTTTTTCTGATTTTATGTAGGTATATTTTTTATATTACTACTGAAACTATAGTTTAGGAATAGCTATGAACATTTTCTGCAGCTAAAAACCCAAACATATCTACATATATCGTTTTGTTTCATTTATAAACAATAAATTTAAACAAAGATAAACAAACATTTAACAAAAAAAAAAACTCAAAATTTGTTTAAAATTTCCCACAAATTAAGAGTTTGAAAAATGCTTGTTTATAGTGGATGAAAACTGTAAAGAGTTGGTTAAGGGTGGACGATTTTGTAAAAAGCCACCACCAATATTTTTAGGGGGTGTCAAATCTACACCATCAACGCCAACAACTTTGGAGAATTTCCCACATTTTGTTTTTTACACTTGATTTTTTAAACCATTTTGTTTAAGTATTAAAACTGCATGTAGAAAATACAATTTCTTTTTGTATTACAACACAGTGTGACTGAAGCCTCAAGTAATTATTTTATTTCAATATAATACGATCTAAATGAAATAAAATAATCACCTGATCCTTGTAAAATGTCTATGTTGAAACAGTTTTATATTTAAACAAAATGATTTAAAAACTTCATGTAGTTTCTTCTTTAAGAAGAATTGGTTTTCTTTGTCGTTTGAGTAATGAGCAAAATAAAATGTACATAACTATAGGACACAAAACTGATAATTTAAGCAAAAGTTCACATAGAACGATTTCCAATAATCGTTCAAAAGCGCTAATATCTGGCTCATATTTCACAACGAAACTCACACGAAAAAAAAATCGCCAAGTTGATATAACTCATAAGAGAGCAAAGTATGTATGCGTTTGTGAGGGGGTGAAAACAAAGAGAATTAACACAAACCTCAACTCTCTTAAGTTATAAAAACTAGTATACACATAAGAAAATAGTAGCGCTTCTAAAGATTATTGCAAAAAAGTCTAAGAATTTGGTTTATTGATTTTTTTTCTTTCAACCATAATACTGACTTTTTCGCTGTAAAATTATAAAAAGAAATAAAAATTAAAACATTAATTTTATTTATTAAGAAAAAAAAATAACAAAAAAAATAAATAGAATTAGTATGTATAATAATATTTTACTAAGAATGACTAAGCTCTTGATTAATTGATTCATAATATACATTCATATGTACATACTATATTCCTAATAACAAATCTGGTGAAATTATTTTCTTTTTTTATAAGAATCTTTTAATACTTACAAGAACACCACCAGCAACAAAAGCTTTTTGATTACTATTTGGAGCACGTCTGCGATTCATGTTAAATATTTTTTTGTTTTAATTCTTTTTTTAAATTAACTTTTTCTTTCTATTATTCTTGTAACGAACAAAAACCGGAGATTGTTGTTTCCAATACGACTGTTCCCGAATGAATGAATGAAAATGGCGACTGTTTCTTGAGAATGCAAATAGGGCAGTTATAAGTGTTGCCAGATGTTTTTTATTAAAAAAAAAACATGCTAAAAATAGTGATACCAACTGCTTGCAAGCTACCACCATTGAAACGCCACACTATACAGCTTTAAAAGTTCACTTCAAAGAAGAAATAGCATATATATATCGGTTTAAATATCATGTTTACGTTGATAAAATGGTAGGATTACTACAAATTTCAGATTTTAACATATTTTTAATGAATACAAACGAGCCGGTATTAATGTTGCCAGAAGTTTTGTAAAAAAAAAACCATATGCTAAAAAAAGAGTGTTGCCAACTGTTTGTAAACAAAAACCGCAGAACAGCACTAATTTCTCGTCAACACGAAGAATAATCGCCTGTCTATATTTGACAAATATTTCTCATGACATTTAATGACGTCTGTTGTCAAGACAAAGTTGTCTGAGCTAAATTTTTTAATAATGAAGCAATAATATTGGGGTAGAATACATATTCATGAAATTTGTTTTTGTAATTTCTTATTCTTATCGCAATATATGTGCAAATAACTGTTTCTGAGCTCCACACGTGAACTACCATGTGTTCACAATAGAATTTGACAGTTTAGTATATCATTATTTCCAAGTTTATTGCGTGTGGAGACACCATTTAGAGTTGCCAACACTAGTAATTTTAAAATGCAGATATGGAAAATTGACATTATGAAATTTGAACCTAAAGTTAAAATGACAGTTTTCATACAAAAATTATTTTAATTTATAAGTTTACACATAACAAGTGTTTGTGATAATGGGGGTAAGTTATGTTACAGCAATATTTTAAACAAGAATCTGTTTATATTGTAAATAACCGCTAATTATAATGGAATTCTTTGTATTAAGCAAATAATACACGGTTGTTAGATCTTAAAACGTCAGAAAATGGTGAACTTATGTGGTTGTTAACCATCTACTGAACATTTTTCTGACAACGTTGTAAGATCTGACAACCATGTATACATAGCTTTAATAAACCAAAAATATATAAAATTGTGTATGCTGCCCATTTATAATCTATATAGTTAATAGACAAGACGATTTCTTGTATAAATAAAAAGAATTTTTATTTTTATCGGAAAATTTCTCCTTTGTACGGCTTTTTTAATTTACACAACGGTAACGCTGCCTACATTTCCCCTATTTTTATTTAGAACGAGTTGCCAACTTATGCATTTTTATATGCAGCTCTAGTGAACTTATTAACACACTTAGACAAATTTTGTGTAATTGCTTAAAACTACTCATTAATAATTGCACATGAACCTCAACTTTGACATAGTAATTAGAGATTTATTTGACCTCTATATGTCATAATCATGGACATGGAGGTTTATTTTATTTTTGAGTGCCGCCAGAGGGCGCTCTAGTAAATTTTTGTGGATTCGGGAGGACTCGAAATTGCCTTTTTTTAAGTTTTTAAAATGTTTGCAACATAATGTGCCTGTTTTGTTAATATTTTTTAAAAAGCAAATATTAACGAAACAATTTTTAGCTAAAATGTAAAGTGGTAAAATTCACACAACCTCATAAGCTAAAGGCTATATACATACATATATCATAAATGTCTGTAAAAGGTGTACTAATTCGAACCTAATCAAATTTTATAGAATTTCCATAAAATATTTGCAAATTTTCAGTACAAGCCTTTACTACATATGTATTTTAAAAACATGACTACACAAAATAATAATAACAAAAAAAACGCTATGTATATTATTTTCCACATCAAAAAAAAGAGAAAGGCACAGCCGGTTAGTTGCTAAAAGTAAATAAGAGAACAAAAAAAAAACAACTATTATGTTGTATACAATGTAGAGGACCAACTATAAAATAAAAGCAACAACAATTGCAGAGAAACCAGAGATACATAAAAAAATACAAATGTTTTTCTTGTCTCTTTTGGGTTAACAACAACAAAACACACACACAGAAAAAAGGCGCGTAAAGTACAGTCATACATTTAAAAGAAAATGTACGGTTTCTATAAGAAAAACATGAATTTAGATTATTAAAACATACGGACAATAATTTGGAAAAAAAATATACGAAAATAGGCTTTTTGCAAATATTTGTTATTCTTACAAAATGTACTACATAATAAATATAACTTAATTTTAAAAACTAAGATTTAAACCAAAATACACTGGACAGAAAACATATTTTAAACACTTTGTGCTATAGTAATAGGGTAAAAAAATATTTTATAAAAAATATTTTGGGAAAAATAATAAAAGAGAAAGAAATAAAATAAAATACATAAAAAACACTGTTTTTTTTTATTAAAAATTTATTTATTTCTTATAACCATAATTTTTAGATATTTCACAAAACATTTTATTAAAATTTCACTTTAGTACTGACTGCTGCTGCTTCATCAATTTCTTATAAATTTTGCCATCTGAAATTAAACTGATAAAAAACCGCACCAAATTTTCATTTTCTTACCTATTGTTTGGGGAACTCTAATAGCTTATAATATTTTTGCAGTGTATCAGTAGTACCGTTATTCAAAATATTGAATATTGCCATACAATGGAAAACTGAAGTACCGATTTCGATTTTTTTTTCTTCCAAATTTTGTAAATACATTCTTGTTTACCTTTTTATTGACATGTGAAAAACTCATGTAGTAATTTAATTAATATTCTCTATAGGTATGTAACAAGGTGTGTAGTTTAATTGAAAATTAATCCGTGTAAAAAATGAACTTGCTCGTAGCGTAGCATTTTTGAATTTAAGTGAAAAATCTAAATTTACAGAAAATGAAATCTTTTTAGCTGTGTGTTATTTATTTTTTTGTATTCAGAGTTTGGTTAATGTCTGTGATATGAGTTTTGCGTTTTTATAATATTACCACATACACTTTCTCTACAAAACATTTTTCCCAATAATGAATAGTAAAAACATGAAAGTGCAAAAATATTGCGTGAGAATATTGTTGTAGTTATATATACTATACATATTTTTTGGATTTAGTTTGAGATTTTTTTTTTTTTTATTTTTGTTTTTCATATACAATAGACGCTTCATTATACAATGCGCCATTTGTACGAAAGAGGAGAGAATATTTTTAGGGTTGTCGTGTCACAAAATATAAATTCAAATCAATAATATTCAAAATAAAATCGCCATTTTGTTGGAAAAATAACTGTAATACTAAGGAAATGGGATATATTGTGAGCAATATAATAATTTTGAACTAATCAGGTGGGTAAACTTTAATAAAATCTCCATTTTGTTAGAGGAGAAACATGAAATAGGAACAAAATCGGCATTAAATGGGAATTATTGGTCCCCAGGTGGCCTGACCTAACTCCACCGGACATTTTCTTGTGGGGTTATTGTAAACAGGAAGTATACAAATCGCAACCGGCGAATGAGGATGAACTAAAAACTGAACTAAAACAATCAGTTCTAGCAATAGCTGCAATTCCAGTCTCAACTTTGCTGGCAGTAATGAACAACATTTTCTAAGCTGCCACACCTGCATCAACGAGCAGGACGGGCATTTAATTAAACTTTTGAATGCAATCAATGAGCTTTCAAATGAAAAAAATATTGAATAAATACCATGCATTAGAAAGTATGTTATATCCAGTTTCAGTTTTAATGTAGCAAAATTCAGCAGCTATCATACATTCAGTATGATAGCTTATGTTTACAAATATACCAAAAGAACGTTCAAAATTTCAAGAGAAGGCAAGGTTTCTAACCCCCTGTCTATACCTACTTGACAAATATTTATCATAACAATTAATGACATTTGTTGTCAAGAAAAAGTTGTCTGAGCAAAAGCACTAACAATTTTGTCATAACGAAGCAATTATACTAATAGATGGAGACTATGGTTGTCAATATAATTTTTTATATTGACAACCATTTTGACGTTTATCATGATAAAAATTTATCAGGTATAGACAGGGGGTAAGTCTTCTGTAACTCAGATATAAGCAATATATACAAGGTGGCGCAAAATTAAACAATTTTGTTTTTGAGTAACTTCTGAGTGGTGGAAATCTTTATTTGGACCTTTGCAATTTTTTCTGTTAATTGGAAAATATGTCTGCTGCTGTATGTGTACCGACTTGTTGAAACCACATGTTCAACAAGCCCTGCTCATTCAATTCTGACAGTATGAAGGTGTTCGCCAGTAACCGTATTGCCGATGACGTCCTCCAAAAAATACGTATTCACGCGGATTTTTAGTGCCCCATAAACAAAGAGATTGCTTATTAAAAATGCGCCTTATCGCTCATGATGATTTTCAAAACAAATGCTATCAATAATATATAACATGTTCTACTATATATAATTTTAAAATTATCGAAATGATTTTAATTATGTATGTTAAAGTTAGGCTCAATAAAATTTAACTTTAACTTATGGCAAAACAATATAAACAATTTTAATAGAAATTAGTAGGATTTTATGAAGTAAATCTGTAGAACAATTGACTTTCTGTGGAAATGAGTCGCAAAAAATAAACAGTTCTTTATATATTGACTATATTCCGAATTAAAACCTCTAATGGAAGCTACTAACAATAACCCCACTTTACTAGTATAAATATGAAATGGGCAACACTGCTCCACAATGATTTGCAAATGTTATACACATCTATTTAATTGGAAAAATACTGACGTATATAAGGTTAGAGAAAGACAGATGCCATTTAACACACAGCAGTGCCAGCGAGATAGCAACTGTACAAAACATTAAACTATTCCCGTTTACATACACAAAGCGGAGAGAGAGCATTTGTTTACGAGAGTTGACTCGCGGTTTTTATGCTCTTTCCCTGCACTCTTTATTTAATATACATATGAAGTTCTTTTTTTAAGGCAAGCAAGCTAAAGAAACTCAATTCAATAGCATTTGTAAAGGCAATTGCCATAGCATTCGTTGTTGGTACGTACAACACAGTGTGTTTTGTTAATATACCAGCTACGGCAGCATTATAATATACAGCACAGTATAGTGAGTCAAGTAAAACAAAAAAAAAAAACAGAACAGAAAACAACAAGAAGAAGCATACCTACAGAAAAAAAAGAAGAAAACAACAAAAACATTTTCAGTGTTTTTTTCGCAAGTTAAAGGCAAGCTAACAAAAAACAACAACAACGACGTCGTTGACGACGACGAAAACGATAAGAAGACAACAACAACATACATAAAACGTATAAAAAACGGCAAATAAATATTCACACCACTGATTCTTCTTCACATTTTTTCTAGTTTTGTTTGTTTCATTATTTGAAACAATTTTGTTGTAGACCATTTGATTTGGAGAATATTGGAGAGGATTTATTATTATTATTATTTCCAGCCTAACCCCTTCTATGTAATTTTAATAATGACAATAATAATAATAAAAACTATGATCTAATAAGAGTGTCTCCTAAAGCGCAATAGAATTACTACGTCAACAACAACAGCAACAACAAGAAGAAGAGTCACATGTAATAATAATGAATTATTCTATTGTTTGTGTGCAATTATGATAACGGTGTTTTATTTTTTTTTATTTATTTTGCTATTTTGAAGTTTTGTGTGTGTTGTTATTTTCTCTTCGGTAATATTTTGTTTTTGTGTGAATTTAAGTTTAATATATTCGTCTTTTCTCTCTGCGTTAATTATAGTGTATAAAATAAAAAAAACTTATTGGAAGCTTAATATACAAAATAAAAAGCGCATAAAATAATAAACAAATTATTTTTAATTAAAAGTGAATAATATAAAAAAAAAAATAAAATTAAAGTACTCAAAAGTATTATTTGTTATTTTAAAGAAATTAAACAACAATTGGTGTTAGACACAGAGAAACCTATCTCTACAGCCATTAATTAAACAACCAACCTAGACCTTTAAAAAGCATTAAAGCAACACTAACAAGAAGAAAAATCAACCGACCATCCGAGCAGCATCATCATCATTTGGAAGCGTATCATTATTTTGGGAGTTGACATTAAACAACATTTCGGAAGCATCAAGGAAGAACGAACAAGAGTCGTATATGAGGCCAATATAAAAATCAACAACAACAACCACAAACTCTTACATATACAAACATACTAACACGACATGGAACATTTTCATCAGATACAGGTAAGCTCAACTATAATATTCGCATATTGATTTTTTTGTTGTTGTCTTCAAAAAGAAAAAAATCGTTGTTTGTGGTTAATATACTTATTTTAATTACCACGGCAAAGTAATTTTAATGTAATCCCAATTTCAATTGTACGAATATAATAACAGGTACATACACTGTGTACATATAATTGTTTTTATTGTTATTGGAATACTTAACGGTACTTTTTTTAATTTCTGTTTGTTTTGGTTTTATTTGACATATTTGGTGTGTTTAAATGTGACACTAATTAGTGTGATTAGAAGATTTGTATATAAGTTGGCAACGCATGCCAAAATGCACTAATAGAATTTATGAATGAAATCTGATAGGTTTATAATTGGAAAATTTTATTGATAGTAGGTATAATAATTTTTTAAGAAAAACGGTTTGTTAGCAAACCTAGTGTAGATACTTGATTATTGTGATTACTGGTCAAGAGTCCGATGACTTTTTTGTTTTAATTGTCTTAAAATTGAAGAATTCATAGCTTTATTGTTCTTAACATTTTACACGCAAGGCTTTTACAAACAGAAAGCATGTGAAAAACTGTCTTGGATTTAACTAAACTCTTCGATATTCTCATTCTACGGTTCTGCTTGCCGTTCAATCTGAAAATGTTGATCTCTGGCCAGTCATTATTTAAAAAACAGCACCTTTCAAGGAAACAAAGGTCTTATCGGTTCAGATCTCTTAATAGTCACATGTAAAAAACTAAACAGAGATCATAACCTGGATATATCCTATCCGTTTACAGCATCTTCTCGAAGAATCAAAGGTCTTATCGGTTTAGACCTCAGAAAGATTACATAAACAGACAAGAAACAGAAAACATGATAATTTATCGAAGTCCTTCGATATTCTCATTCTACAGTCCTGCCTCCGCACAACCAGAAAATGTGGCTCCCAGGACTTTCATTGCATACACATGTTCTCTGAACAACATCTTCTCCATGAAATGAAGTTCTTATCAGTTTATATCGCAGAAAAATCACAAGAACAGAAAATAATCCTCACTGCTTACAAATATCACAATGATCACAAGATCATTCTGATATCGGTTACTTCACCTTGCTCATATAAAATGAATGTTTAGATCGAATTATTCTAGAGTTAGTGTAAGGATTTTACTTAAAGAAAATAAAAAAACGATATTTTATCTATTGAATACCTTTACAAATGTCCTCTGAAGAGCATTTTCTCGTGGAAACGAAGTTCTTATTTGTGCAGATCTCAGAATGATAACAAGATGGAGAATGATCCAACATTGATCTCAAGGTGGATAATAATCCAACATATTTCGGCTGTTTTCTTCTTGTTCCTATCAAATATATCCGCTATAGTCCAACAAAAAACCGCCAATACCTCGATTTTTTACCTAGGTATGTCTATATCTGGAGTATATGACCTCAAAAATTAGAATCGACAATGGGTTAAAATCGGAAATATTTTTTCAGTAAGAATTTGTTTTTACCAACAATTTTTTACTCAGTCTGGATCTCTTAATTGTTTGAAAATAAAAATTAAACTGCATATTTAATTTTTTGTGGGTTACAATTTTGTTACTTTAATTGGGATTTTTACAAAGTCGAATTTAAATTGCATAATTTATAAAAAAAACTCAATATATGACAACAAAGAAATCAATTTCCAATATTATATAAAACAACCAAACAACATTAGTTTTTAAGTACGTCTTTAACCCTTTAAAAGCGTTATGTTCTGAATTAAATACAAAAATTAGAAAATTGTAAAAATTTTTGATTTTTACAAAAAGAAAACAAACAAAACTTAAATCTCTATATCTATACAGCTTGTAATGCGCAATATTTTATATTATATAAAGAAGTTTTCACTTGTAGGTATATAACAAAGAAAAAAATAAACAAAAAAAAAACTACGTTACAATTAAAAAAAAACACAAAAAGTGACGCAATATAGACCCAAATTGCCAACAAAATACTACAATTATTTCTTTTTGTGTATTTTTTATTAATGACAAAACGTAAAATTTCATTAAGAAAAAATAATTAAAACACACAATTAAACTTAATTAAAACAAAATTAATCAAAACAAAGCAAATAAGATGAATAATAATAATAAACCTACGAAAAAACGCCACATTGTCTACACCCTGCAATGATGAGGTAGACAAAAAAATGGATTCCAATAATTGATTGGCAACTCGAAAAGAAAAACTAAAGTGATTCATAGGTATAAAAAATTTAAATAAGAACTAGATAGGAAAATTAAAAACATTTAACTAAAAATAATACAAATAAACACTATAAATTGCGTAATCTCTTAATGTATATGTATGTAAGCGATTGCATTTGTTTTTTTTTTCATATTATTTTTTTACGACGCAATGCAAAAAAACCAACAACCAAAATCACCTACTACATACACACACACACATCTGTTTACTGATATACACAGCACAAAAACACCATACATCTATCTATCTACTCTCTTGACTAAAAGCTACAAATAAAACAAAAACAACAATAAGAGACTTCCACTTGGAACTAAATTGCATATAAAAATATAAAACATGTGCTTGGTTTTCTTTAATTCATAATTTAATAGAATTTTTTTTGTTTGTTATAATGATATGTAAACAAAACAAACACATGCAGATTTTTTTTCCTAAATACTTTTTCCCATTTAACTGATTGGAATTTTTTTTGCTTTCATTTAACTAACAAAAAAAACCACACAACTTTTTGTGAAATATTGATTTCTCACAAAAAAAAATACATATAAAAATATGTGAATAAGCAAGAGTCGTCTGCTTGGTCTCTATAGCAACAACAAAATAACGAAGTCTCCCGAAGTAATAAGCATTTTTTTTGCAATACTAATTTGCCACCATTTTATATATGATGAAAAAATGAGCTAGAGAGCGAGAGTAGAGAAACTGAACTCTCACAGTAATAATGGGAGAAAAAGAGTTTTTTTTTGTTGTTAAAAGAGAATTCCAATACGAGTTTTTTTTATTGTTGTAATAAATACAGTGTTGCCGTTTGTTTTTGTGTGTTTGTATTATGGACAATAGGAAAACATGTTTATAAACAAGCAATTATACACAGAAACAAAATTGGCGGGCTTTTTTTTGTTGTTTTATTTTGTGCATTGTACAATTTTAGTTAATAATAGATTACAGCTAAATAAAAATAGAAAAATATAATGCTTTATAGTTATTTTTAGAAAATAATATTAAAATGTTTATACAATTCATGCATTTTATGATGTGTACATTTAAAAATTTTATTTTTGTAGATGTAAGAAATATTAGCATTTTATTAATTTCTTTATCTCTTTAATTAAAAAAATCCAGCAGTTTAACGATTTTAAGCTATTTCTTAAAATCATTTCAGCACGTACATAATTTATTTAACTGTAGTTAAATAATAGCAAATATTGGCGGGAAAATAGCGCTTATTGTTTAATATCTATCACACACAAATATTTAGGTACCACATTAAATATTTAAAGCTTTGTTTTTGTCGTTTATTTACGCACACAGAAGTTTATTGTTTTCATGTGGCAACAATGCTTAGTAAACATCTTTCTCTCACAGAAAAGAGTATAAATTAAGCGCTCTCTTAATGCGGTGATGCCAACTTTATAAGTTTCTGATCCCCTCTTGTAAAAGTGATGCCATTAAGCGGTTTATTGTTCCCTAGTGGAATAATAAAACCTATAATAAAACAATATTTTTGTAATTATATATCATTCTTTAATACCTTTTTCAAATGCTTTAAGTAGTAAATGATGGACATGTTTTCAAAATTAAGGACATACAGGCCTGTCACAGAATTTCATTCCGATCGAAAATGGAATTAATTCCGTATTTTGCTTCTTCGGAATGAAACCACTTTCAGTTTTCAAAATGGAATTGATATTTGATTGTAATTTTTTAGTTTTCTAAAATTTTTAATCAATTTCTGTATCGCGATATTTATTGAACGTGTAACATGTAGTATGTATTGATAGATCCGATCCAAATCGCAGAATAACCTAATTTTGCGTGATCCAATACAATGGATCGCGATCCAAATATCACAATATATATTGAACGTGTAGCAGTGCCCTATAATTATAGAGCATTCTCCGTGTTTGGGTCAGAATGTTTATTTTCTTCAAAAAAATTTGACAGACAAGCCTGTTCTTCGTGATCGTATGGATGTTGTTGGATTTTTAAACTACTCTCTTAAGATTTTGCAAATTTTATTCAAACTAAATTTTTATTATTTTACGACTATAGAACCATGTTATTTATATGTTATAAAGTAGATATTAAAGCTTTCTAATACATTTTTAAAGGATTCAGTATTTCCTTAACAAAAAAATTAAAAATTTGGGTTTGTTTTTATAAGTTTTCTTCTTAAAGTCGATATTATCAACAGAAAATCAATTTATACAGAAGAAATAAAATAACTAAAAAATGTCAGCAACAGAAAAATTCGGTCATATAAAAAAAATTCGGTCAGTTATCGCAAACCAACCGAATTTCTCTGTGTGACTTAACATAATAATGTTTATTTAAAACAGGAAATTTATCTTCCTAGGTCTTTTAGGGCCTTTGGAATTTTGATTTTTTTTAATAATTCCCGGGAATGGAATACGCTTGAAAAATTAGGAATCCTACATGTAAAATTCAAGTTTTTCATTAAAATCTCAATTTACATTAAAAGTGGACTTGACACTTTTGCACACTAAGCCAATGAAATAATTTATTAAAAAAAAACTTATTTACTACTCAAGTTAAAATAAACACTTTAGAACTTTTCATTTTATTATTTCAATTATGACTAAGTTGCTCTTTACTTTATCATTTTTAGCTTTTTAGACTTGCAGCTCTTGTTTTTACACGTGTCTATACTAGACAAATATTTATGATAACATTTAATAATGTTTATAAACTGAAGCACTAACAATTTTATTATAACCATGCAATAACACCAATAATTGGAGAATATAACTGATTTTGAAGTTTATCATGACAAAAATTTTTCAAGTATAGACATAGGGTTAAAACTTGAAGCTAACAAAGGTTGGCAACACCCGCATGTGTTGGCAAACCTAGACTAAGATAACGGCAAAACATATTTTTAATTTTATTAATCTTTTAATAGGTATACATATTTCATTTATATAATTTTCCGTGAAGTTAAATCTTGTTTTCAATAACATGAATTTTATTTCATCTAAACTCAGCAACTGCCAAATGAATACTGTTGAAAGGAAATTGAATTTCTCAACGATAACACAAAGTCGGTCTTAATTTATCTAACACACAAACACACACAACTAACTACATATAATTGAATACAAAAATTACAACTGTTAGAAATGTCAACTAAATAGGTATGTAATAGAACTTCACAATATATGACGACTACAGTTTGAATATAATAATGTTTTAACTAACCCCAAACACATAGAAAAGCCCATCAAAAAACTGTATAAAACATAAAAAGTATTTCTCGTCTACCTGTTGAATATCATCAACATATTATTGTACCTCAAGCTAACATTAAATGACGACGGCATATTCAACGATATAAGTTTAGGTCTTTTTAGAATTTCAGCATACAAAAATAACAACAACAATACAATAAAAATCCTGTATGCTAAAAAGAAAATATACAGCTAAACAAATAATATGTCCTTTGAAATAAAGGGGTATTATATTATACAACAACAAACAACTACAACAAGAATGTCTAGTGTCAAATACAAAATGAACGCAAAGGAAAATATAACGGGTGTTTTGCCTGACAAATTCATGTAGACATGAATGAAACTCTGGCAACAATATTGCCATAGTTAATTTAGTTGGTGAGTTTGTTGCCATATTTACCAAATTGAGTTACAGTATTGCCACAGTTATTTTGGGAATTTATTTAATGTCTGCCAGTTTTTGCAGAAAAAAAGTCAAAATTGACTTTTTGGACAGAAAAATATCAATTGTGTTACCTCAAAAAAAGTAGAAACAAATTTATTTTTTATTTTAATTTACAGTGGAATTAAAATATTTTTATTTTTTTTTTTTATTTATTTATTTTATTCATTCAAGTAATACAAAGCCTTCAAGGCCAAAATTACATATTATTATAAAATTACATAATATTGCCACAGTTATTTTTTAATCGTGACACCTGTCAGTTTTTGCTTAAAAAAATTCGAAAATTTGGTCAGAAAAATGTCGAACAATCGATTACGTTACCTCGAAAAAGTAGATTTTTTGTTATAAAAATTTTATAAAATGGGTTTTTTTTCTATCAATAAATCTAGCAACCATATATTAGTTAAAGTAAAATAATATAAGTTGAAAAGTTCGGAAAATGTTGACTTTTCGCCTATTCAAAATTTAAAAAAAAGTCGGAAGTTCGACTTTTTGTTTCACCTATTTAACTAGGTTTGGCTGTGTTCTTTGGTTTATTTATGCAAATAAAATAAACATACATAAATGCATAAATATTATCTCAAAAGGTTTTCGAGATTGAATTAAATTCATCTAGAATTAAACTAAGCACCCATTATAATCATGGAAAAGTTTCCACAAAAGAAAAAAAAACTTGTTACCAAAAAAGAATTGATTTTTTCCTTGCTGCTATGCAGCCCTTTTTTCCAAAACAATCCCAGAGTACGGATGAGAACCAGCGAGAGCCCAAGAGAGCCAAGAGTTTTTCTTATTTTTTTTTTTTTATTATTTATTTACATAATTAAATTACTTTGTATATATTGTTTTATATAGTAAAAAGTAAATATCAAATTCCCCTTAAAAAATATGTGCTGCTTACTACTCTCTCTCTTATTAAACATATAAATATGAGAGTATTTTCAAGTTTATTTTGGGGTGTTTTTTCACAGGGAGAGAGCATATTTTAGAGGAGAACATACATTTTTATATACACTAAATTTTAGAGAAACAAATGTGTCCCTTTCTGTGTTTGTGTGTGAAAATGTGTGTTTAAATTAGAGAGTATTAAAACCGGTTTTTCAATTACATAGACAATAAAATTAAAAAAATATATATAAAAAAACATACAGGCTCAATATTGTATAAAAATTTTAAGGCTACGTTGCCGAAATTCAAAGCAATTAATTTTTTTGGTTTATACAAAAAAATAAATAAGGGTTTATTAAAATTAAAAAACTTTAAATTTAAAATAAATTTTAATAGGTACCTATTTGTTTTCTAATTTAACCTAGGTACCTACTTTGTTTAGTTTTTTTATTTTCCTTTTTTATAGATTTTATTATTATGCAAATATTATCTATCTAATTTGCGTTTGGCGTAAAATTTTTTTTAAACACTCGTTTTTTTGCACTTTTAATGCGCCATGCTGGCTGCCGTTTTTATTATTATTACGTATCGATTGGTATTTAGTTTTGTTGTTGTTGCTTTAGTTGTCTTTCCATGAATGAATTGTAATTGACTGGACTTTGTTGTTGTTGCTGTTGTGCATACATTTCTACATTTGTTTGTTTGTTTACGTGTGTGTACGTATGTATGTAGGTATGATTATTAAATATTTTGCATGACATTTTAATTGTTTTTTTTCCACATTAAAGAAGTCGTAAATGCCGTTATTTTAGGAACAACAAACAGCAGAAAAAACCACAGTAGCAACAACACTAACAACAACAACAAATACATAATAACATCAAAATACAAATAGCACGCGATACTGACGGACTGTTTACAAAATTTGTTTCGATGCATTTTTGTGTTGTTTTTTGAGAAAAGAATGTTGAAGAATATTTATGAAATATGTACCTCCATGCAAGGAGGGATGAGTGATAAATTTTGATACGATTAAAATTGTTTACACATTTGATGTGAAATAGCTATATACAGTGAGTGACAAAACAATCGTCTATTATGAAGTAGTGTTATTTCACTTTTAAACTTGAGTTGTAAATTCTCTGTAACACTCAGGAGCTTTAAGTTGCAAACAATTTGCAGTGCTGCCGCAAATGTTGCAATAGTGCGCGTTTTAGAATATTTTGTTGAAAAAACTAAAATAAATGAAAATTTTATACCTATTGTGGAAAAATGGATTGTAGCTCCGAGGAAGATTTTACGTTTAATATTCAAAAATTAATAATAAGAACCAGGTTGGACATGGAATCAAAGTTCCAGGAAGAAAGATAAAAAGTCGGTCTTGTGGGGAAAGGTGCTGTCAAAAATTAAGCCGGACTTTGAAATAACAAAGGAATAAATACGCCGAAAATTTTGCAGAGTTCGAAAAAGAAAATTCTGTGCAATTGTTGCGCAGTAGCAAAGCATCTTTAACAGCTGATCACGCATCAGCAACAAAACTTGGCATAACTGCGGCAGTGATGCACAAATTTACTGCATTTACGAACGTACCCAAATATTCGCACGTATACGAATGCGAGAATTAGTTCAGATTTTCTATCAGGGCTCAAGTTCGAAATCACCGAATCAACTCATCTCAATTGAAGCAAAATTCTGACTATACATTGGTATAAATTGCTATAGAAGCTAAACGAAGAGCATGTAAAGAAAGGCCCTTTCGGTTGATGCTATATTAACTCTTGCAATTGAAGCAAAATTCTGACAATAGTCGCCTTGTTGTATTTGGATTCGTCCGAAAAGAGAACAGAGCGTTTACCGAAAATGTGTGCTAATACATTGTAATTCGAAAAGATTTACTTTCGAATAGAACTAGGGACTAACCCCTCTGTGCTCTATTTCTTTCTCAAATCTTTCGCAAATTGTATACCTACGAGCAGTATGGTTTTTTTTACAAATAAGTCCAAGCTCAGCCACAACCATTTTCCAATTTTAGATTGTTAATAAAGAAACTATGCTATTAAATTAAAGAAGAGACTTGCCAGTACAAGCAATTGTGTACCACTCTTCTTTATTTTTGCTTCTCTCTCCTATAAACTCAGACTTGCGGCAAAAAAACTTGGCCTGTGTAAAAGCAGACTATGATGCTATTAGATCAAAAGTGGTGTAACCCCAAACTATTTACTTAGGGGTAACTTACACCACTTTTGCTCTATTACTTTGTTATGTATATTATGCTCCATCTGCTTTTGAATACCAAAAGCTGGCTTACTGCACATAATATTGATAGTTGGTAATGCAAGGCATACATTCCTTTAGGTAGGGTCACACATGGCAAATATTTGCTCAAAAAAGCGTAACCACTGTAACCAAGTAAAGACTATAGTAAAGACTATAGTCCAGACTATAGTAAAGACTATAGTCCAGACTATAGTAAAGACTATAGTCCAGACTATAGTAAAGACTATAGTCCAGACTATAGTAAAGACTATAGTCCAGACTATAGTAAAGACTATAGTCCAGACTATAGTAAAGACTATAGTCCAGACTATAGTAAAGACTATAGTCCAGACTATAGTAAAGACTATAGTCCAGACTATAGTAAAGACTATAGTCCAGACTATAGTAAAGACTATAGTCCAGACTATAGTAAAGACTATAGTCCAGACTATAGTAAAGACTATAGTCCAGACTATAGTAAAGACTATAGTCCAGACTATAGTAAAGACTATAGTCCAGACTATAGTAAAGACTATAGTCCAGACTATAGTAAAGACTATAGTCCAGACTATAGTCCAGACTATAGTAAAGACTATAGTCCAGACTATAGTCCAGACTATAGTAAAGACTATAGTCCAGACTATAGTAATGACTATAGTCCAGACTATAGTCCAGACTATAGTAAAGACTATAGTCCAGACTATAGTAAAGACTATAGTCCAGACTATAGTAAAGACTATAGTCCAGACTATAGTAAAGACTATAGTCCAGACTATAGTAAGACTATAGTCCAGACTATAGTAAGACTATAGTAAAGACTATAGTCCAGACTATAGTAAAGACTATAGTCCAGACTATAGTAAAGACTATAGTCCAGACTATAGTAAAGACTATAGTCCAGACTATAGTAAAGACTATAGTCCAGACTATAGTAAAGACTATAGTCCAGACTATAGTAAATACTATAGTCCAGACTATAGTAAAGACTATAGTCCAGACTATAGTAAAGACTATAGTTCAGACTATAGTCCAGACTATAGTAAAGACTATAGTCCAGACTATAGTAAAGACTACAGTCCAGACTATAGTAAAGACTACAGTCCAGACTATAGTAAAGACTATAGTCCAGACTATAGTAAAGACTATAGTCCAGACTATAGTAAAGACTATAGTCCAGACTATAGTAAAGACACAAATTTGTTTGACATGTTTACTCTTACAAGTGTTTTGTAAGATCAAACAGCATCAAATAAAACTATTTTTTTTTTGTATTGAATTCAAATTAACTTTATTTAGTGGTTACGTCTTTTTCGTCAAATATTTGTCATGCATGACCCTACCTTTACACCAGAACAGCAACCAACCAAAATTATAGGATACACCACTTTTACACTGATGGCCTCATAAGTACTATGTGGTTCTCAAAAAAGTTTCCTTTATATTGTCACTCACTGTAAATAAATATTTGTTTTACTCTTAAAACACCCATTCATTCATATAATTTATAACACTTTACTTTAATTATAAAATAATAGCGAAGAAATACCACAAATTGTATTTATATTAATTTTTTTAACTTCCTCTTTATAATTAGGTCATTTTTATTTGGGTTTTTTTCATCATAGTGCCTCTGCTTTCCTTTATTCAATTTCACATGTAGTAAAAAAATCCCTTGCAAGTCAATGAACTTTTTGTTTCTTAGAATTTGCGAAAAAAAAAAAAAAGGAAATAAAATAAAAAATGTAAACACAAAAACAACAATAATAATATGTACATTAACATTAGCTCAATTTAAATTTACACCTGCAGGCGTCAAAGTGTATTTGTTTTTGTGTTGTCTTTATTATTGTTTCGTTTCTTTTGTATTTCTTTACACTTTTCTTTTATGTTAACTACTCAATATAGCAAATCACATACATAAACACACAGCACACACAGCATACAACAAAAAAAGTCATAAAGTTGTGTTTTCCTTTTCATCCGAGGAGGGTTTGAATTGTGTGTGTACAATTGTACAAACAAATAAATAAACCTTATAAAAATCATGCTTGTTGTTGTTGTTTTTGGTATTTTCTTCTTATGATTCTCGTGTTATTTGCTCAATGCAATTGAGATGACAACAACCGCCATCACGTCACTCAGCAGCATGTTAATCATTCAAGTTGAATGTTCATACACACAAACACACACCCATCCATCCATCCATACTTGCAATTTTGTGTGTGCATTGTTGCCAGATTAAACAATTGTAAATATTGACTTTTCACTAATTTTATTAATTTTTTAGTGAAATATGTATTTTTGTACCAAATTTTGTTAATTAGTTTTAATAAATTTAATATTTTTTATTAAATTTATTGCTTTTAATTAACAAAATTATATTTACAGCCTATTTTTATAAAATTTTGAATTTTTTTTTGTATAAAAATGTTGACGATTTTTTAAAATTTTGTTGCTAAGCTATCTGGTAACATTAACTGCAAGTGTGTGTGTAGTGTATTTGTATCTATGTTTTCAATTATTTGCATTGTTTTATAACCTTTTCTGGCTTGTTTTTTCATTGTAATGTGGGGGATTTTTTTTTCTTATTCAACACAAATTTTTGTTGGTGTGTTGTTGTTATTTCTAACAAAAAGTTTTTATTTTCGGAAAAAAGGGTTTTTTTATTGGTTTTTTTTTGAGTAGAGTTATTCATAGACAATGTGCAAACAACACATAGTACTATACAATTTTATTTTGTAGGTAAAAAAAAAAAAAATTCAAGGCTAAATAATTGTGCAAAAAATGTTTTGTTTATTTGTTGTGTTTACAAACGAAAAAAGAAAAACAGTTATAAAAGGGAATTTAGGGGGAATGTCCTTTGTCTAGTGTGTTAATAATTTTGCACGCGTTAAATTTGTTGCAAAATCTTTTTTTGTATTACTATTGTTTGATTGTTCTTTTATGTGGCAAAACACGAAAGTTCATGTTGAGTATTGAGTTTTTTTCTTTATTATTTCCTCACAAAGGTCAATCATCGTTAAATGTAAGTGATGCCAGAAATTTGGAGTAAATTCTGGAATTAGAAAACAAACTAAAAAGTTATCATTATTAGGATATTAACAAAACAAAGGAATCTTAGGTTACATTATTTCTGTAGTTTCAATCTTATGTCTTTAAATTGTCTTCCTTCAGTTTTAATCGTAGGTCTTTATGTTTTCCATTAGCATCAATATAAGGCCTTTATAATGTCTTCGTTTAGCTTCAATTGTAGGTCTTCCCAGTGTCTTCCTTAAGCTTCAATGTTAGGTCTTTCTAATGTCCTCCTTTAGATTAAATCGTAAATCTTTATAATGCCTTCTATTAGCTTCAATATAAGGTCTTTCCAATGTCTTCCTTAAGCTCCAATCTGACATCTTTCCAATATCTTCCTTAAGCTACAATCTGAGATCTTTATAAATGTCCTCCTTTATCTTCAATCATAAATCTTTCCAAAGTCTTTCTTAAACTTCAATCGGAGGTCTTTCCAATATCTTTTTTAAGCTTCAATCTGAGATCATTATAATGTCTTAATTTAGCTTCAATATAAGGTCTTTATTATGTATGTCTTTCTTTAGCTTCAATCGTAAGTCTTTCCTATGTCTTCCTTAAGTTTCAATAATGCCTTCAATCGTATGTCCTCATTTAGCTTCAATCGTAAATCTTTATATTTTCCTTTAACTTCAATATAAGGTCTTTACAACGACTTCCTTTTGATTCAATCTTCAATCGTAGGTCTTTCCAATGCCTTCCTTAAGATTTAATCTGAGATATTTATAATGTCTTGCTTAAGCTTCAATTGTAGGTCTTTCCAATATTTTCCTTAAGCTTCAATCTGAGATATTATAAATATCTTCATTTAGCATCAATCATAAATCATTATAATTTCTTCCTTTAGCTTCAATCGTCGGTCTTTCCAATATCTTCCTTAAGCTTCTGTCTGAGATCTTTATAATTTCCTCTTTTAGCTTCAATCATAAATCTTTATTATGTCTCCCTTTAGCTTCAATATAAGGTCTTCCTTTAGCTTCAATCGTTGGTCTTTCCAATGTCTTCCTTAAGCTACAATCTGAGATCTTTATAAATATCCTGCTTTAGCTTCAATCATAAATCGTTATAGTGTCTTTATTTAGCTACAATCGTAGGCCTTTAAAAATAATAATTTTGCTTTAATCCGAGAATTTTTAAGAGGACTAGTTTGGCCTAAACCTTATTCAAAGTTTGACTTTTAATATCTTTTAACTTTTATTTCTTTATTTCTTTATCACTTTGTTACCTTCCCATCAGAGTTTTTTTAGAAGAACTTCCAATTCCGTGTAATAAACTAACATTTGTTTGCCAAAATCGTTAGAGAACTAACTCAAACATTGATCATGCTCCAGCTCTTAACATCGTTTTATTACTGCAAGATGCCTAAGTCTTTAGATAACATGACTAATCGAGCTTGCACAGTTCATTTAACACTTGCAATTAAAAGGGACAAATTCAAGGATATATTCCCTGGAAAAAGTTAAATTAAGGCTGGCGCGGATCCAGGGGGGAAATTTCTTATTTCATAAAAAGTACAAAAAAAAATTTTACTTTATTCCTTTTTCAATAGTTTCTTAAACATTCTTCAAAAGTTTCCATTGTTTTGCCAATGCTAATAAGTAACGAAAAACTAGTACATAAATTTTAAAATTTATAACCACATCCTATAAAAGTTTTTTTGTTAAACATTTCAGTTCACATTCTTTCAAAAAGCAGAAAGAAACTTAAAATTAACATAATTATCGTTATACCCATTAAACTTTGCTAAATATACAAATATAAATATACTTAATAACAATCTGGCAACTCCCTTAAGCTTAAATGGTCCTTCGTATTATAATCAAACCAGCCGGTCGATTTTTGTTCGCTTTTTTGCTGGTGCGCAAAGCTGCAACACGACAAAAACAACAACAACATTTGCTACCATATATTTTGTTGTACTTTTTGTTACACATCTTGTTTTCTTCTTTTTTTTGCTTTTACTAAATGACTGCTACTTACTTTGTTGTATAGATTTTTTTTGTCATTGTTTAAGAAAAAGAAAAACTTTTTCACTGTATGACGCCAAATAATAAAGAAAAATGCAGAAAAAAACACGTACTCTTAATCAAATAACTTCATTATTAACAACAATAAGAAGAAAACTATAAATATCATCATGATGACGATGAAGAAGCATAAACAAATGAACAAGAATTTCTAAATACAACATAAAACATACAACACAACCAACCAAACATACTTTTACAAGTCGAAATAAAAAAAAAAAGAAAAAAAAATTAGAAAACACTACAGCTAAAGTTTCGAAGGGCAACAATGCAAAGAGACAAGAGAGCAAACACAAAAAGAAAAAAATAAATAAATAAAAGCAAAAACTACAACAATACAGGCAGGGCAAGTTAGCACATGGTATATAGAAATAAGAAAAAACCAGCAGCAACAACAACAACATCACCACCAACAAAACCCATTATATGCACACAATAGATATACACACACACGAACCTCGTTATGTATAATACGAATACACGAAGCTACTAAACACAACACCACATAAACAAAAACAACAACAACAAGAAGAAGAAAGAAAGAACCACCACTCAATTGAAATGAGTGTATAGGAAAATTCTGCTGTGTGTTTTCTTTTTGTTTTTGGTAATCTTCAAGGTTGTCAATAATAGCAATTCAAAAAAGCTCGTATTTGCCAAAAACAAAATTAGCGATTTTTTTAATTTTAATGCAAAGGCTTTATAAATTTAGGTGGCTTGTAGAGAAATTTTAGATTTCTAATAGGATTTTATAACAGAAATGCAGCAATTACTTAAAACACTAGTATTTTATTATTTGTTTTTGTAACAAAATCAGCTTCATATTACCAGATTCTCTATCAAAATATAGTAAATATTAGAATTGGAAAAACAATGGAAACTTTTCTTCTAAAGTAAATTGAAATTTCCTGGGTTTTCTATTGAAATATAGGAGATTTCAGCGTTTAATATATTAATAGAATATGGTTATATTGTTAAGCATTGGCAAAACAATGGAAACTTTTAAACTTCTGTAAGAAGACTAAAACAAAAATAATATCTAAGAAAACGATGTAAAAATATAGTAAATTACAGCATTTAACAAAAAAAAAAAAATGATCGTATACTACTTAGCACTGGCAAAACAATGGAAACTATTGTGGTTATTATATTATATATAATGATTAATTACTTCAAAGGAGATGATTGATTCTATTAACCTCCGATGGGTGAGAAGGGGACCTTTTTCCTTTTCAAACTCAAATTACTCCTTGATGTTCCATGGGAAGTATATCGGACCCCAACATGTGTTCCAAGGAAATTGTATCTAGAATCGTTTAAAAACAGTTCAAGTTTAGTTTCTATTGAGATTTTACAGGTGTTGTGTGAAAAGGTCCGCTGGGACTAGAGTGTCCAAAAAAAGACAAATTCAAAAACCTGTTTTCGGTTTAACTGAAAAAGTGAGTTTTTGAAAAAACCGGTTTCGGGTTTAATCTTATAAAAAAACCCGGTAAACCAGTTTAGGTCTATATTAAATTTTTCCAGGTCGAGATTACAAAGATAAAAAAACCGGTTTTCGGTTTTGGATACTCTAGCTGGGACCTTGTAGTGAAATTTCAAGAAATCATTAATAAATGCACTTTTTTGGCTTTTCATGAAAACATTTCAAAATAGTTCTTTGAATTTACCCTTAATTGTGTTATAAATAAAAAATTAATAATGTTATTACATAATTTTTTTTTTCTAAAATTTCTAAAAATTCATATAAAATTTCATACAAATAGAAATATGTTCCTGTGGACCTTGTACTTCGTATAAGGGCAAATGAAGACTCAGGGGGTTAATTGATTCAATAATGCAATAATAATAAATAAGTTTCCATTGTTTTTTCAAGGAGTGTCCATTGCGTATACTTTTTAGTTTCTTTCTGGCCAACCTTTCGATAAAGTGGTAATTTTTTATAATTTAAGTCCTCCACGGACTTCATTTTTATACACAATTTTTTAATAAAAATGATTTTGTAAAAATAAGATTAAAAAAATTATTTTCTGGGCTTTTATTAATTTTTTTTTAATATTTCACACCATTAACGAGCATTTTCAATTAAAACTCGCTTTATTACACAGAAAATAAACGCTTCAAAACAACACTGTTTATTTAGTTACGTCGTTTTTTGTTCGTTCATTCGTTATTATTTGTTGTTGTCTTCTTATTGTCGTCGACAACGACAACGGCGATGATGATGACGATGTTTGTAGTTGTTGTTGTTATTAATGGTTATTTCTTTTTTCCTTTTCTACACACACAAACACTCTATTAAAACATACACACATATTGAACTGTTTTTTTTTTCGCTTTACACAAAATACACACACACACACTCAAATAAATTGTTTAAAAAGAGAAGAAGGGGAAAGGGAAGTTGGCAGCGCTGCGCGCAGAGAGTACAAAAAACCTAACTATAGCAAATACAATAATACACAAGCGTGGTGTAAAGCACATAAGCAAGCATACACACACACACATGTATATATATTCAAAACAATAATAGCAACAACAAAAACAACAACGACTCTGCCATCAACCGAATGTACATGGATGGATGGTAAAGGCAAACGTATTAGTGGCCAAGGGCTAGTAGTATAGCAGCAAGCAGCAGTAGTAGGCAGGCAAGCAATAAACATACGGTAAAGAAACGTCGTTTGCATTGCATTGTGTGAATTGTGTGTTGTGTTTTTATACTGACTGCTCTTGTGTGTATTTTATAATAGAATATAGTGTGTAGAACAAAAAACCAAAAAAAAAAAATCATAAAAGCAACACAAAAAGTACAACAAAAAAGAAAATAAACCAAGCAAGCCAAACCAAAGAAGTTCCTCGTAATTCAAAGCGCGCCCTATAATAATAAAACAGCACAAAAAAGTTTCTTCTTTTTGAACAAAAAAAAAATTTTTTTTTTTGTTATTTTTTCTTTTTCGTATTAAACACCAGCCAGCAAGTAAAAAAAATATATATTAAAAAAAAAAGCATTATAGAATAGCTACCGTGTGTGCATTGTGTAGTGAGTGTAGTGTATTTATTGTATGTAGAGTATACAAAAAAAAGGAATAAAAAAAAAAACAACAACGACAGAACAACAAACAAATATTGTACGAAGAATGTGTATTACATTACGTACTTACATACAGCAGTAGTATGCTGCTGTATGCTTTTTGTACAGTGTGAAAAAACAAAACTTTTTTTTGTTATACCTTTTAACATTTATCCATCTCCAGCTATTTATCTGTCTATAAACCATAGCGTTTCTTTAAATCGTTTTTTTTCCTTCTTGGTTTTTGTGTGTATATATGTAGATAGTATGTGCAAAAGAAAAACAATTTAACTACCAATGTTAATTCATACTTTTCCTTACAAAAAAAAAAATAAAATTAGTTTTTACTTTGTTACCTTTTTTGTGGTTAATGGTTTTTAAAACCTGGTGTTTTTGTTTTTTTTTTTTGGTGATGTGATTTAATAGGATAATGAAAAGTGTTTTTTGTTTGAGTTTATTAATGTTTTGATACAAATCAAAGAGATCCTTAATAATAATAATAATGCTCTCATTAAAATGTAAACAAAACTTACAAAAAAAGTGACATTTTAATAATAAATACATACAGCTACACACATGTAAACACATGTGTTCAATCAATGCTTTCCCCAAAAACAATAAACATCAATAATACAAAAAAACTTAATACGTATGGGCAACACTCTACCCCTTCCCCATACATTGCTTACATTCTGGCAACATTACACACTGCAAAGAATTTCTATGACAAATAAAATGAAAAAACAGGATAAATTAATAGCATATGTTAACTATTTAAATTTATTTAATGCAATAAACAATTAAAAGAATATGAATAATTAAAGTGTTACAAAAATAATTTAATTTTTAAAATTTAATAATCGAGAAAAATTTAAAAATTATAAAAATTAATAAAAAATCAAAAAATAAAGCAGACGTTCGAATTAATTAATTCATTAAAACCTTAAATTGGAATTAAAAAATATTAGCCATTCAATGCAATAAATCCATTCCATAACTAAAATTCTTTAGCTTGTAATGTAATGGATTTGAATTCAAGGAAATTTGAATGATTCTATAAAGAATGAATGAATTCTCAAAGTAATGAATTTTATACATTTGAAGTACAATGTAATTAAGCCAATGAATTAATTCATTAACGGAATTATTAAGAAAATTATTACAAAATATTGACAAATTGAATGGGCAATTTTGAAAATGGGGGAAAATGGAAATCACAGAAATCTCCGGAAAAACAACAAATCTTACTACAACAAAGCACTTGAGGAGCCGCAAACAAAAGGTACTTTTTTGAAAATTCAAAAATTGATTTTTCCTAGAAGATTTTAACCCAAATATAAAAATATCAAAAAATCAATTTTTTAAAAAAATTCGAAAAAGCACTTTTTGTTCTGCGGCTCCCCACTTATTCAATTCAATTTAATTGATTTAACTTTGTATTAATATAACGTTGTTTTGATATAACTTTAAAAATCAAAGGACCTGACCTTGGACTGAAGGATTGGATTTAATGAATTTTAGTTCTTTATTTTTCGAAGTTTAAATAAGAATAAATTTGTATTCGTTATACAAATCAGTACAATAAGGATACAATTTTATATAGACCATTTGAGTGGCTGAACACATTTTATGGGATTCATACAGTTTTAATTTAAATAAATACCGCCTGTATTCAATATTTTATAAAGCTTAATATTTTCTCTTGTTTTTAGTTTGATAAAATATTAATTTCAATAATTACATCCAGAATTCTATAACATTTAAAAGAATTTCTCATTTTTTTTAAATATTTTCTGCAAAAAAGTTGCCATTTGGATAAATTTAGCCAATTATTAAGAAATATTAAAAACATTAGATAATTTCAAGGACCTGATTAAATATTTAATAATAAAAATTCAGTTAACTTTATTTAATAAAATTGCAATTTTAAATTAAAACGTATGATCTTTAAACTAAATATGTACATTAAACCATAACAAAACGATCTGGTATCTTTAAAGGACTACATTTTGACGGTTAGTACTTCTTCTTCCTTGTCAAAGGTACAAAACAAAACAGAATTCTCCTGTTTTTTTTCTATATTCTCCCTTTTTGCATCACACAAACAAACACGCACACAGAACAGAACAGACAAACCACACATCAAGAAGAACAACAACAAACACAGTAACAAACAAACTAACAAACACATGTATTTAATATAGGAAACAAGAAACAGAAAAACGAACGAAAAAACCAAAATGAACAAGCAACAACGTTTGGCTGTTGTCATATACCATCATTGACGTCTGTCTGTGGTACATAAAATTTGTGTGTTTTCCTATAATTCCCCCTTTTTTCTGTGTTGTTGAAAATTTAATGGCGGCTGCAAAAGTAGTTTCTTTTTTTAATTTATTAAATTTCGTTCGTTCTATTAAATTTTAAAAATTAAAAACCTTTAAAATAAATAAAATTTTACCTAAATTTATAGCTAAAAACATACATAAAAGAGTAACAAGAAATAGATACCTGCGCGTCTGAATTAATGAAAAGCCAAAAATAAATTAAAAGAAAGAAAATTAATGAAAAGTGTTAAAATAAAACATAATAAAATAAATAAAATTTGTTAAAATAGTAATAAAATTAATACAAAAATTTCAACTAATGCCCATGCTAAGGAGTTTACTATTAGTGACAAATAATAATTATAAAACACAAAAATATAATAACACAAATAAAACGACAAAGTTACTAACTTAACAAAAATGTACTACCAGAATTAGTACCCCAGCAATTAGTAACAGCAAAACAACAACAACAACATAGTACAACAATAATAACAGCAGCAACTTAATTAAGAGATTAAAACTTAAATAATCAAATAAATCTACAAGAAAACAAGTGAAAACTTCTTTAATAATTTATAAAATAAAATAGATTTATTTATAATAATTTTGTTTACAACAAACAACAGCAACAATTCCATTAAAACTAACCTCACTTTTTTTTGTTTTGATTCTGTTGGTTGGAATCGTGTGAATAATTTTCCTGATCTTTACTTTAATTTTAAACATTTTCGTTACCATACTTCCAAATTCCACTTCCAATTTAAAAACAAACAAAAAAATAAATATACAACCCCCTTACCACCCACCTACTTTTGCGCGTTTGCGGGTTTTTTAGTCTTTAAGCGATAAAATTACAAGCAAAAGTATAGAGAAAAGAAAACAAAAGAGACCTCAGAAAATTATTATGTCAGAACACAGCGCTTGGGGTCAACGCCAAGCGACTGCTGCCGACGCTGCCTTATGGTGGCCAGGCGCACTCGCTGCGGCTGCTACACAACACCAACAACAACAGCAACAACAACAACAAACAATTGATCAGCAAACTTTACAACATTATCAGCAACAATTGGTTGCACAGCAACAACAACAAGCCGCTGCCGCAGCCGCTGCTGTCCAGCAACAACAACAATTGCAACAACAGCAGCAGCAGCATCAGCAGCAACAACAGCAAGTTGTCGTCCAACAGAATCAACAGCAAGCGCATCAAAACAACGCCAACACAACGTCCGGCGTGGGCACCCAACAATTGTTCACCTACAAAATGGCCAGTAGTTTTCCAAATCCAGCCACCACAATGGCCCAAGTTGTGGCGACATCGAATGCAGCCGGCACACCCGCCTACGACTATCGCCTAAATATGGCCCAGGCCGCCGCAGCTGCTGCGGTACCCGGTTCCCAGTGGTGGTATTCGGCAGCCAATCAAGGACAAATCGATGCTAATACAGCCGCCCAATTGCAGCAACAGCAACAACAGCAGCAGCAGCAACAACAGCAGCAACAACAGCAGCAGCAACAACAGCAACAACAACAGCAGCAGCAACAGCAGCAACAACAGCAGCAGCAACAACAACAGCAACAACAGCAGCAGCAACAACAGCAAATACAGCAGCAGCAACAGCAAGCAAATGCGGTAAGTTTCACTTCTTTGTTTCTTTTACATTTTCACATTTTGTGTTGTTGTTCCCCTGCCTTGGCCCTTGGTTCACATTTTCCTTCCTTACCTCGAGTCCTCTCAGTCCCTTTCATCATACATGATTTTGTTCTTCCATTTCTTTTGTATGTTTCCACCTACTTTACTGTTTTTTTTTTGTGTCTGTTGTATCATTGTGTCCCATATTTAATACTTTTACAACTAATAACATCAACACGCCTTTCATTGGGGTTACTCCAAAACTCTGGACAACTTGATTTTCTTTGAAAATTACATACAAGTTTGTTTAGATTTTTGTTTGTAATCCTTTTAATGCACTGAAAGAAATCCTTAAATATTCCATACATTTTTCTATTTTTACTATTAAACTATTTATTATACATTTTAAATGCATCAAAAGTTGTTGTGTTTGTGTCTACTACATACTTTCAAATTGTAGTGATAAAAACTATGCGTTTTATAGATTGGTTTTGGATTCTCAAATCAACCTAGCAAACATTATTCATATTTGTATTTAACTCACTCTTTTTCAGGTTATTTCTACTTATCTACTTATAGGCTCTGCTGTTTTATGTTTCACATAATATTCACTGAACGAATTACTGCATTCGTGAATGAATTTGCTTCTTTCGTATCAATTTGACTAGATCACGAATGCGGTAATTCGGTTCTAGGAATATTCCTTTTTTCACGTTTATAATAATCTCTAATTTAATATTTGGCTTTAAATTTGCTGATAAATAATGTTTAAATGATGGTTTATTTATACTTATTTTAGGATTCTAAGATTGTTTCGAAAATAATTCGCTCGTTTTCTTGAGTGTTTTCCAAATTCATTTGCTACCCCCCCTTCAAATATATTTTCTGGATTTTATAATTTTCCCTTTTCGAAATTGTTTATGTTAAGACATACAAATTGCTTTAAAAGAAAATGTTTCTGCTGAAATATTATCTTTAGAGGACATTTTGTATGTCTTAACATTTTCTTTAGATAACATGTTTTATGTCTTGACATAAATATTTTATTTAGATAAAATTGTTTATACATTTTCTTTAAAGGAAATCTTTTGTATCTTAACATAAACATAAATATTTTACATTTGCCTTACAGAAAATTGTTCATGTATTGACATTAACATTTTTCTTTTCTGATATAAAAAAATATTTAGAGGAAATTTGTCTTGACATAAAACATGTTTTATGTCTTAACATAAATATATCTTAAGATAAACATAAATATTTGAGTTTTGACCTACAGAAAATATTTAATGTGTTGACATAAAAATTTTTCATATTCTGATATAAAAATCTTTAGAGGAAATTTTATGTCTTCACGTACATTTTTTCGATAGATAAAATGTTTTATATCTTGACATACATATTTTCTTTAGATACATTTTTGTATACATTTTCTTTAAAGGAAATCTTTTTTATATCTTAACATTTATGTCTTGACATAAAAATTTTCTTTAGATAAAATTGTTTATACATTTTCTTTAAAGGAAATCTTGTGTATCTAATATACACAACATAAATATTTCACATTTGCCTTACAGAAAATTGTTCATGTCTTGACATAAACATTTTTCTTTTTTGATATAAAAATCTTTAGAGTAAATTTTGTATGTCTTGAAGTAAATTTTATTTTTAGATAAAAAGTTTTATGTCTTAACATAAACATTTTCTTTGGACAAAATTTTTTATGTCTTGACATTTCTTTAGATAAATTTTTTTAAACATTTTCTTTAAAGGAAATATTGTATATCTTTATATAAACATAAATATTTGACATTTGCCTTACAGAAAAATGTTCATGTCTTGACATAAACATTTTTCTTTTTCTGATATAAAAATCATTAGAGGGAATTCTGCTTTTATCACTTGACATAAACATTTTCTTTAAAGAAAATCTTTTTTATGTCTTAACATTTTTATCTTGACATAAACATTTTCTTTAGATACATTTTTTTTTATAAATTTTCATTAAAGGAAATCTTTTTTAAAAAAATTTTTCATGTCTTGACATAAAAATTTTTCATTTTCCAATATAAAAATGTTCTGCTCCCGCCATTAATTATATATTCTGGATCGTATATTCTTTGTCTGTCTGTTGAAATCTACTTTTCGAAGCTCCAAAATAATTTTCAAACATGATTGATATAACAATAAATCGGGTCTCAAATGGCTGAGATATAAATTTAATTGTCTTGACATAAGTTTGTCTTGACATAACTTTGTCTTGGTATTACTATATCTGGATATAACGTTGTCTGACAAAACAAATTAAAAAAAAATTTTAAAAAAATCCAAAAATTATTTTTATTTACCAAAAAATATTTTCAATCTTTATCTTGGAGTAGTATAATTTGTTGAAAAGTATTTAAGATTCGGTTTAGCGGTATAAAACACTCTTATTTGTTTATATTTTATTTAAAAATTTCAATATTTTCCCTATGATTTGTTTTAGTTCCATTCATACACAAATCATCATTGTCCATCATAAATAATTAAAACACGTTTCATTTCTAAAGCATTTAATTTGTTAAACTGTAAAAACTGTAAAAATTACTCACGTGTTGGCAATAGACCTAGATTTGGTTTATATTTAAGCACATTTTATTTATTTTTTTCACAGGGTTCCGTTTAAAGAGATGTAATTTCGAATTTATACAGAATTGTTTATGTCTTGATAGAAAATTTTCAATAAAGAATGATTTCATATTTGAAATTTCCTATAAAACTAATTTTAGTAACATTATGTGATTTCTTGACATAAAATTTGAATGTATGGACAGACAATTGAGGAGACTTGACAAAATGTGTATGGCTTGACAGAAAACGATTGTTGGGACATAAAACATGTTCAGTCTAAATAAAAACATATTGTCAGGACATAAATAATGTTCATGTATCTAAAGAACGCTGAGGCAGAATGCTGCTGTTGGTACAGAATAACTGAGAGTATAAATAAATTTTAAACAAAATCATATCTCTTGAACTAAATACTACTTAACTGCTGGTATTAATCTTACTATACCATCACTGGCATACGAGTACAAACTATTGTACATTAACATTCCAATCAAACATATTGCGCCAGCCAATTATTGATAACACATTTTAGTTCTGTTTCTAAATTAGTTTGAAACACATTTTTTCATTAAAATTCTTCTCGATTGAGTCGTAGGTATGGTATGTCTGAGTGTTTTGGCGAAACCTTAAAAAAAGCACATGTGTATACAATTCCTTATCAGTAGTTTTTATTTAATTTTTTTTGTTTGTTTGCTTCCCCAGTATTCAAACAAAAACAGTGTGTTCACATTTTGTTGTACCAGCAGAAAGCGCAACAGCTGTTACAATCAAATGTACATATGTATGTTTGTATGTAGGGGAAAGTAGGAGAGTAGAAGTATGTAGTAAAAGAAAAAAAAAATATGGATGAATTGTTTTATTTTATTTATGGAATTTACTTGGCTGGCATATTCTATTCTATATTATTCTATGGATTCAATTACACATTTTTTGTTGGTGGTTGGTGGCTGTTTTTTTTTGTTTGATAAACACAACAAATAATGTTAGAAATATGATAATAAAATATGCCGGTATAATGTAAATTATAGCGATAAACTATAAATGATGTCGTCGTCGTCAACATGTTTCTTCTATTATTTATTTTTTTATTTATTTATAGTCAAACGTATTTTATGATTGTTTAGACAGACTACATACCTAGAATGTTTTAAAATTTAAACAATCACCGCGCGCACATGTGTATTTTATATGAAATAATTTTTTAATTTGACAACAGGTTGCAAGAGGAGCTGTTATTTGAGTTAGTTTTAAAAGATGGATTTAGGGATAGGGAATAAATCAATATATCAGAAATGGTTTTAAATGGTTCACTAAGATTTGAACAATTTCTGACAAGATTTGAATATTTTCGCCCCTGTTCTGGAAATAGAGTGTCTTCAAAAAGGAAATTGACGTTTTGCAAATCGAACGATTTTGAAAAACGAAATTGACAGATTGATCTGCAGATCGCACAATTTTGTACATTAAAAGAGGATTGTGTACTCGAAAAGAAAATGAGTATATCATGTGGATTCGATTTACAGAACAATAAATCGTGTGAATTCATTTAGAATCGAAAACATTACTCAGATTCGATTTACGGAACAGGGGGTTTGTGTCGAGAGCAAGAATTGACAAATTTTGATACAAAAAATTAAAAATTTTCTGCCGATAATATAAAGCAGGCTATATTTTCTGTCACGAAATCAAAATTTTCCAACATTAAATGATTTTAAAATTCATTTTATAGGGCTTTTTCAATCATGAAATCATTCTTTATTGAATGTTTTCCGTCAAGCCATACAAATTTCTCTATAAATTCGTAATAACATCCCTTTTAACGAAACCTAGTACAAAAATAAATGAAATATGCTTAAAAACAAACCAAATCTAGATCTATTGCCCACACTTGAGTAATTTTTTTTATCATTCTTCACTTTGGCTTAATTTTATATAAACTTTGTTTAGAGAGCGGGAAGAGTTTTTATTTTTATATATCAGCAGAAACATTTTCTTTTGAAGCTAATTTGTATGTCTTAACATAAATAATTTCTTTGTCGAAGAACATCTTTTATGTCATGTCATAAATATTATCTTTAGAGGACATTTTGTATGACTTGTAAATAAAAAAAAAACAAAAAAAATTTCTTTGGATAAAATTTTTATGTCTTGACATAAATTTTTTTTAGATACAAATTTTTATGTCTTGACATAAACATTTTTCTTTACTCCCTGGTTATACCTGATACATTTTTATATTTTGATATAAACATTTTTCTTTTTCTGATATAAAAATGTTGTTTAGAGGAAATTATTATGTCTTGATATGGAGAAATTTGTTATGTCTTCACAAATCGTTTTTTTATAGAACTTTTTTATTGTCTTGACATACATAATTTCTTTATAACATTTTATGTCTTGACACAAAATTTTCATAAGAGAAAATTGTTTATATCTTGAAAAGATCATTATTATCTTTATAGGTCATGTTATAAATATTTTCTTTGAAGAACATTTTTGATGTCTTGACATAAACATTTTTATTTTTCTGATGTAGAAATGTTCTTTAGAGGTTATTTTTATATCTTGATATGTAGAATTTTTTCATGTCTTCATAATTTTTTTCTTTATAGCACTTTTTTATATCTTAACGTTAACATTTTCTTTAAATACAAACGTTTTATGTTTTGACAAAAAATTTTCATAAGAGAAAATTGTTTATATCTTGACATTTATATCTGATGCTTGACAGAAAGCAAATTTTATATGTTATGATATAAATATTTTCTTTAGATATAATTTTTTATGTCTTGAGATATATATTTTCTTTAGATAGAAATTTGTATACATTTTGTTTAAAGCAATTCATTTATATCTTAACATAGATAATATATAAATATTTGAAAATTTCCTGACATAAAAAATGTTCTTTTTCTGATAGAAATATGTTCTTTAGAGGAAATGTTTATGTCTTGATATGGAGCATTTTTTTATCTTCACAAATTGTTTTTTTATAGAACTTTTTTATGTCTTGACATATATAATTTCTTTAAATACAATTTTATGTTTTTGCAAAAAATGTTCATAAGAGAAAATTGTTTATTTTTAGACATGATCATTTTCTTTATAGAGAATTTTATATGTCATGATATAAATATTTTCTTTACCCCCTGTCTATACTTGACAAATATTTATCATAACAATAAATAACATTTGTTGTCAAGACAAAGTTGTCTTAGCAAAAGCACTATGAATTTTGTCATAACGAAGCAATAATACTAATAAATGGAGACTATACCTGATAATTTTTTATCTTGACAACCATTTTGACGTTTATCATGATAAAAATTTGTCAAGTATAGACAGGGGGTTAGGGAAAATTTTTTAATGTCTTGACATTAAACATTTTTTTTTAAATTTTTTAATTTTTATTAAATTTTCTTTAGATAACATTTTCATACCTTAAAATAAATATTTTTTATGTCTTGACATAAATATTTACTTTATTTTTTTGACATAACATTTGCAAGAAATGGGAAATATTAAAAATTGTTTATGACAAAGTTTTGTTGTATTTTGAATCGTTTATGTTTTGACTGAAAATTTTTATTTTATGACATTTAAATTTCCTTTAGAGACAAATTTTTATGTCTTGACATAAAAGTAGTTTTATGTCTTGACATAATAATTTTCTTTAGAGAACATTTTCATATCATGACATAAATATTTTCTTTTAAATTTTCTCCATTTCATTAGAGAAAATGTCTGAACATTTTTTAGGTTTTGACTGAAAATTTTCCTCCAAATAAAATTTTGTGTCATTTTTCTCTCTCAGTCTTTTACTATATAATGGAATCATAATCTAAATAATTTACTATCAAAATTGGAGATTTTTTTGTTTCATTGTTGTGCCTTAATTAGCACTTATTCATATTCAAAATATTTAATTTTCCCCCTGAGCAATATGTGTGTTTTATAAATACAATTCTCTGATTTATATAATTAAATTATTATCTATAAATGTTGCTGATAAGACTGTGTGTTGTTATAAATACATACTAAAATTTGATAATTTCTTTTTGTGTTTATTTAAAGAAAATTTATCAAAAATTAATCAATAAAATAAAATGTCTGTGATTAATTTTATACACATGCACTTGAGCACAACACACATTATAAAGTAAAATCGATTTGTCATAATATTCATAATATTCACATGTTTAAAAGACAAATAATATATTAAAATATTTCAAGAATATTAAGCAAAACTGCAACATGTGTTGTGGACAACGTAATTGTAGATTGCTTTAAATAATGTGCACATATTTCGGGGGGATTATCAATTCAATTAGAAGTATTTCTGTTTCCTTTCTCTGTTAGGGAAATTATAACAATATTCGAAAGAAATCAATTGATATTCTGTATATTATCAGAAAAAGAAGTGGTTATATGAATGAAAGAAAAAAAACGCATGTAGATATATAATTTCAATAGAAAACTGTTTGCAACACAACACAAGAAAGAAATTTAAGGAAATTCTATGACTATTACTAGTTTAAAGTCATGTAAGGCTTCTTAATTTAACTTTAGTTTGGTTATATTTGTTACATAGCTAAAATGAGTCATTTTTTTAAGATTATTAAATTATATTTTATATATTATTTAAATTCGTACATACATTTGGCATGCATTAGCATAATTCTATTCAAAAAAATAAGCAATTTACTGGAAACATCTTAAAATTGTTAAGAGGCCATTCATTTCCCATTGAAAATTCTCCGTAATATGATGATAAATCATCAAATCTGGCAACATTAATACCCAGTAGTAAATTTTCTTCTTTTACATTCAGAAGCCGGTACAAAAAAAAAACACAACAAAACAAATCAAAACAAAAAGAAAAAAAGTAAGTACGTCTACGTACACAAAAGTATGCATGTAAAACACAACATACACTTAAACATACATATTTTAAGAAAAGTTTTTTTTTGTTAAACACTTACATACTTACAAACTTACATACTTGTGTAAATGTAGGAAAATATGTGTATATGAAGAGGAAAAAAATGTCTGAAGACAAATAATGATGTCAAATAAATAAAAGAAAAGCAAACGAATAAAAAAAACCGACAAAAAGTGTAGTATATTCGTTTATACAAATATGTACAACAACACAAAAAAAAAACACATAAAAGAAAATAAAAAAAAGTTGCAAAGGCACATTGTTAATATAAGAGTTTTATGTTGTTGTTGCTGCTGCTTTTATTTTTCTTATTTTTTTTTGACGTTTCTGCTCATATTATCACTGGGTTACCAATGGAAATGACATTGACATTGAATCACAAAATACAATAATAATAATAAACAACAACAAAAAAACAGCCCAACAATAACAACATATTTAACAATACATAACAACAAAACAAAAAAGAAAACATTTTTACTAGTACTCATTTTATGAAAATACAAAAACAAAACTTGTAAATAAACTGCAAAATGATATTATTATTATTACTATTATTGGTCACAATAATAATAATAAAAACAATAATTACAACAATAGCAGCAGCATTAAAAACAACAACTAAACTCTACTCTACAACCACGTGTTATGTGGAAATACAAAT
This sequence comes from Calliphora vicina, assembly GCF_958450345.1. Lineage (NCBI taxonomy): Eukaryota > Metazoa > Arthropoda > Insecta > Diptera > Calliphoridae > Calliphora > Calliphora vicina. Next base: position 57,474,063 of record NC_088783.1, on the reverse strand, counting down.
TTGTACAATATACTTATTTATATACAATCATATGTGTAATAATAATTAAATCCTTATAAACAAATTTGTTTAATTAAAAGTTATTTCAAACGCTTGGAAACATATTAATTTCCTTTAATTTAGTTCCATATTTTTCGAAAATTGTTTGATATCTAATAAACATTACTTATGAATTCTCAATAAATTTGGCATCAAACTTATGTTTTTATTGCTGAAATTTTCTCAAAAATAAGACATTTTCAAAATAATAATTTGGAAATTTTATTTCTAATAAAAATGAATACATTTTTTCAAGTTTTACAATTGCCTAAACATACATATTTTTAATAACTTGGAAAATTTTTAAGATTTTCATAAATTTCAAATTTAAAAAATTTACAATTTATTAGTTTTTGTTACAATAAAACCAATTATAAACAAATTTCAAAATTCACATACAATTTTTAATTATAAATATTTAAAAAAAAAGATTTTCGAAAATTTCGAATTTAAAAAATATTAAATATTTATTAATTTCTTACTGTAAAACCAATTATACTAATAAAATTTCAAAATTCACATAAAATTTTTAATTTTTTCAAGTTTTAGAAATGCCTAAACAAATTTTTACTAACATGGAAATTTTAAAGATTTTTCAAAAATTCGAAATTTAAAAAAAATTTAAAAAATATGTATATAAAATTTATTAATTTCTTTTAAAATTTAAAAACAATTATAAAAAAATTCAAAATTCCAATAAAATTTTTAATTATATGTACTACATAATTTCGAAAATTCGAAATTATTCAACTAACTTTCTTCTAATAAAGAAATTCGAAAATATGCAACATTTTATTTTATAACATATTAAAATTTTTGGAAAATTAAGAATTTCTAATTCTAGTGTGTGTAGTTTCAAAGAAAATTTCATAGATTTTAAAATTTTAAATTCGAACTTTTGAAAATTGTAAAAAAATTTAAATTTTAGAAAATTGAGAATTTTTTAATTGTAAAAAATTTTTTTTTAAAAATTTCGAAATTAAGTTCGAATTTTCGAAAATGCATAAAATGTTAGAATTTGTAGAAAATTTAGAATTTTTTATCTAAATTGTAAAATTTTAAAAAAAATATTAAAATTTTTATTTTTTATTTATTTTTACAATTTCGAAATTAACGAATTTTCGAAAATTTTACAAAATGATAAAATATGTAGAAAATAGAGAATTTCTTATTTTAATTGTAAAATTTTAAAATTTGGAAACTTTAAAATTTCGAAATTAAGTTCGAATTTTTGAAAATGTTAGAATATGTAGAAAATTGAGAATTTCTTATTTTAATTTTGATTTTTTGTTTATTTTTACATTTCGAAATTAAGTTCGAATTTTCGAAAATCCTATAAAATTTTCGAATTTTGTAGAAAATTGAGAATTTTTTATTTTAATTGTAAAATTTAAAAAGAAATATTAAAATTTTTATTTTTGGTTTACATTTACAATTTCGAAATTATGTTCGAATTTTCGATAATGCTATAAAATGTTGGAATTTTGAAGAAAATTTAGAATTTCTTATTTTAGTTGTAAAATTTTAAAAGAAAATTTAAAAATTTGGAAACTTTAAAATTTCGAAATTAAGTTTGAATTTTCGAAAATTCTTTAAAATGATAGAATATGTAGAAATTTAAAAATAAATATTAAAATTTTTATTTTTTTTTCACTTTTACAATTTCGAAATTAAGTTTGAAAATTCTACAAAATGTGAGAATTTGTGGAAAATTTAAATTTTTTTTATATAATTGTTAAATTTTTAAAGAAATAAAAAATTTTACAAAAATTTTACTTTTACAATTTTGAAATTAAGTTTGAAAATTCTACAAAATGTGAGAATTTGTGGAAAATTTAATTTTTTTTTATTATAATTGTAAAATTTTAAAAGAAATAAAAAATTTTACATTTTAAATTTTGAATAAAGTTCGGTTTTTCGAAAATATTTTAAAATTTGTAAGAAATTGAGAATTTCTTATTTCAAATTTTGTATGAATTCGAGCAATTCTTATAAAAAAACGATTTTTTTTAAAACTTATTCAAAATTCAAAAAATTTATATTATTTCATTAATTATATTTGTTTAAAACACATTTTACAAATTCGAATTTTTGAAAATTCAATATAAAAAGATTTTAGGTATAAAAAAATGTATTTTTTTTTAAGAAATGAAACATTTTATTTAAAATTGTAATATGAATTTCTTAAACAAAATAAAGAAAATTTTTTTAATAAAAATTCAAAACCTTGAAATATATTTAAATGAAAACATTCTAAAATTAATCTATACCGAAAACCCAAAAATTCAAACACTTGAACCACATTTTGTTGGAATTTGACTTAAATGCAAATGTTATTAAATATTTTTTATACAAAAAAAAAAACATATGACTTGAATTTAAGTTTCCTTTTTACTGGACAATTCTATTGCTTGACTATAATTCAAGGCTTGAATTACACTTGTATTCAACTTGAATTCTAGTAAAAATGCTTATTAAGATATTTATAAATTATTTTATTTCATTGCTAATTAAAATCCAAAATTCACACATGATTTCGAGTTTGTAAAATGTGTTTTAAATTTTTTTTTTTTTTGAATTTTTAATGCTTTCAAGTTAAGGGAGTCTTCTAAGTCGTGTATTACTAAACATTTATTTTGTTTAATGATTTTAATTATAAAGTTAATGCTACTGCGCGGTTTAGTAAACAAATTAGCAGAATTCATTGACATCTAACACAAGTAATACAAATACATACATAGAGTATTGTACATTCATATAAATTTCAATTGAAAATTATAAAAAAAACCAACTGTATTATACATAATGTACTCGTAATAGAGAAATACAGAAAAAAACGTACCATACCGACATTTGTTGTATATAATTATACAAATTAAATAGCAAACACATGTAAAACAAATTGAATTTTAATTTGGCGCCAATTTTTTTTTGAGAAATTATAGTTGAAAAACAAAAATTGTTGGTAAAGCTGACAAGAATTTTAAATTAAATAAATAACCTATAAAATGGGTAACCTTTATGGGGTCAAATGGTAGATAGTTTTGGAATAAGGAACAATTTAATTAATATTTCATAATTTCTATTAAGATAACTGTGAAAAGAACAGGTTTTATTAAAAATTGAATGAATATCTTACAAATGAAGAAGTGAGTGAAGATAAATATGCCGAGTTAAATATGTTTCGACGTAAAACTTTACGTCATTACATATTTGCAAATATGTTTCGGCGTAACGCCTTACGTTATTACATATTTATAAATTCGTTTTTAGTATTTGTGACATATTTTCCAATTTAGGACATATTCACAAATATGTTTTGTTTTTTGTGACATATTTGCAATACTTACATACACTCATATTTAAAAACTATTTAATACATATTTTTTAAAAATAGCTCGTGGACAAACTATGATAGATGACAGGATGGGACATACCTCATTTTAAAGGGAAATGAACCAGCATTAGTCACCAACATAGCTCTTTTTCCAAAATTTCGTCGGACTATTTTTAATATTTTTTTGAAAATTTTCATTTTTCAATGTTGATCCTTGGAACAATTTTCGACAATTCTGGACAAACTAAGATAGATGCCAGGATGGGACATACCTCATTTTAAAGGGAAATGAACCTGCATTATTCACCAACATAGCTCTTTTTCCAAAATTTCGTCTGACTATTTTTAATATTTTTTTGAAAATTTTCATTTTTCAATGTTGATCCTTGGAACAATTTTCGACAATTCTGGACAAACTAAGATAGATGCCAGGGTGGGACATGCCTCATTTTAAAGGGAAATGAACCAGCATTATTCACCAACATAGCTCTTTTTCCAAAATTTCGTCTGACTATTTTTAATATTTTTTTTGAAAATTTTAATTTTTCAATGTTGATCCTCGGAAAAATTTTCGAAAATTGTGGACAAACTAAGATAGATGCCAGGATGGGACATACCTGATTTTAAAGGGAAATGAACCAGCATTATTCACCAACATAGCTCTTTTTCCAAAATTTCGTCTGACTATTTTTAATATTTTTTTGAAAATTTTCATTTTTCAATGTTGATCCTTGGAACAATTTTCGACAATTCTGGACAAACTAAGATAGATGCCAGGATGGGACATACCTGATTTTAAAGGGAAATGAACCAGCATTAGTCATCAACATAGCTCTTTTTCCAAAATTTCGTCTGACTATTTTTAATATTTTTTTGAAAATTTTAATTTTTCAATGTTGATCCTCGGAAGAATTTTCGACAATTCTGGACAAACTAAGATAGATGCCTGGGTGGGACATACCTCATTTTAAAGGGAAACGAACCAGCATTAGTCACCAATATAGCTCTTTTTCCAAAATTTCGTCTGACTATTTTTAATATTTTTTTGAAAATTTTAATTTTTCAATATTGATCCTCGGAAGATTTTTCGACAATTCTGGACAAACTAAGATAGATGCCAGGGTGGGACATACCTCATTTTAAAGGGAAATGAACCTGCATTAGTCACCAACATAGCTCTTTTTCCAAAATTTCGTCTGACTATTTTTAATATTTTTTTGAAAATTTTCATTTTTCAATGTTGATCCTTGGAAAAATTTTCGACAATTCTGGACAAACTAAGATAGATGCCAGGATGGGACATACCTGATTTTAAAGGGAAATGAACCAGCATTATTCACCAACATAGCTCTTTTTCCAAAATTTCGTCTGACTATTTTTAATATTTTTTTGAAAATTTTCATTTTTCAATGTTGATCCTTGGAAAAATTTTCGACAATTCTGGACAAACTAAGATAGATGCCAGGGTGGGACATACCTCATTTTAAAGGGAAATGAACCAGCATTATTCACCAACATAGCTCTTTTTCCAAAATTTCGTCTGACTATTTTTAATATTTTTATGAAAATTTTAATTTTTCAATGTTGATCCTCGGAAGAATTTTCGAAAATTGTGGACAAACTAAGATAGATGCCAGGATGGGACATACCTGATTTTAAAGGGAAATGAACCAGCATTAGTCATCAACATAGCTCTTTTTCCAAAATTTCGTCTGACTATTTTTAATATTTTTTTGAAAATTTTAATTTTTCAATGTTGATCCTCGGAAGAATTTTCGACAATTGTGGACAAACTAAGATAGATGCCAGGATGGGACATACCTCATTTTAAAGGGAAATGAACCTGCATTATTCACCAACATAGCTCTTTTTCCAAAATTTCGTCTGACTATTTTTAATATTTTTTTGAAAATTTTCATTTTTCAATGTTGATCCTTGGAACAATTTTCGACAATACTGGACAAACTAAGATAGATGCCAGGGTGGGACATACCTCATTTTAAAGGGAAATGAACCAGCATTAGTCACCAATATAGCTCTTTTTCCAAAATTTCGTCTGACTATTTTTAATATTTTTTTGAAAATTTTAATTTTTCAATGTTGATCCTCGGAAGATTTTTCGACAATTCTGGACAAACTAAGATAGATGCCAGGATGGGACATACCTCCTTTTAAAGGGAAATGAACCAGCATTATTCACCAACATAGCTCTTTTTCCAAAATTTCGTCTGACTATTTTTAATATTTTTATGAAAATTTTAATTTTTCAATGTTGATCCTCGGAAGAATTTTCGAAAATTGTGGACAAACTAAGATAGATGCCAGGATAGGACATACCTGATTTTAAAGGGAAATGAACCAGCATTATTCACCAACATAGCTCTTTTTCCAAAATTTCGTCTGACTATTTTTAATATTTTTTTGAAAATTTTAATTTTTCAATGTTGATCCTCGGAACAATTTTCGACAATTGTGGACAAACTAAGATAGATGCCAGAATGGGACATACTTCATTTTAAAGGGAAATGAACCTGCATTATTCACCAACATAGCTCTTTTTCCAAAATTTCGTCTGACTATTTTTAATATTTTTTTGAAAATTTTCATTTTTCAATGTTGATCTTGGAACAATTTTCGACAATACTGGACAAACTAAGATAGATGCCAGGGTGGGACATACCTCATTTTAAAGGGAAATGAACCAGCATTAGTCACCAATATAGCTCTTTTTCCAAAATTTCGTCTGACTATTTTTAATATTTTTTTGAAAATTTTAATTTTTCAATGTTGATCCTCGGAAGATTTTTCGACAATTCTGGACAAACTAAGATAGATGCCAGGATGGGACATACCTCCTTTTAAAGGGAAATGAACCTGCATTATTCACCAACATAGCTCTTTTTCCAAAATTTCGTCTGACTATTTTTAATATTTTTTTGAAAATTTTCATTTTTCAATGTTGATCCTTGGAAAAATTTTCGACAATTCTGGACAAACTAAGATAGATGCCAGGGTGGGACATACCTCATTTTAAAGGGAAATGAACCAGCATTATTCACCAACATAGCTCTTTTTCCAAAATTTCGTCTGACTATTTTTAATATTTTTATGAAAATTTTAATTTTTCAATGTTGATCCTCGGAAGAATTTTCGAAAATTGTGGACAAACTAAGATAGATGCCAGGATGGGACATACCTGATTTTAAAGGGAAATGAACCAGCATTAGTCATCAACATAGCTCTTTTTCCAAAATTTCGTCTGACTATTTTTAATATTTTTTTGAAAATTTTAATTTTTCAATGTTGATCCTCGGAAGAATTTTCGACAATTGTGGACAAACTAAGATAGATGCCAGGGTGGGACATACCTCATTTTAAAGGGAAACGAACCAGCATTAGTCACCAATATAGCTCTTTTTCCAAAATTTCGTCTGACTATTTTTAATATTTTTTTGAAAATTTTAATTTTTCAATGTTGATCCTCGGAAGATTTTTCGACAATTCTGGACAAACTAAGATAGATGCCAGGGTGGGACATACCTCATTTTAAAGGGAAATGAACCTGCATTAGTCACCAACATAGCTCTTTTTCCAAAATTTCGTCTGACTATTTTTAATATTTTTTTGAAAATTTTCATTTTTCAATGTTGATCCTTGGAACAATTTTCGACAATTCTGGACAAACTAAGATAGATGCCAGGATGGGACATACCTCATTTTAAAGGGAAATGAACCTGCATTATTTATTTTGGATTTTCAGTAAAAATTTACAGACTTAATTATGCAAAGTTTAGTTTTTGTCGTTTTTTTGAGATTTTGAGTGTTAATAGAAGCGAAAAAAACTAATTTTTGGTACATCTGTTTACGTTTGGAGCACATTTATATCTGACAAACTCTTGTCAGATTATGCGATGGAACCACTGTAAATAAAAAACGGATCTCACAAGTATTAATTTTTACATACTTCCAATATAAATAACAACAAATTTTAATTAATAAAAATTTTGTCCATGTTAATAGAAGCGAAAAAAACTAATTTTTGGTACATCTGTTTACGTTTGGAGCACATTTATATCTGACAAACTCTTGTCAGATTATGCGACGGAACCACTGTAAATAAAAAACGGATCTCACAAGTATTAATTTTTACATACTTCCAATATAAATAACAAAAAATTTTAATTAATAAAAATTTTGATGTGTGTGAAGTTAAATTTCGAAATTTATAACCCTAGACACGAACCAGTTGAGTTAACAGAGTTCTGTTTAAAGGCTAACATAGCACTGTTAAACATTGGAAATCAAGGTAGGTGTATTCAAAATGGAATAATAATCACACGGTTGGACCAAATGGACCACTCACGTTGGAAACGGGAACTCATCTCCCGCTTTTTCCAAAAACTAAGTCAAATCATAAATTTCAAACATATTTTTACATTTTTTCGGAATTTTTAAAATTTACTTATAATGGATGGATGAATCTAAATTCCTGGAAATTGGGAGAAGATGGGCGGATGAATCTTGCTGGAATATTTAGGAAGGGTGTTGGTCTATCATGATCCGTGGTCATAACCTTTAACAGTGCGTGTTCTGATAGAGAAATTTAAATTTTTCGGAAATTTAAATTTCTTGGGAGGATGAATCTAAATTTCTTGGAAATGGGAGAAGATGGGCAGATGAATCTTGCTGGTATATTTAGATAGGGTGTTGGTCTATCATGATCCGTGGTCATAACCTTTAACAGTGCGAGTTCTAATAGAGAAATTTAAATTTTTAGGAAATTTTTTTTTTTTTTTTGGAGGATGAATGTAAATTTCTTGGAAATGGGAGAAGATGGGCAGATGAATCTTGCTGGAATATTTAGATAGGGTGTTGGTCTATCATGATCCGTGGTCATAACCTTTAACAGTGCGAGTTCTGATAGAGAAATTTAAATTTTTCGAAAATTTAAAATTTCTTGGGAGGATGAGTCTAAATTTCTTGGAAATGGAAGAAGATGGGCAGATGAATCTTGCTGGAATATATAGATAGGATGTTTGTCTATCATGGTCCGTGGTCATAACCACTGTTACCTAAATATTCCAGAGAGATTCATCCGCCCATCTTCTCCCATTTCCAAGAAATTTAGATTCATCCTCCCAAGAAATTTAAATTTCCGAAAAATTTAAATTTCTCTATCAGAACACGCACTGTTAAAGGTTATGACCACGGATCATGATAGACCAACACCCTTCCTAAATATTCCAGCAAGATTCATCCGCCCATCTTCTCCCAATTTCCAGGAATTTAGATTCATCCATCCATTATAAGTAAATTTTAAAAATTCCGAAAAAATGTAAAAATATGTTTGAAATTTATGATTTGACTTAGTTTTTGGAAAAAGCGGGAGATGAGTTCCCGTTTCCAACGTGAGTGGTCCATTTGGTCCAACCGTGTGATTATTATTCCATTTTGAATACACCTACCTTGATTTCCAATGTTTAACAGTGCTATGTTAGCCTTTAAACAGAACTCTGTTAACTCAACTGGTTCGTGTCTAGGGTTATAAATTTCGAAATTTAACTTCACACACATCAAAATTTTTATTAATTAAAATTTTTTGTTATTTATATTGGAAGTATGTAAAAATTAATACTTGTGAGATCCGTTTTTTATTTACAGTGGTTCCGTCGCATAATCTGACAAGAGTTTGTCAGATATAAATGTGCTCCAAACGTAAACAGATGTACCAAAAATTAGTTTTTTTCGCTTCTATTAACATGGACAAAATTTTTATTAATTAAAATTTGTTGTTATTTATATTGGAAGTATGTAAAAATTAATACTTGTGAGATCCGTTTTTTATTTACAGTGGTTCCATCGCATAATCTGACAAGAGTTTGTCAGATATAAATGTGCTCCAAACGTAAACAGATGTACCAAAAATTAGTTTTTTTCGCTTCTATTAACACTCAAAATCTCAAAAAAACGACAAAAACTAAACTTTGCATAATTAAGTCTGTAAATTTTTACTGAAAATCCAAAATAAATAATGCAGGTTCATTTCCCTTTAAAATGAGGTATGTCCCACCCTGGCATCTATCTTAGTTTGTCCAGAATTGTTGAAAATTTTTCCAAGGATCAACATTGAAAAATGAAAATTTTCAAAAAAATATTAAAAATAGTCAGACGAAATTTTGGAAAAAGAGCTATGTTGGTGAATAATGCTGGTTCATTTCCCTTTAAAATCAGGTATGTCCCATCCTGGCATCTATCTTAGTTTGTCCAGAATTGTCGAAAATTTTTCCAAGGATCAACATTGAAAAATGAAAATTTTCAAAAAAATATTAAAAATAGTCAGACGAAATTTTGGAAAAAGAGCTATGTTGGTGACTAATGCAGGTTCATTTCCCTTTAAAATGAGGTATGTCCCACCCTGGTATCTATCTTAGTTTGTCCAGAATTGTCGAAAAATCTTCCGAGGATCAACATTGAAAAATTAAAATTTTCAAAAAAATATTAAAAATAGTCAGACGAAATTTTGGAAAAAGAGCTATATTGGCGACTAATGCTGGTTCGTTTCCCTTTAAAATGAGGTATGTCCCACCCAGGCATCTATCTTAGTTTGTCCAGAATTGTCGAAAATTCTTCTGAGGATCAACATTGAAAAATTAAAATTTTCAAAAAAATATTAAAAATAGTCAGACGAAATTTTGGAAAAAGAGCTATGTTGATGACTAATGCTGGTTCATTTCCCTTTAAAATCAGGTATGTCCCATCCTGGCATCTATCTTAGTTTGTCCAGAATTGTCGAAAATTGTTCCAAGGATCAACATTGAAAAATGAAAATTTTCAAAAAAATATTAAAAATAGTCAGACGAAATTTTGGAAAAAGAGCTATGTTGGTGAATAATGCTGGTTCATTTCCCTTTAAAATCAGGTATGTCCCATCCTGGCATCTATCTTAGTTTGTCCAGAATTGTTGAAAATTGTTCCAAGGATCAACATTGAAAAATGAAAATTTTCAAAAAAATATTAAAAATAGTCAGACGAAATTTTGGAAAAAGAGCTATGTTGGTGAATAATGCTGGTTCATTTCCCTTTAAAATCAGGTATGTCCCATCCTGGCATCTATCTTAGTTTGTCCACAATTTTCGAAAATTCTTCCGAGGATCAACATTGAAAAATTAAAATTTTCAAAAAAAATATTAAAAATAGTCAGACGAAATTTTGGAAAAAGAGCTATGTTGGTGAATAATGCTGGTTCATTTCCCTTTAAAATGAGGTATGTCCCACCCTGGCATCTATCTTAGTTTGTCCAGAATTGTCGAAAATTTTTCCAAGGATCAACATTGAAAAATGAAAATTTTCAAAAAAATATTAAAAATAGTCAGACGAAATTTTGGAAAAAGAGCTATGTTGGTGACTAATGCAGGTTCATTTCCCTTTAAAATGAGGTATGTCCCACCCTGGCATCTATCTTAGTTTGTCCAGAATTGTCGAAAAATCTTCCGAGGATCAACATTGAAAAATGAAAATTTTCAAAAAAATATTAAAAATAGTCAGACGAAATTTTGGAAAAAGAGCTATGTTGGTGAATAATGCAGGTTCATTTCCCTTTAAAATGAGGTATGTCCCATCCTGGCATCTATCTTAGTTTGTCCAGAATTGTCGAAAATTGTTCCAAGGATCAACATTGAAAAATGAAAATTTTCAAAAAAATATTAAAAATAGTCAGACGAAATTTTGGAAAAAGAGCTATGTTGGTGACTAATGCAGGTTCATTTCCCTTTAAAATGAGGTATGTCCCACCCTGGCATCTATCTTAGTTTGTCCAGAATTGTCGAAAATTGTTCCAAGGATCAACATTGAAAAATGAAAATTTTCAAAAAAATATTAAAAATAGTCAGACGAAATTTTGGAAAAAGAGCTATGTTGGTGACTAATGCTGGTTCATTTCCCTTTAAAATGAGGTATGTCCCATCCTGTCATCTATCATAGTTTGTCCACGAGCTATTTTTAAAAAATATGTATTAAATAGTTTTTAAATATGAGTGTATGTAAGTATTGCAAATATGTCACAAAAAACAAAACATATTTGTGAATATGTCCTAAATTGGCAAATATGTCACAAATACTAAAAACGAATTTATAAATATGTAATAACGTAAGGCGTTACGCCGAAACATATTTGCAAATATGTAATGACGTAAAGTTTTACGTCGAAACATATTTAACTCGGCATATTTATCTTCACTCACTTCAAATGAAGCGGGTATTTAGGTTTGACACCCTTGGTTTTAAAGTATGCTAATTTGTTTTATGTTAATAAAAAACTATAAAAATTTATGACTCGGCCTCTCATACCTAGAATTGTGAATTAATTTCTTAATGAGTTTGGGCTTTTGGGTATGAAGAAAGAAAAATACCTACCTTCTTAATAAAAAATTCCAAAAATGTTTTATTTTAATTTCATTTATGCATATTTTATTTAAATTAAAGAGAAAAAAAAAATACAAAATAAAGTACCTAGAAATGAAAGAAAACTACAAAGAAGAGGAAAAAATAAAACTGAAATAATTTTGGTCAACGAACTTTTTTGAATATCAAATCAAATAATGAATGTAACGCCAACTAACCAACCGACCAAATACAGCCAGTCATGATGGATTTTTGGTTGGTTACTTAAAAATATTTTTCAGTTTTTTTGTATTTCTTATGATTCTTTTTTAAGCAAAAAGGAAACAAGGTAAAAAAAATATTAAAGGAAACTAAAGAAAAATGTATAATAAATAAAACTAAAAATAACGATATTAACTGGCAACCAAGTGAAAAAGAAAAACGTAAAACAGCAGAATATTACGCTGGGATTTCTGGTTGAGTGAGTTTCCAGGCAAAAAAAATAAAATAAACCCAAGACAAGAAACTGGTGGTGGTAAAAAAATAACTTACATTTCACCCCTCCTCAAACTAAGAGAGGTACAAAAGTGATTATAATAAATGAATGTGGAGTGGAAAAAACACATTTATTTAATTTAAATCAACCATGACTGAAACACTATAAAAATTAGACAACAAATTTTCTTAAAATTTTTACACATTTTATTTATTTATTCATTAATTTCTTTCTTTTAGTTTTTTTTTCTTTCTTTTCTTAAGCCCAAAAATTAGGTCAGTTTTATTTTTTGTAGTTTCGTAAATTTTTATTTTTATTTTTTTTTTTTCAAAGTGAAAGTTATAAATTACTAAAATGAATGGAATGAACAAAAAGTGGAGATTATAGCATGTTTGTTCAGTTTTAATATTATTATCATAATTTGTTTTAATGGCCAAACAAGTTCTTGGCATTTTTTTTATATATTTTAAAGAACGTGTCTTGTGTTTAAATCATTCTTTGTTTTTGTGTGATATGAAATTTATTTGTTTTTTCTTTAAACAGAACCTGAAATTTTATTTATCGTATGTTTTTGAATTTTGTTGTATGAATTTTTTAACTGCTTATCAACTATATAACTATATAAATATAAAAAAGTATTTAAATAAATATTTTATTTCAAAAGTCATTGACCAATAAAAGTAATGAGGAAAGAATTTATGAAAGAATTTATTTTTAATAAAAAATCTATTTAATGTAAACTTAATTAATGTTAATCTTAATATTACATTACAATTCATTCATTTATTAAATAAAATTTTTAAGATTTCGAATATTTATTAAAAATTTTTCTTAATACTATTTAAAATTTAATGAAAAGTGATTCCTTTCCTTAAAAATTTCAAAATTTGAAATAGTTTATAACTAAAATCTGTTTTAAATTGAATGTTCGAAAATTTTTACTTGATTTCGAAAAAAGTTTTTAAAACAAATATAATACATGAAATCGCGAATCAATATTTCACATGAAATATGTATGTTCCCTTTTCCTTTTTTCGTTCATCAACTTTGTTCACGTGAAAAAATTCCACATTTTTAGATGGAATTTTGTAAACAATTAACAGCTGTTACGAACAAAATCAACTATTGTGAATGAAAAGTTCATGGGGAATTTCACGATAGCAATTTTCCCTTCGAGGGAAATGAATATTTCATGGGAACAAAATTTCACATGTTATTGCCGATAGGGGTGAATATAACATTTTCAGTTTTTAACAAGTTTTGAGTAATTTCGAAAATTCGAACACGATGTTTGTCTGATTTTCGTGTTCGAAATTTCTAAAAATTTCTATTTTTTTAATATTTAAAATTTCTACAATTAAAAATTGCATAAAATTTATACAAAATTTAAAATTTTCAAAAATTCGATAATATAACATTTTCAGTTTTAACAAGTTTTGAGTAATTTTGAAAATTCGAACATGATGTTTTTCTGTTTTTCGTATTCGAAATTTCTAAAAATTTCTATTTTTTAATATTTATAATTTCTACAATTAAAAATTGCATCAAATTAAAAAATTTTCAAAAATTCGAACTTAATTTCGAATTTTAAAAAATGTTGATTTTATTTAAAATTTTGCAATAATAAATTATTAATTTTCTACAAATTCCAACATTTTTAAAGCATGTTCGAAAATTCGAACTTAATTTCGAATTTTAAAAAAATACTAAAAATTTTAAAAAATTCAATTTCGTTTGAAATTTTACAATAAGAATAAGAAATTTTTAATTTTCTATAAATTTCAACATTTTTAAAGCATGTTCGAAAATGGGAACTTAAATTCGAATTGTAAAATAAAAAAAAAAAAATGAAATTTGTTTTGAAAATTTACAGAAAGAGAAAGAAATTCTCAATTTTCAACAAATTCTAATATTTTAGCATTTTCGAAAATTCGAACTAAATTTCGAAACTTAAAAAAATTCTTAAAAATTAAAAAAAAAACTTCAATCAATATCCTTAAAATTTTTTACTTTTTGAACATAATTTAGAAAGTTCGAACTTAATTTCGAAATTTAAAAAAAATTTAATAAGAAATATAAGAATAAGAAATTCTTAATTTTCTACAAAATCCAACGTTTTTAAAGCATGTTCGAAAATTCGAACTTAAATTGTAAAAGTACACAAAAATCAAACAATTTTTAAATTTGTTTTCAAATTTTACAATTAGGAAAAGAAATTCTCAATTTTCAACAAAATATAATATTTTATAGCATTTTCGAAAATTCGAACTAAATTTGGAAACTTCAAAAATGTTTAAAAATGAGAAAAAAATTAATTTTCTTTAAAATTTTTAAATTTTTTCTTAATTTTTCATAAATTTTTTAGTACTTTCGAAAATTCGAACTTAATTTCGAAATTTTAAAAAATGCCTGAAAATGTAAAAAAAAATTAAATTTCCTTTAAAATTTTATAATTAGAATAAGAAATTCTTAATTTTCTACAATTTCCAACGTTTTTAAAGCATGTTCGAAAAATCAAACTTAATTTTGAAACTTCAAAATAACAAAATTTCTTTTAAAATTTTACAATTATAATAAGAAAATCTAAGTTTCCTAAAATATAAATTTTTTTTTAGCAATATCGAAAATTCGAACTTTATTGCGAAATTTTAAAAATGCCTGAAAATATAAAAAATTTAAATATCCTTTAAAAGTTTACAATTAGAATAAGAAATTCTTAATTTTCTACAAATTCCAACGTTTTTAAAGCATGTTCGAAAATTCGAAATTGTAAAAATAAACAAAAATCCAAAAATTTTTAAATTTGTTTTAAAATTATACAATTAGAAAAGCAATTCGCAATTTCCTATAAATTTTAAAATTTTTTGTATATTCGAAAAATTCGAACTTAAATTCAAAATTTTAAAAATATGTATTGAAAATTATAAATTTTTTCATTTTAATATTTCACAATTATAATAATACATTTACTACAAATTGCAACGTTTTAAAGCATGTTCGAAAATTCGAACTTAATTTTGAAAATTTAATAAATAACAAAATTAAAAATTCTAAGATTTCTTTTCAAATTGTACAATTCATAATAAGAAATTCTTAATTTTCTACAATTTCCCAAATTTTCTAGCACTTTCGACAATTCGAACTTAATTTCGAAAATTTAAAAAATGCTTTAAAATGAAAATTTTTACAATTATAATAAGAAATTCTTAATTTTTTACAATTTCCAATATTTTGTAGCACTTTCGAAAATTCGAACTTAATTTCGAAAATTAAAAAAATGCTTTAAAATTTAGATTTTTACAATTTAATAAGAAATTCTTAATTTTTTACAATTTCCAATATTTTTTAGAACTTTCGAAAATCAGAAATTAATTTCGAAAATATAATTTTTTTTTTAAAATTTTTTAAAATATGAAAAATTTATCAATTTTTATTTAATAAGAATTTCTATTAAATCATGTTTTCAAATTTAACTTTAAAATGTTTAATTTTCTCTCTGTCATAAACTAAAAAATAATTTGATTTTTTTGTAATCCAATTATGGCCAGAAAATGTATGAAGAAATAATAAAATTTCCTTCCCTTCCCTTACGTTATTTCATTTTAGTTTTAATGACTTTTATGACCTAATTTTGCTACAAATAACTAATTATAACAAATTTCTTAGAAATCTCTCAACCATAATTTTACATTATTCATTCAAACAACAATTTTTCTATATATAAAATTTTGAAATTTGTGCTTAAATAAAATAAATGTATTAAACATTTTAAAGGTCACATGTTTTCATTTACAATTTTTTTTTATACTTTTCATTAAAATTAGCAAAAAAAAAAATAGTCATAAATTTGTTTAAAGAAAAAACTACTAGTAAAACAACAATTTGTTTGTGTAGAAAAAAACGAACTAGTAAAACAAAAATATGTACATGCATGCTTTTTGTAAAAGGTTGTTTTAGGCCACAACCAGTGTGTTTAGAGTTAGTTAGCAGACCAGGTTGGCTGGCTGGCTGGTTGCCTTGCCTGCCTGTGGAGTTGTTGCAGTTTTTTGCAACATTTTTTTTTGTTTGTTGTTCTCGTACTTGCTACTCACTTTTCTAACCAACTGACTTACAAACCAATATGCAGTTTTTATGTTCTTTTTATGTGTTGGCTGTTGTTATGTCGGTTGGTTTCTAAGTAAATGTTCGTTCGTTCGTTTATATTTGGTGGGAAAAAAGGAGAGAATAAATGTTAATAGTTGGCGCTTAACTTTTTATTTAAATTTTTTGTTGTTGTATCGTTTGTTGTCTTCTTTGTGTGCCTCTTTATTGTTGTTGTTGTTGGTTTTGCTTCTATAACCAGCCATTTGTGTTTGCTACAAATGTTCATTTATGATGAGGCGATAGCTATCTAGATATAATGTAATTTTTTATGTTGCAGCTGCTTTTAAGATGGCTAGCTAGCTGTGTTTAAATGTGGCTAATAAATTACACTGTCTATCACTGACAAAAAAATTCTACAAACATTGTTTTGAAAATTATGGGTATTTACGAAAACTTGGGGGTCTTTTTTCTTTTACTTTTTTAAACAATTTTGAAAAAGTTTCTTGAATAATTTTTCATTTTAAACCTAATTTAAGTAATTTCGAAATTTAGAATTCCTAAAAAGTCTTTAAAATCATCAAATGTTATTGAATTATACAAATTATATAAATTTTAACATGTTTTGATTTATATTCCAAAATTCAAACATTTGATTTTTAATGAATTTTTTTTTTTAGAAATAAAATCAAAATGTTTTATTTTTCTATTGCTTATAACAATTTGCTAGCAATAAATTGTAATTTTCTGGCTTTTTTGAAAATTCGAAAATTGATTTCGAAAATTCGAACATTAAAATTTAATGAATTTTTAGAAATAAAATAAAAATGTTAAATTTTTCTATCGATATATAAAATTTTATGCAATAAAATGTCTTTTTTGAAATTTCGAAGTTAATTTCGAAAAAATTTAAAAATTCGAAGATTCTATTTTTAATGAATTTAAAATTTTTCTCTTACTATAGCAAATTACAAGCAATAAATTGTAAATTTTTGACTTTTTCAAAAATTCGAACATTGATTTCGAAAATTCGAACATTTATTTTCAATGAATTTTTAGAAATAAAATAAAAATTTTACATTTTTCTACTGCTATATCAAATGTTATGCAATAAGTAGCAATTTTCTGTTTTTTTTTTTTTTTTTTGGAAATTCGAAGATAATTCCAAAAATTTGGAAAATTCGAACATTTAATTTTTAAGAAATTTTTAGAAATAAAATCAAAATTTTCAATTTGTATTGCTATAACCAATTTTGAGCAATAAAATGCAATTTTCTGGTTTTTTTGAAAATTCGAAGTTCATTTCGAAAAGAATTTAAAATTCGAATATTCTATTTTTATTGAATTTTTGGAAATAATATCAAAATTTATAATTTTTCAAGCAATAAATGCAATTTTCGAAGTTCATTTCGAAAAAAATTTAAGATTCAAACATTCTATTTTTAATGAAATTTTAGAAATAAAATCAAAATTTCCAATTTGTCTATTGCTAAACCAATTTTGAGCAATAAAATGCAATTTTCTGGCTTTTTTGGAAAATTCGAAGTTCATTTCCAAAAAAATTTTAAATTCGAACATTCTATTTTTATTGAATTTTTGGAAATGATATCAAAATTTATAATTTTTCAAGCAATAAATGCAATTTTCGAAATTTCGAAGTTCATTTCGAAAAAAATTTAAAATTCGAACATTCTATTTTTAACGAATTTTTTGAAATATGTATAATCAAAATTTCCAATATATTTTTTAGTTCAAACATGACTTTGGTAATTACGAAAATTCGAAATTAATTTCGAATTTTATAAAAATTATAAGAATTTGTTAAATAAACCATAGTCCTGAATTTCAATATGAACATTTAAATTATTCCTAGATATTTTGCAGGTTTTTATTGATTTTGTAAATTCGAACTTAATTTCGAAAATTCAAATTTGATTGTGAATGTTTGAAAAACATTCTAGAATAATATAATTTTAATTATAAATGTATACATATTTTTGAGTTTGAAAATGATTTTAGAAAATTCGAAATTAATTTAGAATTTTTTAAAAATGTGTAAAATGATAAGAATTTGTTAAATAAAATCTATTCTTAATTAGTAACAAGAAAACTACAACATTTTCAAGATTTATTGCAGGATTTTACCCATTTCGAAAATTCGAAATTTACTTCGAATTATTAATAAATGTTTAAAATGATGAGAATTGTTTAAAAAATATCCGTTTTTTAGTATTAACATACGAATTTTACAGCCTTTTCAATTCAAACTAGACACAATTTTCTAATTTCATATGGGTGTCTTTTCAAATAAAAAAATCTCTACGCTTTACTAACTTTAATTTTGAATACAAATATGTACAACTAATTGAAGTAAAATCCAACAACAAAAAGATAAACTTGTTAACTTAACTAAAGCTTTTAATAGCCTTCTGCTACTTGGCAAAACAAAAAAAAAACAGCCACCATTAAAAACAGCTGTCTTTTTTAACAATGTTTTTGTTTTCGCTTCTTTTTCGTACAAAATTGCACATTATGTCAATATGTGTTGCTGCACATTGTTCATGACTGTATGTGCATGAATAAAGATGCAGTTACTGCAATAACAACAACAACAACTAAAGGAATGGAATATCTATCACCTTTTTATGGTTATTTTAATGAGTTGTGTGTTCTTTTTGTCTGTCTCTGTTTTTCCCTGCTGCTGCAATTCGTGTCATAATCATGTTCACTCTCAATTGTTATTTACAATTTTATTTGTACATGGATATTTGACCATAAATGTTGTACAATTAACTGAAAAGATAGGCCAGTAGATCAGTCGGGGATATTTATTTGTTGTTGTTGGTACATATATTTGTGTAGTGTTGTAAAACGGTTTATTTGGTTGGTTTGTTTATCTTTTGCCTCACAATGACACTTTAGCAAAAACAACAAACATTTGCTGCTCATTTATTAAATCTCCCGTTTATTGTTTACAAAGGAGAGAAACCATTTAAACATGGTGGACACGGGTGACATTTACATAGGAACCGTGCTGCCAGATTCAACAATTTATTATTAATGAATTAATTATAGATTTTTAGAGTAAATTTAAAATTTTTAGAACCTGATTTAAACACGGAAAAACATTTCAAGCGAAATCTTTGAATATTTATTTATTTTTTTTTAGCAATTTTCTTAGAAATTGTTTTTAATATTTTGAAAATTCATAAGAATTTCGTTTAGTAATTTAAAATCTTTTAAAAACTTTAATTGTTTTAAAGTAGTTCTTTTGTTAAACATAAAATTTCTTTCCAGTAAATAAACAAACTCGTTTATGCTGCAATATCACTTGTATAAAATCTCCCCCTCTCTATAAATATGTATAAGATTTCAAACATTTAAAAAAGAACAAGTTCATTAAAAAAGAGTGCTTGCAAGATCAAAAAAGTAAAATTCAATGAAATCTTGAAAATTTACAAAATAAAAAAACAAAAGAACAAGTCATGAAAATGGGTAATAAAACAAGTTTTACTTTATTTTTTTTTGTTTTAACAAGAAATACGCCATAAAAATAATGGAGATTTTGTTGTAAGACGAAAAAATAAAACGAAATAAATTAAACAATAAAAAATAAATAACAAAGGAGAACAATAACAACAAGAAGAAAATATTAAAAGGGAAAGGTAGATAGTAAAAGAATAATTTACAACCACTCTATGTGTACATAAAATATATAGAAATTTATGGCTTTAAAAACAATTTATTGCTCGATTAAAGTTGTTACAGCAAGGCAGAAGACCGACCTCACATATGTTTGTAGTAAGTAACAAATGAAAACGGGAAATCTTGTGGCATATTTATGTATTTTTCTTACCTTATTCCACAAATGTTGTGAAAATAAGACACAAATGTTATTTTTAAGCAGAGAAAAATCGTCTATTTCAACTTTAAATTGTTCATTTTATAGATTTATAAAAAAATCGAAGTTAATTTCGAATTTTCGAAATTACTAAAATCAAATTAAAATTTTGCATTTTTAATTAATGATTTATTATTGTAGAATGTTTTTTTAAACATTTTACATAAAGTTTGAATTTTCGAAATTGATAAAATCATGCAAAAAATCAAGGAATTATTGGAATTTTCATGTTAATATTGATTTACAAAAAAATTGTTATTCTGGTGGCATGTTTTTAAATTTTTTTTTATCAAATTCGAATTTTCGAAATTTTGATAGAATTTTGAAAAAAGATACAAATTTGGAATTTATGCTAAAAACCGATAATTTCATATTTCAAGCAAAAAATTCAATGTTCAAAATTTTGAATTTACAACAAAAAACTAAATAGTAATTGTGAAATTCGTGACTTTGATTTCGAAAATTCAATACATATTCGAATTTGCGAAATTACAAAAATCATGTTAAAAATGAATTAAAAATATTCGAAATTTTAAAAACATTTCCAAATCAATTTAAAATATGTATTCGAAATTTTTCGAAATTAAGTTCGAATTTTCGGAAAAGCTACAAATTCCAATGTGGGTAAAAAAAATCGAATTAACTTAGAATATTTGAACTAGAATATTAGATTTTTAAAATTTTTGATTTTATTTTTTCGATTTATTTTATGAAATTTGTAAATTTTTTAAAATTCATTAAAATCAAATATTTAAGTTCGAATTTTCTAAATTTAATTTTCCAAATCAATCTAAATCAATTTAAAATATTCGACATTTTTCGAAATTAAGTTCGAATACTTTTCTCTTTTTTTCAGAAACTTCGAATTTAATTTACAAAATTTGAACTTGATTATTTGTTTTTTTTATGAATTTTTAAATTTATGTTATGAAATTTGGAAATTTTTTTAAAATTCATTAAAATCAAATATTTAAGTTGGAATTTTCTAAATTAAAATTTGACATTTTGATTTTAAATTTAAAAGTTCATTAAAAATGTAATGTTTGAATTTGATTAATTTGAAACTAACATGATTAAAATCTGTCTAAAATGTTGGACTCTAAATAGCATTATTCCATTTTTATTGAATTTAAAATAGAAAAAAAAAAATTATAATAAATTTATTATTTTGTATAGAAATTCTAACAAAATTTGGCGAAATTTATATTTTGTTCTTTTCGAGAAAAATTTTAAACAACTCTGGTCTGCTGTAATTCAAAACTTCGTATCAATCTTAAATTGTTTTGTTTGGTATTCTATTATATTCACTTTATTATCAACCGGATTAGATGTTTTTTTCTTAGTTTCCTTAAATTATTATTGTCTTCATTTATTAAAGTTATTAAACCTTAAAAACGCTAGAGGACAATAAGCTATTGGCAACACCTTAACCCGCCCCACCCTTCCACTAGTTTTGTTTACAAAAAAAATTAACCGTTTTGACAATTACTTGTCATTCGCATGCTGCCAACATATTTTATGTCTTTAAACAAGTTTTTTTTGCATGTACAAATAATATAAAAAAACCTTTTGTAAATCCTACAAAATATAAGAAAACCTGTTGCATTTATTTTAACAACATTTTAATTCATATTTTATTATGATTACAGACATTTCTATGCATATTACAAAAAAGAAAACAAACACTCATACATGAAAAACCAACAAACATACATACAATATAATTTGTTGTTGTTTAATATGGAGTATTAGAGAGGAATAGACAGACAGAAAGACAGACATTCTCTTCTCAATGCTTATACCCACATGTAGTTGTTGTTATTGTGATGTTTTCAAAAAAGGGACCTTGATTATTACAATTACTTTTGTATTACTGTTGTATTTTTTTCTTCTTTTTTTTCGTTTTAACATATTGACTGATGTATGAAAGGAATGTATGTAAGTGGGGAAGTAGTGGGTGGGTTGGGTTGTTTTAGTTGAAAGACTTTTGTGGGGTTGCCATTTATTTACTCTACTCTTTTATTACAGTTTTTTTTTTTGCCTTTTTTCCTGGCATTTATGTTTGAGTGTGTATATACATTTTTTGTTTATTGGTTTTATATATTTTTTTTTAAATTTTTTCACTGTTATTATTATTTCACGGAAGCAACAGTTGAGTTTTTCTGTGGTTTGTATTTTATTTTTTTTTGTTGTTTTTTTATTCCTAGCCTGATGATGTTGAGTTTCTATTGTTGTTGTTTACATATTGTTGGCTTTGTACACGTTTTTTTTGTGTGAATTTTTTGTATTCCTGTTCAGTTTTTTTGTTTCTTCACTTTTTTTTTTGTTTATCTTTAGTGTGCAAATGTTTTGGGTGTTAGTAAAATGATTTTTTGTGGGGATTTCTTTATATCTTTTTTTTTTGCTATAAAAAGCCGGCATTTTTTTGACTCTTGTCTGCAGAGAAAAACTTTTATATATTTTGATGAATAAATTTTTTTTGTGGCATTGTATGAAAGCCGGCTTTTATAAACATTTAGTAACAATAACAGAAACAGTAAAAAATTATTTGTACATACGTCATCAAACCATTAGGTTATACAAAATTTTGTTTTTTTGCTTTATTTTTTAGAATTTCTGTAAAAGTAAAAGGGATTTTTTTTTAGCTATTTTAAAATTTTATTTGTATATTTTTGGGTCAAAAGTATTCTTTATTGAGATTTAAAGATTTTTTTACTTCATTTTATGAAAATTTTAAATAAATTATTATTTATTACACATTCCGAAACTTTGCAAAACGTAAATATACATATTTAGAAGAGCAATTCTGGGTCCATCGATAATTAAAACGAGTACTCAACAAAAACTCAATTTATTATTTGGCAAAATATTACTCATACCACCCGTAGTTCAAAAAACATTCCTGTGCTAAAGTGTCTGCCGAAATCGGTGAAAACTAAATAGCATTATGATGCGATTTTTGTTGATTTTATATTAAAATTTATTGAATTTGTTTGGTTTTAAAACTTATTTTCATATTAATTTAAGAAAATTTGGAGAAATTTTAAATGTTTACTTTTTGAGAAAATTTCAAGAAAAAACAAACTGTGAATCTTGGATGGATCATAATAAATATACAAAAAATTACTCATACCAACCGTAAACCACACTATTTTTATGTAATTTCTTAATTTTAATCTGATTTTTGAATTTTACTAGTAATGGATCATAATTAATATAAAAAATTACTCATACCAACCGTAAACCACACTATTTTTTATATAAATTCTTAATTTTTATCAGATTTTTAGTTTATTATAGATTTTTAAGGATTTTTGGCTCTTTAAAAACAATTTGTGTGGCAACAATGGCCGTTAGCTTAACTTTATTACAATGGCGGCATGTTTGTTTATTCACTCTCCTCCCCTCATCCTTTCAGCTATGATGCTGTCAATAATTCCCCATTTAACATGTCAGCTCTGCAACTGTGTGTGCTGCCATTTAATTACATTTTCCTCTTCTTATTTTGCCTCCTTTTGATAAACAAAAATTCCATTGTGTTTAGGTGTTGTGTGATTATTTATCTTTCTGTTTATATTTAAGTATTATTTATGTTACTGTTTTTGTAGTAGCATTTTTTTTATTGTCTAAATTGTTTTTAAATACAAATAACCAAAACGTACCTTGACTTTGTGTGTTGATATTTGCTTTTATTTAATTTTTTTTTTACTACTAGTCATTTATTTAAGTATTTTTTGTTTTTGTGATTCTGTTGTATTTTCATTTCATTCATATCTAAACAAAAACGTTTGTACGTGGTTTTTTATTAGTGTATATTTTTATTCATTCATTCATTGATTGAACAGCAAATGAGTGAAATATACAACAAATACAGAAACAAAAGTATTTAAAAATTTCGCACTTTTTTTTTTATTTATTAGCCACAAAAGGGGTGGCATCAGTCCAACCACAACAACAGCTGTGGAATAGTAGTAAATAGTAAAAATATTAATTTTTCTGTTTTTAGATTTTGTTTAAAACGATATTTTTTAAATGAATGAGTGGAATGTTTTTACTAAACCTTGCATAAATATGCATATTCTATCACAGTTTGACTATAAATTTTATTTTTAAAGATCAAAACTAGCTTTAAAAATATTTTACTTGCTTGTACAAAAAAAAAATTATTTCAATGATCTTGTTGATCTAATATTTAAATAAATATTACAACAATTTAACACATTACTCAATACAAGCCGATTGTTTCTAAATTTTATAGAAAATTCTTAATAAAAACCTGACATGTACAGGATCAACTTCAACGAAAATTTAAGTTGGCAACCTTAATAATTTAAACCTCTCTCTACACACACTCACTTCACCACCCATCCACCTACAATTACAAACTGTTTATGTAAAGTGTTGTTGTGATTTAACAAAAGTGGCGCCAAAAACCGTTGTTTTTTTTTCTCGTTTTGTTTACCTTTAATAAATTTACCCAACACCGTGCATAAGAGAAAATTGTACATAGTGTGATTGGGAGTGTAAACCCTTAAAATGTTATTGCCAGTTTAAAATACATACAATAATAATAATAATAATGCATTGCGTGTATTTTTTCTATTATTAGATAGAAAAAAAGGCGTTGTATATGGAGAATATTAAATGATTGTTGTTTGTGTAGTAGGTACATGCATATTTATGAATGCATTCTAATGAAATTGTTGACTATCTCTCTGCTGTAGTTTTTTGTTGTTGTTGTAAAAGGTTGTTGACACAGTTTTCATAATTTACAATTAAAATTTTATATGACGTTTAAAATGCCAACAACAACAGTAGCTCGCTCGCAGCATAAATTAAAGAGAAGGCAAGTGTGGAATTATTATTATTAATTAAAAATTACACAGTTTTTTTTAATGATAAAAGAATTTACAATGAATTATGTTGTGTTTTTAAGAGTAGAAATTTAAATGATTTTTATAAATATAGAAAACGAGGATCACTATTTAAGTTTAGAGATTTAGGGAGTGATTGACATTGCAATGGTAACTTTCCAAATATTTTCCAATAAGCACCAAATCCCCAAAAATTCAAGCACTTGAACATTTTGTGGGAATTTGACTTGAATGCTAATGTAATTATGTTTTAATTCAAGGCTTGAATTATACTTGCTTTCAACTTGAATTCCAGTAATAATGCTTATTGCGGAGACTCCCCTGTCAAAGACCTAACTCTGTTGTCAAAAATCTAAGTGGTGAGAATGTATTAGTATAAAACAATATGAAAACAAAAATAACACGTGTAACTTTTTTGAGTATTTTTCTATTTTTTCTATGGATCAAAATTAAAACCATAGAGAATAGACAATGAGCGGAAACTCTCCTGTCAAAAACCTAACTCAGTGAAAACAAAAACAACACTCGTATGTGTGATTATTTTGAGTAATTTTTTGTTTGAGTTTTTTTCTAGTTTCCGCTCTATGTTCTCTATGATTCAAACAAATTCTTATGAAATTTTTTTAAAATTAAATTCTGATAATAGAAAACAAACTAAAAAGTATTCATTATTATGGTATTGACAAAACAATGGAAACTTAGGTTTTTACGCGGAGTGATATCAACCAAGATCAGCCTCATTTACCTACAGCTAACAAACAGTTCGACAAATAATTTGCAATTTTAGATTATTGCTAAACTCCCGAGGAATAATTTTTTGGGAGTTTCTTAAACTCTTGCTATTTAATTATATTGCCTTGGAGTAGATTTATTAGCTTTCTATCTAATTTTGAGTTTTTACAGTATCTGTCTTACGAAATTTGTTTATAATTTTTGTAATTGCTGATTTATTAATTGAGCATTTATCAATCTAATAAAAACAACTTCATATACAGCTTCTTTTTCATTTTTATTTATACAAATGTAAGTTATTTTTTCAATACGTTTAAGATTTTCTGTACATTACGTGTAAAACCAAAAGTACTGTATAAAACAACATTGCCAACTGTTTAGCATATGATTTGGCAACATTGTTATCTTATTACTCATCAATTAACTGTTATTTGTCTTCCTCTCATTTCCTTCAGACATTTACCACAACATTTAATATACACTCATGTACATATACACAAACATATATTATTTTTCTTTCATTCTCTATGACAAAGATGACGTTTGTATCAATTTCACAATCACAAATAGCAATAACAACAATACTAAGATTTGATTTATTTTATATAGATTTGTGTATAGGTAAAAGTAAATTACTTTTTGTGGTTTTATAAACGCCTTTCTACAATAAATTATTATTATTATTTTTATTATATTTTCCGGTTATACATACACATGGTATGATTCATTGAAAAGACAACAAATACGAAAATTTCTGTATACATTTTTATTGCACGTAAATACACGTACTCAACGGCGTACTACTTATTTTTGAACTTGCCAAACAGCTGTGCTAATTAAAATGCAAATAATGAATGAGTAACAAACTAATGACCGCAAAAAAAAATAACAAAAACAACAACAAATACCTAACAGACAGATATTTATTTATTGTATACATATGTAGTATAATTAAATAAATAAACAAATAAATAAGTAATTAAATAATAAAATAACATTTTTAAATTTTTAAATAAATTTTGGTTTATAATAAAGGATTAAAAGAAATATTTTAGAAAAATTAAGGGTTTTTAGAATTATTTTGGATAATTTCGAAATAAATTTTGACTCATATTAAACATTAATAACATTCTAAAATAGGATTAGGTAGGTAAAGTAAAGGATTTTTCGAATTATGTTTAAAACTGTAGTTACTACTTACTATTCGAAGAGTTTATGAGCTTAATTTTCAAATCATGTTCACTTTTAAATGAATAATTTTGAAAACATTTTAGAAAAGAATTTAGCTAGAAGCTACTTTAGTATATTTTTTTGTTTAATTATTTAAATGAATTTTATTATTGTAATTAAACTTGAAATTTATAGGCTTTATGGGTTTTTTTTGCAATATTTTTTTTATTTCCCCCCCATTTTGTGGTTTATGTTTCAACCACATAATGTCCTTGTAATACGTTTTTAATTTTTGTTATTTTGTGCCAACAAAATAAAATCATCAGCATTTCCAATAACATTCCAAATTGGAATTTTTATTCCAGTTTCTTGGCAGCTGCCTAGCTACAAAGTGTAAAAAAAACCAGCAACAATATGCATACATACACATACAATATATAATTATCACCAACAGCAGTGTCATCATTATTACTGTTATCATCAATCATGATAATAATGACAATCTTTAATATCATCATCATCATCATCACATTTTTTTGTTTTGCATTTTGTGTAATGTCTGTAAATGTTCATATGTATGAATACGTGTGTGTGTTTTATTTAAATAAAACTGTTTGTTGTCTATTCTCTCCATCATCGTCATCATTCTCATCATAGAAACATGGATAGACTGACACTTTACTAACAGCAGCAACAACAACAACATGCAGCAATGCAACAACAATTGCAGCTTAATTTACTGCTATTGTTCGTTTTACTTGACTTGACATTTGTGTGTTTGTATGTATGGATGTGTATGTTTTTGTATTCTTTCCAACATTGTTGCCATTATTCTCACAAAAGGTGTTGCCATACAGTTGTTTCTTTTATTACTCCACTTTATTATCGTTCCACAAAAACAAAACAAAAAAAACAATTTTTCTTTAATTGTAGTCTATGATTTTTTTCTCTTCTTTTTTCTATGGGGTTTGATTTCCATTTTTTTCCCGGCCAAATACATGGATTCTTTATGAATTTGTATAAAAAATATAAAAATTGTTTGAACAAAAAAAAATGTGTAGACAAGTGTTATAGCTTCTACTTCTGCTGCCAATGAATTGGCAGCTGCCACAACAGCAACATCTGTAACAAGCTTAGCTAATAATGTAGAGACACAAACACAACAACAACAGCAACAACAAACAGATCAAAAGCAGCTACAACATCAACAGGCTGCCCAAAACATTTCCTCAAATCCTTCTACTATCACTACTAATACAACAACAACAATATGTACCTCCTCCTCTACCTCTAATACTTCCTCTGCAGCAAATACTGCAACATCTATTATTATTAACATTCCCAATTCTTCTATTCCTTCTACAACTATTAACCCAACTTTGACAAATCCTATGCAACAACAACAACAATTACAATTACAACAACATCAATATATTGATTTGCATCATCATCCACAGAACAATATGGTGCGCACTGGTACCGGAGGTGGAGGCGGCAAAGCGGATGCCAAACCTCGTGGACGTATGACAGCCTATGCCTACTTTGTACAGACATGCCGTGAAGAACACAAGAAAAAACATCCCGATGAGACAGTTATATTTGCTGAATTTTCCCGAAAATGCGCTGAAAGATGGAAGGTAAGTTGTTTAAATATGAATATTTTAAAACATATTATTACATATTATTTTAATTTTTGTTTACGTTTAAAAGAAACTTGTGGTCCATTATGTCTCTGGACAGGACTACTATAGTTTTCTTTTATCTGACTTAATCGCCAGAAACTTTTTTTCGTTCTTTTCGTAAAAACAAAATTCCCTAAAAAAGAAATCTCATTCACAAATATTGTTTAGTTTAAAATATTTTACAGAAATAAATCAATTTTTTTTCTTCATAATTTTCTGGATAATTTTTTTTTAAAAAAAATTATCGTAAAATATTTCTCTTTAGAGAGAAAAAAACAACTTCAATTGAATTTCTTTATTAAAACAGTTGGTTTTTCTTTTAATTTGTTTCTCTCTTAATTTTAAATTAAAAGGCATTTTCCAAATGACATGGCCCCTTAACCTCTAAAAATTAAATTCTTCTTAAATTTCTTGTATTTGAAGCTTAAACGTCATTCCGTTTGTTATTTTATTAAATTAAAACTCATCCTTTATATTTAAAGAGCAGTACTAGTAAAGTAGTACTCTTTTTCTAAAAAAAAATCAGTCAATTTCTCTTATTTTCTGAAAAATATTTAAACAAATATTCTTAAATACATTCAATTTTATTAAATCTAGTCTTTTAAAGCCATTAAAATGGCTATGATACGGTTTTTTAAGGGGCCTTGGAAAACAAATTTCTATAACAAGCCGCTGTTAACACATTTTTGTTCTTCTATTCAAAATCAAAATTAATGTTTCTGTTCGATTTAAGAATTAAAACCTTAAATAAAAACAAACAAACAAATCAATTCAATCAAAACAGTAGAAATTGACCGATTTTTTTTCCCTTTTTTCATTCCTAGATACTCAAATCCACCGAGGAAGGAAAAGATGTAAGTGATTAGGGCCCCCACAATAACTGTGTTAAACAATGGGTATCTCTCGTGGTATTTCAAATACACACACACACTAACAATTTTGCGTGAGTTATACTAAAAAAAAACATAAATATTTGTAAAAAAAATTGATTTGTTTCTGTAAAAAGATTTTTTTTAATTTTTAGTAGATTTAATTTTATTTAATTAATTTACAGCTTTTGATGTTTTTTTTTTTAAATAATATCAATCATACAACTTATATTGACAAATTGAGGAAACAATTCAATTTAATATTAATTAGGAGCTTTTAAATTAAACAGCTAATTAACAAAATAAAAAAGGCTAAATTGGCAACATGGCATTGATGTGTAATCAGTTTCCAGTGAATAACATTTGCAAGGAGAAGAAGCATAACATAAAAAAATTCACCATAACCTTAAAAATATCTACAAATTTAGGAAACAATCCTATTATAAACGACCGTTAAGTGAAACGTGCCAATCTAAGGCTCTTTTAAATTAAACAGCTAACTAGCAATGTTGCGAAATGCGCCCAATTAGCAAACCTGCATTTATATGTAAGATATTAGTTTAAGTGAATGACATTTGGAAGAATAAGAAGCATAGCCTAAAAATGTCAAAATAACTTCAAAAAATTACAAAACATAACCTCTACAAAAGGACAAAATTCACTTTTTGGATCTTCAATTCGTAAAAACCCTAGTCTCACTCAGCCAGAACTCAAATTAACGTTTTAATTAGAACAAGTCTCTGACTATTGCGAAATCTAATTGACATTTGCCTTTTAACACAGAACTTTAGTAGCATATTAAATATAAACTTTCCCACAAATTAGCAAAAAAAAGATATTGAAAAAATTTCATTAAAAAAAACTCACGTTTCTTCAGTTATAATTACTTTTTCCCCCTAATAATATCTTTAAGTATTTAAAAAAAATAACATAAAAAAACATTCTGTGTGAAAATTTGCACTTAACGGTGAGATAAGTAAAAATAAACACTGACTGACTGACTGCCTTCATCTTATTCATACAAAACGCCTTTAAACAATGCGGAGCTATAAGTAGTACTTGCTCGTAAAAATAAAACAAAACTGTGCACAGAAAAAGGCAAAGTTTTACAAGTGTAAAGAGTGAAAGTTCTCTTCATTTGTTTGTATTTATATTTTATAAGTGGGTCTTTTTTAATACGTCCTTGTAAAAAATTCTATACTTGTTGTTTAATTTTTTTTTTTATATATTTTTATTTTACAACTCTTAACTACGAGTATTACTATTTCTGCTGCTGCTATCTATCTATTTATATGTACATAAAAATACATCATCATCATTGTATAGGAAAAAAATTCAAGAAAGAAAACAATCAAACAAATGCAAGTTTATGATTCTAAAAAAGAAAAATTCCTTTTATGTGGAAATTTGTTCAAGATTTTTTTTCCACTTTTTTTTCTACTTTTAACTTTGAATTATGTCTGCTGTATGTATGTGCAATATAAAAAAAATTAAAGAATACTGAAAACCAACCTCAGAGTTTGTCTTTACAAACTCTAAACAAGAAGTTCAAGTACTTTTTATATGCTTTTGTTTAATATGAAAAAAACTCCTTATGAGGTGTTTTAAAAAAGCAGCAAACAAATTTATGTATTTTCTTTACTACAAATTATTAACACTTTTACTAGAATTTAAAAACAGTGAAATCCTTTCATTTCATTTATTTTTTTTATGAAATTTTTAGTTTTTATTGAATATTTCAATTTAATTTTGTTTTCTATGCTATTTTAAATTTAGCTTTAACATTTTATATTGTCTTGTGTGTTTTTTTTATGCACTTGCATTTAATGTGTATCCCTTCAATATATGCAATTTATCATTGTATAAATCTTACTTAAATATCACAAACATTTTATCATGCTCATCATCATTGTCGTAATCATCATCATCATTGTCTTTTGCTGCAGGGTTTTTGCTACAACATGGTTGTTCAACCATGTATTAGTTCACTCTTTATTCTCTTCAGTAATGAAATAAGAGTTTGTACATAATGTATGTATATTTTATAACTTCCAGATATATGGTATCGACTTTTTTGTTACTCGTAACATCATTCTTAATTTTATTTTCAAACTGTTGTTAACTCTAGATTCTGACGGAAATTTGGAATATTAAATGAAGCCACTTGATTGGTTATTAACAAATAAAATTCAGATTTTTGAGGTTATGATAATAATTTTTACGTTAAGGTGACACTTGTCTTAAGATTTAATATTTCTTTTTGGACGAGTGAGACTCCGTCCAAAAACCGAAGATTAATACGAACCGAAGATTAATAATGTTTATTCCAGGGTGCTTTACACCCCTAAATAAAACCATCGTACGTTGGCTGTTACAAAATACAGCCAATCGAGGTTATGGTGAAATTTAGTTTGATAGTGTTTTTTTAGGTTATGATTTTGTTTATTTTGCTTTCAAATGTCATTCACTTGAAACTAATATGTTACACATTCTGAGACTGAAGATTCATAATGTACATTTTGTGATTCCGGCAGGGCGATATTTCCATAAGTCTTTACTATCTCAAGATCCCCAGATTTGATTGCTTAAAACTTGTTTATTTGATGTTTAGCTTTTATGTGAACAAGCCATAGATAATAAAAGTAAACATCGAAGGCGCTTTTAAATTAAACAGTGTGAAATGCGCTAAATTGGCAAAGCTGCTGCATTTAGGTATAAGACATCAGTTTCAAGTGAATGACATATGCAAGCAAAATAAACAATAACATAACCTTAAAAACACAATTTAAGCAAATTTCAAGATAACCTCAAAAATATAAAATTTTGTATTTATAACTAATCATTTGGCTGTATTTTCTAAACCAAAACACGAAATGCACATTACGAACCTTCAGTTCGTAACGGCCAAAGTCTGAGTCAGTCAAAAAGAGATATTAACGTTTTAAATTTGCATTTTAACAGAGAATTTTTAACAAGTTAGTAAGAAAGTATTTCTTTTCCCACCAAGCTTCATAAAAAGTATTTCAAATTTAGTCAGAAAACAAACATGTTACGACCCAGTGACGTTTTAACCTAAAAATTTGACATAACCTAAAATTTTTATTTTTTTTATAAACATTCAATTGGCTATATATTTTTCCATTCGTTCCAAGTCTACAAGAGAAAACGAAGGTTATACCGTCCACGAAATACAATTTGTTTTATGCAAACTGGTTCAGCATAGAAGTGGAGTGTCATCCTTAACTTTTGCCAGCTTTTAGGTACCCAACATATTAAAATGCCCAGCCAATTAAGCTTCAGTAGATTTATGAACTTAACCTGTATATTGATCACAATGTAAAATCTCCGTATTACAAAAGAGCAGTAAATATGAGTGAGGCCATGATGATGTAACAGGTTTAATGAAAACTGGTTCAGTATAGAACGCGACGTGCCATCTCCAACTTATGCCCAGCCAATTGTGCTTAACTTTGTCCTTTAGATGTATGAACTAAACCCTTAGGAGGCACACTTTCTTGGCATTGATCATAATGAAAATCTTCCGGATTCCTAGAGAGCGGAAAACAAGAGTATTTCAGGCACAACTGATACCGGGATGGTATGGTAATCAGGCAGCCGTCCAAAACCTTCGTCTCGTACAGCTCACTTGGGTCCAATAATCGTTCCCTTTGTGATACCTGAAGAACAAAATGAAAAACAGAAAGAGAAATAGAAGTCGGAGAAAATTGAGATTGATTTGGAGTGAAATTTGCAAGAGTAGAGAATAGATAAAAAATGGGGGGTGAAGGAGGAGAAGAGGTTAAGAATTCAAAGAATTCAGCTAACGCAGACCATTATGGTATAGTTGCTAGGTCCCTAAATCACTGGATTATCTAGAATAATGTAATTATTTAATACTAGTTGATCGCCCCGGCTTCGCCCGGTAGCATTTACTAATGTGTTAGTTCGTCAAGTTTCTCCAACCCTGCCTGTTCTTATTTATTTGCAAATAAAATATCTAAATTTGTACTGCATACTTTAGGGGCTTTTTTATTACAGTTGACTGGACTCAAAAAGCCGGTTTTAGCTGTAATTTTTTAATTTTTTTTCTATACAAACCAATTTAAAAATTTCTGCCACAATTTTATTTGAGTAAATCACTCACTTGATTATCTAGGAATCCTAGACTAGGATATTAATTTAAATCAAAATCCTATAAATTTTGATCCTTTTAGGATCCCAACTTTTCAACATTTTATAATTTTTCTCATTTTTCTTCTCTAGTACTCATGTGTCAGCTAGCCAGCCAGCCACTCTTCTTTAACGTTGTCTGGCATTTAATATTTTCTGTTATCTTTCCTATTATTCTTTAGTATTCCATTTGTTTGTTGTTGTTGCAAACTCCTGCTTCTCGTTGCACGTCTCCTACTCTTTCTCCTCATGTTTATATATTATTGCATGACATGCCGTTTTTCTCTGTATATTGCTGCAATATGAACGAAGAAAAAAGCAATTTATAAAGTGCCAAATATGAGGCTCATAAAGGGGTTACAGAGGAAAGGAAGGAAAAATGGTTTTTGCTTGGATGGTTGGTTAGTTGGATGGCTGACTGACTGGCTGGCTGCCTGGCTGGTTTGTTCGTTCGTTCATTATTTTGCTGTAGTTGCTGCTTGCTGTTGGATTGCTAAATGTGTAGACAATAAAATACAATGCAACGGAGCGTAGTAAAATATAGGGTTCTTGGGAAACATAAATATGAATTATATTTTTGTTTCTTTTCTTTTATATTTTTGGGTAGCTATTTTTCATCATCAAACAGAAATCATTGTTAAGACAAGAAGCAAATGATGTAGGAGATTTCATATAGATCTAAGAGTATTTCTAAAAAAGATATTCGGACAAAGGGCGGGTTTTTGACAAGAAGATTTAATGCCAAATAAGCAGATTAGTTAATCTTAAAAAAAATCTAATCCAACGTTAATCCACTTAAACTTAATATTATTGCCATACTATACTTTCGAAAATATCACATTTTGTTATCAAAACCAAGAGTAATTTATCAATAAGAAGTGGAAAATTGTAACTGGCTGTGTGTGTATATGAGGAAATAACCTCTCATATGGTTCCTGAATCAACATGATTCGACCATAGTTTTGCAAGATATGAATACATAAAATTGAATACTTTGTTGAATTTTCTCAAATTTCAAAAATCATATTCAATATTTCAAAATGAAAATGTCTAAATGGTTCTAAAGACCCAAGGAACATTTTTGGGTGATGTATGGTGGAATGAATGATATAGTAATTTTGATAAAAGTATGGATTTCCTAAATGTATTGTATCATATTACAAAGAATTCGTAAACACTTCCGCCTAAAATTCTAATCATTATTGAAATTTTATTTAATTGAGGTTATGTTTCTTTCTCATTTATCTGAGAACTTGTTTTTAGTTTTCTGCTTGTTTTCCCCTTTATAAAATTTCTTACACATTCATCTCTTCTTAAATCATCATGTTTTCATTTATTTGTTTTTCATTATTACTTCAGTTTAGATTAAAATTTTGCGAAAAACACTTTAAAAACGTACTCAACCTAAAATTAAAATTTATTATACTTTAGTATTGTAGTTGGTGTTGTTGTTGTTGTTTTTCTAAAGGCAACACCCCACTTATACACCCACTGGCACTACTATATTGCCACCACCACCACCAGCAATCAGTACCACCACCACCTCCACCACTAAATTTAAGATATCAACCCTCATACTCTTCCACCTCCTGCTGCTGCTTGCTGGCTGCTTCTGTTTAAAAACACAATTGTGGTTGCTATTTTTGTGTTATACAGAACTTTTTATTTTAAACATTCTTGTATAAAGGAAATTTTAAAATAAAATTTAGCTTTAAATTTTATAGTTTCCTATTAGTAGTTGTAACCAGACTCATTGAAATAAAACTTTAATAAATCTCGTTATTTTTGTTAATCAAAAGAGTATGTTTTAAATCACAAAAATGTTGAATGAAATAAAACAAAAAAAAATCTATTGGCAACTTAAGGGAATTGTCTTAAATGGTGTTGAATTTATGGCAGAACAAAAATATATTAAATTTCTTGCTTTACTTCTGCTCTAAAAGCAAAATTTACACTTGAAAAAGTCTCAAATTTTTCCTTAAAGTCATCAGCCAGCAGTTTGATGCTGCTGCTGCTGCTTGCTTTCTGAGTGTTGTGTGGTGCCTGTTTAACAGCAATACACTTTATTTTTCGGTTCCCAACCATCAACATCTTCATGTTGTTGTTCTTCATCATCATCGTCATCGTCATCAACTATTCTACTGGCTCGTTGTGTTCTGTTCTGGGTTCTGTGAATTCAGTTCAGTTCGTTGGTGCCTTGAACAGTTCAGGCGTGATTAAATAAATTATGTTGTTTGTTGTTGTTGCTGTTGCTAGAACAAAAAAGAGGTGGTATATGTAGGGTGAGAAGTTCAGGGGGAAGGGGAGGTGGTATACCAACAACAACAACAACACTAAAAATAATAAGGGTTGTGTGTGGCCTGGTGTATACATGCTTCATTCTATACATATATTTTGTGTAAAGTTCACGAAGGGCTCACAAGCAATTTATCCAAGCTGCTGAGCTGTGTTTTCTATTCCATTTTTGGCATACAAATAACTAATGTAGAGTTGCCAGTTTATATTTGAAAATCAAATTGAAATTTCTGTCAAATAAGAATTTTTAACTTGTAAGGATTCAGAAAAGATACTTCATACGTTGCCAAGCTGTTCTTTAGTAGAGATTAGATTAGAAATTTTTGGTTGTCAGACTCAATTCCGACAGTCCTATCGTTTCATAGGTTTCATTCAGTGGTTTTTAACCTGTCATTGAATCATCAGTCCTAATTATTATACTACTAGTTGACAGCCCCGGCTTCGCCCGGTAGCATTAACTAAGGTTAGTTCTTCAAGTTTCTCCAACCCACCTACACCAGCCTGTTCTTATTTATTTGCAAATAAAATATCTAAATTTGTACTGCATACTTTTGGGATATTTTTTTATTACAGTTGACTGGACTCAAAAAAATTAAGAAAATTTTCCGGGTTTTACCCGCAATTTTTGTATTTGTTTCTTTACAAACCATCTCCAGAAAAATTCGAATTGAATAAAAAAATCAGCCAAATCGCTCCAGCCGTTCTCACGTGATGCCATTACATACATGGACCATTTCATTTTTATATATATAGATAACGGCAATCATACAGGTGGATATTCCTCTTGTCTCCTGCCACAAAGATTCTCTAGACCCTTATCCTGCCCTGGCTAATTCCCCTGCAGATGCTTTGTGAAAGAAAGCCTTCTAAAATGTTAGATTCAGCATAAAGAACGTGCCGTACAATCCCCAACTTATGTCCAGCTTGTGGATCCCAAACATTTTCGATTTCCCAGCCAACTATAATTCGCTTCGTCAGGGAAGAACTTTTGACGACAGTAGAAATGAAAAACAAGTTCCTGGAGCGATGACCACTTCTGTGTTCAGAGATCTCATGTAGGGATGAAACGATACGAGTAACTACAAGTAAATATCGATACTTTTGTTTCGATACCAAGTACTTTTAGCATCGATACTTTAGCACCGAGTACCAAGTAGGTATCGGTTAAAAGTACTCGTATCGGTAAAAAATACTCGTTTCATATTATTAAACAAAACAAAGCTAAGTTGACGCTATTTTCAATATCATTTTTAATTTGTGTTGTAAAACTTTAATCTGGTCAACAATCCCTAGAAATGGGACCCACAAAATCGGCTGTGTGGTTATATTTTACAAAAGAAAAATTAAAAAATGCTTCGAAAGCGTGCGGTATTTTGGCAATTCTTTAAATCTGCACAAGCAGGGTCAAATTGACCCCTAAAGAAAAGAGATAGAGGGTTAAGATATTTCACAAAAATTATCCCCATAAAATTCCACAATATAACATGATCTTTCAGAATTATAGGGTCGATATTAAATCAAAAAGTCCCAATTTGTTAGACAGTGATATTATTCTATATACATGTATGTATGTGTATATATTTCATAGAATAAGCCTGTGTTAAGTTTTCTTTTTTAATTAAATTTTATAAAAATTTGATTTGTAGAGCGTTTTTTCAGTAAATAGAGGTTTAAACAATATTTATATGTATATACAAGTATGCGCATACAAAGTACAACACGTACTTAGAACCATGTACATTTAAATTTACTTCAGCTTTTCACTGGTTCTAATCATGTGAAGAAATTGACCGATACAAGTAAGTATCGATGCTTTTTGTTCGATACCGAGTAGGTATCGATACTTTACTACCGATACAGCATCGAGTACATATATCGATACCCTAGTGGTATCGTTTCATCCCTAATCTCATGACATTTCCACATGTTAAACTGCCCGACAAAACTACTTCACTTCGTTAAGAAATAACATTGTAGAATGAGCACAATTTATTGTCTTGACCTCATTGCAGAATACATATTTGGATTAGCTACAATTCGACGCTCTCTTATTCATTCTCATCTACCAACACCATACAGCAGAGGTTCGCAAAAATAAATCCTCTCACCAACACGTTCAATTCTTTATTTTATTCAGTGCACCTACAAACACACAAATACAAAAACTGAAAAAATAAAGAAATACACCAGTGCTCATGCGTATTCCTAGTTGTCTCGTTGAGTGGACAACGACTACTAAAATGTAAGAGCATAAGAATACGTGTGATTTTATTTTCCACAATTGTGGTATGGGCTGCGCATTACTGCCATACAGCAAACCTGTATGTTAGGAAGTGAAGCAAATAAGAAAAGCAAGTACAAAATGAAACAGAATATATCCTGCAGTCAGCAACTCGTGATGTCCTCAAGTCTCTCATTAAATCGTTTACCTATCCATCTAAATCTAAAATTGTAATTTTAGACAATGAGAACTAATATAGTCAGTAGTTTCCTGCTCTACAATAGCAGTACTTGCAGTCTCTAGCTTGGGCTACTGAGCTTCCAAGATCATGTGGCTGATCGGCGGTTTCAATCTACCTCACTTGTCTAGCAAGTTTTTCTGCAACCTTTATTATGATACACATTTCGCTACCCAGCAATTCAACAAAGCCCGAGCCCATTAAGTTTCTACTGTTGTCCAATAATTTTATCCTATGACACTTCAAAGCGTCATAGTGACGCTACTAACATAATCTCAACCTAGAGGAATCTATATTTTTCGGAAAGCCTATATAAGTTGTATGTATCCCTTTTTGCTATATATTGTAGATATTAGATCTATCCGTGAATACTGCAGGCCCTTCATTAAGCCTGTTCGAACACAGTCATTCATTGAATTACAGTTCAAAACCTTCATCCTCCTCTCTCATCTAGTAACACTTTCGCTATAATATCTTCTACTTTGATACTATATTTGTCGAAGTCTTTATAAGATTCTAATATCCGTCTACGATGTACAGGCATCAGATCCATTCGTGAATATTGCACTCACTTCATAAAGTCTATCCGGTCACAGTCGTCCACTAACATGGATTTGACCCTATGACACTTCCATATTCTCTAGTGTAGCTACCGCCATAATCTCAACATCGAAAACGAAATATTTTGTCGGAAATTCTATATAGGATTAGAATATCCGTCTCAGCTATATACACATACGATCCATCTGTGAATACTTCCTCCCTTCATAAGTCTCTCTCACAATCTTGGATTTGACCTTATAGTACTTTAAACCTTTGAGCTAATCTTCCCTAATGACGCAACCTAAATAATCTCAACCTAGCTGTGTATATTGCTCTCCTTCATAAATTCTCTTCGACTCAAGCCAGACATCCCTATCGGGGATCTCTAACGAATTCGATTCCCGTAACCTTGTTATCCGTAATCCCATGGACACTAATTTCGAACAACATTTTGTTTATGGGCTTGGTCTCACTTTCACCGATTCATGAATGTCTTCAGGGCCGCCTGAGCAAGACTCCTTACAGCTCCAGTAATACCAGATGAAGGACATCGCTGATCCAAATTATTTTCGTGTAAATCTCGAACCTTCCACCAATTCAGGAGTGGCAATTTCTCTTCCTGTATGGTTTCTTATCTAAGGAAATACCTAAATAGTTCGCCTTCTATAAGGTAGATGAATGATCAATCCATTGGATATTTTGAGTGATAAAAAAGAATATTGTTGAATTTGACTCTTGAAAAATAGATACTGATCATATGAATAGGAGAAAGATGTATTATCCTGACATAAACTTAAGGCCTCTTTTAAAGCACAGTAAGCTATTTTTCATGATGTTTGCTGATTTAGTTAGGTTAAGGAGAGGTTAGGTTGTTTTACAAATTATATATGAACATTCCACAGGCACTCAGAGATCAAGGAGCCTTTGACTTTTTTCCTATTAAGCTGTTATTTTTCTTTTGCAAACAATTTGGCAACTCTATAAGTAGCATGTTTTTTTTGTTCATTCTTTTTACATACATCCATACAGATGTATATAATATGACGGCAATAATCCCTCTCTTGTGCTATTATTATTTTTGTTGTTGTTTGCATTACTGTCATTTGTGCCTGGCTGACACTGCTGCCTCTACCTAGCTACCTCTCTCCCTACTAACATTTTCTACCAAATTGTATTCCCCTGTTCCCGTTAGGAGATTAAAACACTGAGACGAACGACTACTACGTTACTGTGAATGTTGAGTGTTTTATTTTGTTTTTTTATATAAATGAGTACAGCAGTTGTGTGTGTCCTCCCTACAAATGTTGAATTTTAAAACAAAACGAAAGGAAGAGAGTGTCTGTGAGTGTATGGCTACGAAACAAACAAATAATAAAAAAAACGTTATAAAATTTTATTAAATCTGGGGAGTTGGGCGTTAAATTAATTGGTATTCTTGTATTTTACGTCGTAGTTTAATTTTTTCCTTGTTTTTGTTGTTGTTGTAGCCTGTTTGGTTGGTGCCCATCAAAACTTAAATGTGTTATTTTTTATATTTTTATTATTTTAATTTCTGTTTTTTTTCCTCTGCTTTATTTTATTTTCTTAGGAAATTAATTTAATTTAACTATTTGTTTTTTTTTCCTGAGTGTGGAGTGAGAGTCCTTTTTAGTTTTAATTTAATACAATATTTAAGGATTTAAAATTGAATTTTTCACACTGTTGAGTTGTTTTTTTTTTTTGGAAAATTAAAGATGTTTATACAAATATCATTTATTTTAGGATGTTTTAAAAGAGCTACTTTAGAGAAATGTTAGTTATTTAAAAAAATCAATTTTCCGATCCTTTAATGCCCTATTTTCTAATGTCTGGTTATGGTTTTTCGTTACGATATTCACCCAGTTAAATTAATTGTATGAATATGACAATATCGTTACGATAGAAAGTTGCCTGACATTGAGAAAATGGAGCAACAAATTTTTATTTTAAATAAGATCTTTATTAGTAAAACAAGCTAATTTTTATAGGTTATCTTGATTTATAGGTTAACATAAAATTTTATAAAAACTTTTTGCTACTTTTGCTGTTTTTTAATATTTTTAAGCACTCAAAACATAAGTTGTAAGCCGCTACATAAAACGAAACAAATCAATTTTATTTATTTTTATGTTTAAAAAAAGTTTTTTAACTAAAAACTTTTTACAATTCACGCAAAATTAATTTAATTTTTATTACAGAACAAAAAATCCCTAATATATTTTTAAATAATTTAAAAAAACATTTTATTACAATTTTTAAATTTTCCTGTTTTATAAAATTTCTCTATAGGGGAACTTTAATTGAAACAGGAATTTTTGAAAATTAACTTTTATTATCGATTTCCAACAAAAAAAATGTGTATAATTTTAAGAGAAATTTAATTTTAAAACTAATTTTTAACAATAATTTTTTTTCTTTTTATAAGATTTCTAACAAAAAATAGAAATTAGCAAAAATTTTGGAAATTTCCCTTTTATTGAAAAATTAACTTTTACAGGAAATTTTATATAAACAGTATTTGTGTATTTCCAAACATGATTTTGAACAAGATATTCAAATGAGCTTATAATTTTGAAAATTTCTCTAATATTCAAAACGATTTTCTAAGGGAAATTTTTTTAAACAGGATTTTTTGAAAATTAATTAATTTTATAAGCAATAGCAACGAAATAAATTTTTTTTTTAAATTTTTGTAAATTTCCTTCAAATTAATAAATGTCCCTTTAAGGGAATTTTTTTTTTAAACAAGATATTTAAAATACATATTTAGAGATTTTCAAACATGATTTGGAACAAAAAATAAAAATTTGTTAAATTTTTGGAAATTTCCCTTATATTAAAAAATTTCCTTTTAGGGAAATTTTATTTAAACAAGATTTTCAAAAGTTTTATATGTGTTCTAACATGTTTTGGAATAAGAATATGAAATGCGCTATAATTTTAAAATTTTCCCTTATATTAAAAAATTTCCCTTTAAGGGAAATTTTATTTAAAAGCGATTTTTTGTAGATTA
Source organism: Calliphora vicina (assembly GCF_958450345.1). Taxonomy (NCBI): domain Eukaryota; kingdom Metazoa; phylum Arthropoda; class Insecta; order Diptera; family Calliphoridae; genus Calliphora; species Calliphora vicina. The sequence continues at coordinate 57,432,006 of NC_088783.1, read as the reverse complement.
ATTTATTTTCAAGCATGATTTCGAACAGGAAAAAATAATTTGCTAATTTTTTGTAAATTTCCCTAGTTTTTAAAAATTTCCCTTTAAGGGAAATTTTATTTAAACAAGATTTTCAAAAGTTTTATATATGTTCAAACATGTTTTCAAAAAATTAATTGAAATACGCAACAATTTTAAAAATTTCCCTTTTATTAAAAAATTTCCCTTTACGGGAAATTTTATTTAAAAGGGATTTTTTTAGATTAAATTATTTTCAAGCATGATTTCTAACAGTAAATAATATTTTTTTAGTTTTTTGAAAATTTCCCTAGTGCTTAAAAAAATCCCTTTAAAGGAAATTTTATTAGAACAACATTTTTTGCAAATTATTTTATTTTCTAGAATAATTTTGATCGACATATTAAATTATGCAAAAATTTTAAAAATGTTCCTTGTTTTTAAAGTTTCCCTTAAGGGAAATTTTATAGAAATATGACAATTTCCAACAAAAATAAAAATTAAGTAAAATTTTGGGGAAATTTTATTTAAATAAAATTTGTAAAATATTTATATATGTAGTATGTATTTTCAAACTAGACTTGGAAAAGAAGTAATATTTTTTATTAATTTCCCAAAGAAAATGTTTAAAATATTAAAAAAAATTCCGTTGGACTTTTTTATAGCATCTATAAAAGAAATCAATACTTATTCTTCCAATTCGTTTTTTATTTATAGACAATGGTTGACAAGGAAAAGAAACGCTTCCACGAAATGGCCGAAAAAGACAAAGCTCGCTATGAATTGGAAATGCAAAACTATGTACCACCCAAGGGTACAGTAGTGGGACGCGGCAAGAAAAGGAAACAAATGAAAGATCCCAATGCGCCGAAACGATCATTGTGAGTTCGTAGATAACAATCTTTTAGAAATTCTAGTCTTTAAGCACCTCTTAAACGAAATGAAAAACAATTATTTTTAATTATGTGTTGTGTTTTTGCATTATTTTCTCGCATTTTTTAGATCTGCCTTCTTTTGGTTTTGTAATGATGAACGTAATAAAGTTAAAGCTCTTAATCCGGAATATGGTGTAGGCGATATTGCTAAAGAGTTGGGACGTAAATGGGCCGATGTTGAGCCTGAGGTTAAACAAAAATATGAATTAATGGCTGAAAAAGACAAGGCCAGATATGAAAGAGTAAGTTGAAAATGTTTAAATAAAACAAATTAAAATGAATACTATATAGTGTGTTTGTTTTTTTTTATATTATTATTAGGAAATGACCGAATATAAAACAAGTGGGAAAATTGCTATGTCTGCCCCCTCCATGCAAGCACAACAACAAGCGGCGCAAAAAGCCGCATTACTGGCAGTGGCTGCTCAACAACAGGCAGCCCAGCAAGCAGCTCAACATCATGATGACCATGATGATGACGATGGCGAGGGTGACGATGATGAAAATCAATAGATTTAAAATATTAATATGCCCAAAATGTTGCTTATGAGATACAAAAACAAAACAAAACAAAAAAAATTACACACAACAAACAACAAAAAAAGAAATTCACTAATTCCACCTTACTTTCAACAGCTTGATATAATAACCCCCTACTCCTCTCTAGACCTTACAAACTTTCTCCATGATTTTGTTCTTGGTTTTTTTCTGGTAAAATGTTTTATATTATAATTTTTTTTTTACACTCTAAGCGTCAACAACTCAAAACAAACGAAATTTCAACCATACTCTTTCTCTCACTTTTTCAAATATTATTATTATTATGATTATAATTAATAATTCTCTAATATAAAACAGCATTATTAAACAATACATAAATACTACTACTATTATTACTAATTTTTTCATTTATGCAAATACGAAGAAAGCTTATTTTCCCTTTATTTATATGTTCACATAAAAATATGGAAAATTGTTTTTTTTTTTGAATAAAATAGTAGTAATTTTAAAAACTCATACAAAAAGAAAAATTACTGTGTAATTTTTTTCTACAATTTTTTTTTTTTGCAAATTACCTCAAGTAATTGATTTTTTTAAATATACATTTATAATTTTTTTTAAAATAATTTCGCCCCTTTTTACAAAAACAATTTTCAAACTTGAAGCATAAATAATTTGGTTAGAAAACCACACACATACATGTCTCGACATGTTTAAATTTTAAATATTTAATTTTAAAGTGAATTTTAATTTTAAATCCTCCACCTTCTCCCTCTCCCCCCTTTTGAATTCATTATTATATATTTTTTTTAAACTAAGAAATGAAGTTTTTTATTTTTATTTTAAATTTAAAATATACAATTAAAAATGAAAAACAAACAAAAACAAAATGATTGCATGTAGATTATTAATTCCATTATATTTGTGTTAGACGTTTTTATTTTCATTTGATTCAACTTTTTTTTCCAATTTTTTATTTTGCCATTATTAAAAAAATGTAAAATATTTATTTTTAATTTGGTTTTTCATAATTCAAACAACCAAAAACTACTTACACTCACACACATACACTCATACAAAAAGGATACAAATTAACAACAACTACAACTACAGAATATAAAATCGTCATCATCTTTAAAAACAAAACCAAAACATTAAAGGAAAAGTAAAGATAAAAATTTAACTAACAATCACAAATACGTATGTATATTCAATTATAAACAACAAAAACTAAAAAGAAAATTTAAATAGAAATTTAGAAAATAAAGACAAAAATACAGCAATATATTTAAAAAAAAAAAATACCACAAAAATCTTTAATTTATGTACAAAGTACGTATAACAAACACAGCATCTGGGCAACAAAATATTCATCATTTCGTCCTCCCAATGCTTAGACTCATAACATCAACCAACATCAAACATACATAAATACGTTTTTTTTTTAAATAAAATTTCTGATTTTCTTTAAGACCAAGTGTGAATTTTTTTGGAAAATTGATTTGAATATTTGGTTTATGTAACAAAATTTATTGTAGCATCTTTTAGACTAGACACAGACTACTACAAAATGCAATATTTATTGTTTTAACAAATATTTGTATTGGAATTTGAATTATGAAAATGTAAAACTTTAGCGTTAAACTTGTAAGATTTTAAAATAAAATTTCACAAAAAAAAAAAAAACTAAAAAAACAAAAGATTTTATTTTTGAAATTTTTAATTTGAAATTGTTAGAAATACGAGTTGTAAAGTAGCAGTAAACTTATTTAAAGTATTTCCATAATTTTAGTAGTTTTTGTATTATTTATTAAATATCCCAAATTGTAAGTTGGCTTTTAAACTTTGGGCTATAATGAAAATTGTATATAACAATGGAAGTTTGAATACAAAACAATTTTGATTACAAACTTCTACACAAATCTTATTTTTAAACAAATTCGATTTGTATTTCAGATTTATATTCATATATCAAAACAGTAATTCCATTTGTGAGACTAAAAATTATTTAGAGCGATAAAGAGTTTTTATTCAAATTGTTTGAATCCAAAATTGTTTTAATTACAAACTTCTGAAGGTATAACACCACAAGGCGTATTAATCAGGGGGTTATTGCGTAACTCAAACCGAAAATGGAGATGTTCGAAACGGTGTACTAAATTACATTGTAATTCGAAACGATTTCCTTTCGAATCGAATTATCGAGTAACTCCCCAGGTTAATTCAAAACCTTAATATTCGAACAACTGAAGTACGAAGTTTTTTAAAATGTTTCATTCATGTACTGATTTAACGACTTATTCTTTGTCAAAATCATATTTCTGATTATATTGTTAAGTATTTTTTTACTCAAATCGATTTAAATTGAAATTTAAGATTCAAAAATTTAAATCGCAATTTTAATGAAATAAAAATATTCTAAGATTTAAGGGCCTGATTCAGAAGCACAAACAGCAAATTTGTTTTACAAAAATTCAGTTTTTAAATAAATTTTGAGTGTTTCTCATAGAAAATTTTTAAAATTGTTTTCCGTTCGTGTTTGTGAATTAGCGGGTTTGATCAGTACATTTCATGTACTGATCGAAGTTCGAATTTAATTTTTTCAAAAATTATTTTTGAATTCAAAAATGATATTCCAACATATGAGATTCGAAAGACGAACCTAAATATTTCGGCTAATAGCACAAGATTTTAAAATTATTTTCAAATTAAGCCCTTTAAAAAATATTCGTTTTAATATTTTTTTTATATAAATTGTTCCATTGTTTTTTGTAGAAGTTAAAAAAGTTAACGCGGAGGGGGGAATTCTCTGACAAATACAAAAGAGATCAGATATCTAATAAAAAATCCTTTCGAAATAAAAGTTTTTTTTAAGCGCTACACAAAAGATTTGAAAATCATTGAAATAAATTTCGAGCATTAAAATTTTATTTGATATTGAATAACAGAATCCCAATAATAGAAAAAACTCACACGTTCGAATAAATATTCGATCGTGTTCGACTGCGGTAATGTAATGGAAATCGATCGATTTGAAATTGTGTAATGAATTTGGATAGATTTCAAGAATCATTTTTAAATCTATTCTTTTAAAACTTAAAACAAATATAGAAACGAAATCAAACATGAAATCTTTTGAATAAGGATTGAATACGAAACTTTTTAATACAGTTGAAACCCTCAGGGGGTATATATTAAGCAGTTCAACTCGAACTACGAAAGTTTTGTACTAGATTAAAGAAGGTTACTGCGTAATTCAAAACAAATTCGAACATTTTCATTATTAAATCAAATTGCACTGTAAATCCTGATTGAATGTCGGGTACTATTGGATATTGAACTTTTATTAAGAGAATAATCTTTCAATATTGGATTTTTTTAAAGTTAGATTTAAAAAAATTTAGAAAATTTTGTACAATATATCTGCAAAACTAAATTTTTCTAAATCTTGTGAAGAATTAGACTAGAGAACAAAAATGTTCAACAAAGATTTAAAAAAAAATTCAAATTGCCAAAAAAAAAAATTCAGGAGAATCTCCAAAACAATTTTTTTAAGGGTTTACTTCGCAAAATTGACCATTATTTATATTTAAATTACCGGTTTTTACAACTCAATGTTAGAAAGGTATTGAAAATAGAACAAAATTTTAATAAATTCAAATTTAAACATTTTTATAGAACTCTGTCTGGTGAAAATTAAAAAGGCACCAACACATTACATTTTTGTTTCTAACACATGTTTAGAGTTAGGTACTTTTTCACTAACACATGTTTAGAGTTAGGTACTGCTATCAAAGAGTCGGACTACTTGGTATACTTTGGTTAGAAATGCACAATAGTGATTAATTTTCAAAGATTTCTATACATTTTTATTAATTTCTCAACAATGAACATGAATAGTAAGCTATATCAACCAATGATTAAAAAAGTGTAAATATTCCTAAGATTTTTGACAGTTTTTTAATATTCGGCTAAAAATTTCTAAAATAAATTCTCCAAAAATTTGGTTAGGGTTTTACTAACCTAAATTTAACATTCGGGACTGTTCTTTAAATTGAATGGTTTACAAACTAGTGATTTTCATAAATGAGAAATTGATGTTTTGAAAATCGCACAATTTTGTATATTAAAAAACAGGTTGGTTTGCTCGAAAAGAAATAGATTATGAAGATATATTTCTCAAAACTTAAATTTTAGAAATGCACAAAATTGTTAAATTTTCTTAAGATTTCTACAAATTTTCATAATCAGTCCAATTATGAATAAAAATTCCCCCGGAGTTTTTCCCCTTTTCTCATTTTTCCTATTCAAATTCAATGGGAAAAAACTCCAGCGGAATTTTTTATTCATAATTGGGCTGAATATCTAAATCCATTACAATGAATCGTATAAATTTGTATAATAGCTGAATTAAATTCTCTAAAACATAGAATATAGTTCGTTTTAGATGATTAGATTTATAGATTTGAACTATTTAATATATAAAACAAACGAACATGTGTTTAAATCATAGATCGTAAACTCTCCTGTCAAAGACCTAACTTCAGTTGCATTGCCAGAGGGCAAACACAAATTTCTGGTTGCCACTTTGGCAACCGAAATGATAGCTGCCAGTTGACATCTGTAATATCATTTAGACAACTGGTAAAACTGATTGTAATTTTCTTATTATCGAGTAGATGCAAATACGGTAATTCGGCCCCTGATTCAGAAACACGATCGGAAAACAATTTTAAAATTTTTGTATGAAAAACACTTATGTGCTGTTTTTATAATACAAGCGAGTACTTTGAGTAGAAATTTTACATGTGTTTTGGTTATTGTAACAAAAACAAAATACATGTAAAATAAAAACACGATCGGAAACCAATTTAAATTTTTTTTGTATGATTTGATTTGAATACTGAATTCAAATTAAATTGATTTTTGGAAGATCTAATTTTAAATCATAAACCAAATATTCTTTTCCATCAAAATAAAGCCTTTCGTATACCACTAATATGTTTATAATATTTAATTTTTATATACTTAAAAAAAACCATCCAGTATTTGAAAAATTTTATTTTTTGTAAAAAATATAAAAATCTTTAAACTCTGGTTGTTGTAAATAAAACGTTTTTTTTTTCATTTAAAGTGAATGTAAATAAATTTTATAAATAAAAATCATAAAAACAGTATAAAAGAAAGAAAAAAAAACACACAAACAGCTTGAGTTATTTACAACAATTTTGCAATATTTATGCAAAAGATTAAATTATTTAGCTTAAACTAATACATATTACTATTACAACATCTTTTTGTTTATTTCTTTATAAAATATAATAAACAAAAACATCTTGTAATGTTTTTATACAATATTTTAAAAAATAAAAACAAATTTTAGGTTATAATTCTTAAAAAAAATTAACTTGAAATTTATTTTTATTTTAAAAATCTCTCTTCTTTCTATTTTCTTAATCATTTACTTTTTTGCATAAATTTGTGCTTTAAATTTGTTTTGTTTATAATAACTAAATATACAGAAATAATAATATATATAATATAATAATAATAATAAAAAGAAAACAATGCAAACAAGTTCAGGCTCGAAAAGTATTCCTATTTGAAAAATATTAAGAAAATATTAATCATTTTTAGGAACAAATTATATCTATTAATGACAAATATTATACATACATTTAATATATTAAAATAATACAAAAAATATATATAAAACAAATGTACTAATGTGTATTTAGTATATAAGAAATCAATATATATTCATATTTATATAGAATTATATTTATATATACATACAATACTTATATATACTTATATATATAAATGAATGAAACAAAAAAAAACACTATTAATCATTATAAACATATATAGAAAACGATGAAACAAATAAGGGCAAAAACCAGAGCTGTAAATGAATCAATCATTTTTGAATTAATTCGCGAATCATTCACACAAAAAAATGAATTGAATGAAATTTGAGTCAATTCAAATGAATTTGGTAAAAATGAATTGCAATTCGTTTTCAATTCAAATGAATTGAATTGATTTTGAATTAATTCAAATGAATTTGGTAAAAATGAATTGCAATTCGTTTCCAATTCAAATGAATTGAATTGATTTTGAATTAATTCAATTCATTTACAATTCATTTGAATTGAATTGATTTTGAATTAATTCAAACGAATTAGAAAAAAAATTAGCAATTCATTTCCAACTCCGACGCGAAATTCGCAGCATATTTAGCAGATTCTTCAATGTCATTAAGTATGCAGTATAATTAATCGACGGTTAAAAAGTCTTCCTTTAAATATAATGCGCCGTTACCATCGTCAGCTGGTGTTGAAAGATTATTTTCGTACGCCTCTATTCTAAACATCCCTAAACGTGGATTTCTTTCAGATGATAATTTTGAAAAGCTATTGTTGTTTAAGGTGAATGATGCATTCTAATTAAATCTAATTAGCCTTATTTATGAAACTCAATTGTGTTTTGAACTACATACATTGTTATTTTTCCTGATTTTTGATTATTTTTGGAAGATAGTTTTATTTTTTTGAAATAAATATAATATAAATATTAGCAAAAAGTTTGTTGTTGGGTGGTCGTGGGTCACAAAATTTCAAAAATTATTAATTGCTTCTTGAATATTAAATATGTTTTGTCGTTCAGTGTATTTCAAAATAAAAATCAGTTCTTCTTGAAGAAATAAACTCCAAACACCATGTTTTCATTGATCAGGCGCGTATACAGGACAAGGCTTTTCAATTTTTGTACTGGATATTTTCATTTTGGTAGGAGAAATCTTTCATTCCCCCTAGAGATCTGCTCTTGAATTTGATTGATTGCAACTCATTTTTGAATCATTCATTTGAATTGCTAATTCTTTTTTCTAATTCATTTGAATTAATTCAAAATCAATTCAATTCAAATGAATTGTAAATGAATTGCAACTCATTTTTACAAATTCATTTGAATTGAAAATGAATTGAAATTCATTTCTGCCTAATTCGTTTGAATTGATTCAAATTTCATTCAATTCATTTTTTCAATTCAATGAATTAATTCAAAATTTAGCTAATTCATAATGAATTAAAATCAAAAAAGAATGATTCATTTACAGCTCTGGCAAAAACCTATAACTTGGATCTGAAAGCTAGAATTTTTAAATCCCTAATAATTTTCTCTTTTATGTTTAAATTTGTTAATTTCTTTTAAAATGTTTAGCCCGATTAATGAAAAGCCTTAATTTGTTCTTCTAATAATAATTGCATCAAAGATTTAGAAATTTTTTGTTAAATTCAAAAGGTTTTCCAAGTTTTAACATAAAATTTTTACCTTGGAATTATATTTGATATATGGTGGAGTACCAAACAAAACTCATTTTGGATTTTGGTGGAGACCATAAAATTGAGAAGATGTGTTCGAGAATTTCAGCTTCCTAGTTAAGGTTCTTCTTAGTCGTAAACCGTAATTGGAGATGGCGTTATGTATTATTAGAGGCCAAATAATTCTTAGCTGCTATCGTTGCTAAGTAACTTAAACAAACAAAGCGTGCAGTTTATTATCATAATTTCTTTGTAGTGTTTATTTACTGTGTGCCGCGCAATAGTTGATGATCATTTGTACATTCTCAATAGTTCTGGCGAGAACTTTGGGGTATAAGTTTTGGCATTCTCTATGGATTGATAACATCGCTTACGAAAATGGGGCACCATGAACTGAATTTGAAAAATATCTTGATTCTTAGTGCTCCAGAAGCGAAAATGTTGTTTGTTTAACGTAAATGTTCTCGTCTTTCATAAACAATTTTGCCCGAAAATCCTCCATTGGTCCGTTGAGATTCAGGAGAGCGAGTATTCCGCATTATTGTTGAGTATAACGTTTCTTGGTTTTTCGACGTGTTTTTTCTGTACCTGTTAATTTCACAAATATGGAAACAAAACTGACATATTCGATGGTGTGATACCTTCTGGGTAATATTTTTTACATCACTTACCCCTTGTTCTAAGAACCGAATCCGTGTAATGTTTTTGTTTTTCGAGTTCTGTAAATTTAATTCACATGAGTTACTGTATAATATACGATTTTTTTTGTAATTTCTTTAAAACTATCAGCTAAATTTCGAATAAATTTCGGCTACTGAGATTCTAACAAACATTTTAATATTTAAGAGAATTTTGAATCGAAAAATTCAAAAACCCCCTTAGATATCTACTAAAAAGTGAGAGAGAAATTTGGTTTAGTATAACATCAATTATAGGAGCTACCTTAAACAAACCTAAACTATTTTTTTAATAAAAATAACACCAATATATTGCTTAAAACAACAATTAACTAAAAATGTGTAAAAACAATATAAAAAAAATAAATTAAATAAAAAAAACAAACAAAATTTAATGAAATTAGAATTAAACAAGATAAAACCAAGCATTAGACTTCCACAGCAAATAAATCATAAGAAAAACTTATCCCCAACCCCTTTACAAAATCTCTAACAACATGAAATTCTTATTAAGCAACAATAATAAAGCAACTAATTTCTTTTTTTTTAAAAACATTTTATAATTTTTTAGGTTATATTTAAAATTTTTTCTTTATTTTTACTTAAAAACAAAATAATTGAAATGATTTATTTTGACAACATTAAAAACTAATAATAAAAACAAAATATTTTGTAATTTAATATACTTTATGTAGTTTTTAACTTGTATTTTTATCATCTCCCCACTTTTTTTTTATAATTTTGTCTTAAACTTAAAATTTTCTTTAAAGTAGTAATAAACATGAAAACAAAAAAATTAAAAACTAAAGTTTTTTTCTTTGTATTAATTTTGCAAAATAATTAAGCGTTGATTTTTCTTAATTTTTTGCTTAGTAATTGTAAGAAAAGTATAAAAAAAACAAACAACTTTTTAACTTTTAAATAATAAAAACAAAACAATAATTATTAATTATACAAAAAATAACAACAAGAAATTATTACCATTTCAAACAGAACTTAGTAATTATGTTTTAAATATTTGATTATAAAAAAAAACACACACAAATATACTGAACTTTCTAAAAAATACAAATAAAACTAATAAAAAAATAAATAAAATGAATTAAAAACAATTGTGAAATTATTAAATTTAATTAGTTTACTTTAATAACAAAAAAACAAAAACAAAGAAAAAGTATAAGCAAAGCAAAACAAAAACAAACTGAAAAAAAATGTTGCATATTTTAGGGCATAATATATAAGAAGAAGAAAACATGGAAAAACGCAAATTTTTAGGCCTAAAAACTAGTTTAATTTCCGAAAAAGAAAGAAAAAAACAAAAATATTATTAAATACGAAACATAACTTGCAAACTCGTAAAGTATAAAACGCAAGTTTGTTATAAAATATTGTGTAAATTTTTTTTAGAAAGTATTTAATCCCACTTTTACACAAACAAAACAAACAAAATTATATAAAACCTTTAAAACTGTATGAATAATATATTTTCGTTAATCGCTACCCAAGGAAAATCAACATTTAAACATAAACCCCCCTTACATACATAACATTACACCACACCTTCATCATTATTTCGAAAAAAAATCATTAAATAACTTGTAATTATTAAAAAAAAACAAAACAAACTTTTAGCATATAATAAACAAAACAAAAATCCTCATATTTGAAAAACTATTATTATAGTATGAAAAAAAATAAAAAATAATTATTATTATAAAAAAACAAAAATTAATGCAATATACATACAAACAAATGTCATCATACTTTATATACCATTTAAAAAACAACAACAACATACATACATTTATAATTATTATATATAGGTTTAAAACAACAACATCTAAAAATTATATAATAAAATAATTCAAAATAAAACAAACAAATGTATGACAATTTGAATAATATTTAAAAAAAAAAAATAAATAAAACATCTTACAGTTCTTACTGATAAATACTGCAGATCTAAGTTTGATGAGAGAAAAAATAAATAAGTGACAAAATAAAAAAATATTAAATAAAATATAAAAAAAAAATCCCAAAAAAAGTAATAAAACATAGAAAAACTTGTTTTTATTAAATACAAATAGGAAAGGTGGGAAATTGCATGGGATTGATATACATACATACAATGGAAACTTTTCTAGAAAACTATTTCAAAGACATTCACAGTATACTTTTCTGGAAACCTATATTATGGCTTAATTAGATACCAAAAGGAGTTAATTCCAACAGATGATAATTATGTAATCAAATATAAACAAGTTAAATCTTTATTATTTATTCTGTAATTTGAACCAAATTAAATAATTGTTTAACGACATCCTGTTTTCATGTATTGCCAACTGTTTAAATACATTAACAACTTGGCAACAAACTTACTTATAGTTGGCAACTGATCTTTACCATTTGACAGAACAATTTCTACAGAACATAAATATTTTGTTTGTTTTCATTTTTTTTGTTGGTATCGCCCAATTTATTAAACAAAATTCTAAAAAATTAATGTAAATTATATTAAATAAGTCACAAATAACATAAAAACATTCCAAAAATTTTAATAAAACAACTAAAATGCTGCTTAACTAAACAAACAGTTAAAATAGAACAAAAGAAATAACAAACTAATAAAAAATCATGAATCAAATTTCTACAAGTAGTAGTGAAACTAAACCCCCACTAGCAAGTACTTTGTCATACTCTGCGGGCTCTAGTAATGCATCGAATGAAGTCATAGAAACAACAAATGAATTGAGTACGCTGCAGTGTAAACCATATTTGCAAATGCAACAGCAGCAAGAACAACAGCTTAGACAGTTGCACCCTGCTCATCATTTTGGCTTTGCCAACATACCCCAGCTGAGGCAAAATTCATGGATGGAAGTTGATGGCTATAGAGACGTAGGCTTGGAGGTGGGCTCAAATGCCACCATTAGCTATGGAGAGATCTTTTCAACAGCAATTTCCATTATATTCCGTGCAATAACTGTGTGTATTAATGTTAAATTAGCTGTTAATTATTATAATCAAGGACATCAAGATTACTTTATATGGACCGTGATATGCATAGTGACTCCCATGTTTATAACAATACTAATACATGCAAATATGTAAGTAGAGGAATTGGACTCCTTGACTAAAGTGTTATATATTTGATTTTATTTTTTTTGTTGTTTGGCTTTAGGTGTTATCAAGATGGTAAATTTAATGGGGGATTTTGTAAAATTTTACAAACACTTTGTTTGGTTTTAATATCCTCCTTTTTGTTCCGTTATTGGAACTCATTGTTGTATGCGATCAAGTGTAAAAGAGCTGAAATAATGGGCGATAAAGAAGAGAAATTAAAGTAAGTAAAATTAAAAGTTATTAATTATTTATTGAGGGTTTTGTGGATAGTTTTATATTGGGGTAATAAAGATAACTTTGTTTTAGAGAAAGAACAATAGAAGTTTATTAAGGTGAATTGTTATGTTTTATAGCAGTTTAAAAAGATTTGTGGTTATATTTATCCAACAAATCTGATGCAGAAATTCCAGAAAATTGATAAAAGTAAGTTTAAGCCATAGAGAAACATAGAGCGGAAACTAGAAAAAAACTCAAACAAAAAAATTACTCAAAATTATCACACATACGAGTGTTGTTTTTGTTTTCACATAGTTTTTTCTACTTTTCTACATTCTCACCACTTAGGTTTCTGACAACTGAGTTAGGTATTTGACAGCAGAGTTTCCACTTTATGTCTATGTTTTAAGCTTTCTCTGTATTGTTAGCAAAGACTTTTATTTTTACAATCGTGAGACAGGTACTGAAAACACAACACTTGGGAGGAATAACTTGTAAAACTACACCAAGACAATATCATTTAATAGCAAAACTCCCCGACAGTTTATCAAACAAAACAACGAGTGTTGTTTTGTTTTCACCTAGAGTTTCCACCACTTAGGTTTTTGACAATTGAGTTAGGTCTTTAACATGAGATTTTCCGATCCATGTATATTTATCTAGAATAAAGAGAGCCACAATTAATGCTAAATTTGGAGTATAAATAGAGCCAAGATTAGTATTAAATTTGGAGTATAAATAGTGCCACGATAAAGACTAAATTTGAGGTATAAATATAACCACGATTAAGAATAAATTTGGAGTATAAATAGAGCCACGATTAAGACTAAATTTGGAATATAAATAGAGCCACGATTAAGACTAAAATTGAGGTATAAATAGAGCTAAGATTAAGACTAAATTTGGAGTATAAATAGAGCCACGATTAAGACTAAATTTGGAGTATAAATAGAGCCACGATTAAGACTAAAATTGAGGTATAAATAGAGCCACGATTAAGACTAAATTTGGAGTATAAATAGAGCCACGATTAAGACTAAAATTGAGGTATAAATAGAGCCACGATTAAGGCTAAATTTGGAATATTTAGCAAAGATTTAAAAAAAATTTGGAGAATAAAGAGAGCTAAGATTAAGACTATTTGGACTATTTAGCCAAGATATAAGCTAAATTTGGAGTATCAATAGAGCCACGATTAAGTTTAAATTTGGAATGTAAATAGAGCTACGATTAAGTTTAAATTTGGAATGAAAATAGAGCCACGATTAAGACTAAATTTGGAGTATAAGGAGAGCTACGATTAATGCTAAATTTGGAGTATAAATAGAGCCATGATTAAAGCTAAATTTGGACTAATTAGCCAAGACTTAACATAATTTTGGAGTATCAATAGACCCACGGTTATGTTTCAATTTGGAATGTAAATAGAGCCACGATTAAGGTTAAATTTGGAGTATCAATGGAGCCACGATTAGGGCTAAATTTGGAGTATAAATACAGCTACAATTAGAGAAAAATTTAGAGTATAAATAGAGCTACGGTTAAGGCTAAATTTGGAGTATAAATAGCGCTACAATTAGGGCTAAATTTAGTGTATAAATAGAGCCATGATTAAATTTGGAGTATAAATAGCGCTACAATTAGGGCTAAATTTTGTTTATAAATATAGCCACGATTAAGGCTAAATTTGAAGTGTAAAGAGCATCACGATTTAAGCTAAATTTGGAGTATAAATCGAGTTACAATTAGGCCTAAATTTAGATTATAAATAGAGCCACGATTAAGGCTAAATTTGAAGTATAAATATCGCTATAATTAGGGCTAAATTAAGTGTATAAATAGAGCCGCAATTAGGCCTAAATTTAGAGTATAAATAGAGCCACGATTAAGGCTAAATTTGGAGTATAAATAGCGCTACAATTAAGCCTAAATTTAGAGTATAAATAGATCCACGATTAGGCCTAAATTTAGAGTATAAATAGAGCCACGATTAGGGCTAAATTTGGAGTATAAATAAAGCCACGATTAATATTAAATTTGTTGTATAAATGGAGCTGGGATATGGATAAACAAAATTGTGTGTTTCAGAATCAAATGAAACCATAAGATATTCGTTTTTAATTAAATTTTTTTCTCGAAAAACAGCTAAAGCAGAGAACTTGTTGAAACAATTTTCAAAAATAAGCGATATTAAAATAAGTAAGAAATTTATATTCGGCTGTATTGAATCTTAGCTACCCTTGACCAAAAATTTTTTAAGATAAAGATTGAAAACTAGTTTTTTGTTAAAAGAAAAATTTGTGATGAAAATTTTTTTTTTTAAATGTTTGAACAAATATTTTCCCAATTTTTACTCATATCGATCATTAGATATTCATATTGTCTATGTTGATGACTTAGTAATCCAGATATAGATAAAAATAGGTATAAAATCGAAGCAGTCGTTGTTTTGCTTATAACTCAGCCATTTGTGGGCCAATTTTCCGGAATTTAAATAGAAACCGAACCAGGACTATAGCGGATATTTTAATGTAACAATCATGTATGTAAGTTTTTTCAACAGGTAGACAGAAAGTTGATTTCAACAGACAGACGCACATGGCTATATTGACTCCGCTATCTATAAATTTCCAGAATATATAGAAATTATAAACTTATATATACACTACCACTTATTGTGAAGGATAAAAAATATTCCAACTTCCATGAAAAACATTAATTTACCAAAAAAAAAATCAGGAATAATCTAAACAAATCTAATTTCACTAAAGAAATTCTGGTTAAATTTTGGTTTAAAGTCTTTTTTCTTAAAATTTGAGCAATTACCATTTGCCATAAACAAATTATTCTATTCAATTATAGAAACTACAAGCTAAATATACGTGAAGAAAGTGATGTAGCATTTATACGACTATTTGAATGTTTTCTGGAGGCAGCACCACAGAAAATCCTACAAATATCAATAGTTTTAGCCCACATTGATAAAATGACAAGTAAGTAGTTTATCCATTAAAAAATAATATGTTCCAAATGATACCTTGATTCTCCTTCCTTAAAGATTTACAAATTATAGCCATTACATCATATTTTGGCAGCATGGCCTGGTGTCTATCGGTTTATCATCGTTATAATCGTTATTCACAAAGTGATAAATACAATATAAGTACAAATGGTGTAATTTTACAATTATGTTGGCATTTTTGTATATCAGGTAAAACAAAATATATCCTTGTAAATTTTATATTTGTTATTTCCCTCTTTTTTCTCTCTCTTTTTAGTTTCTCGTACTCTTTGTATTGCTTTTGTAGCCAGTATATTTCCCTTGTGGCTGTTAATCGCTTGCTTAGTTCATGCTTTGTTATTTGGTTTTGTCACCTTCATTGTAGATCGTCCCAAATTTGCTCGCAACTCCTTTTGTAATTTCCTATTCTGTTTGGTGTTGGGTGTGGTTTATATTTTCACTTACATTTCTGTACGTGATGCTCCCACTCGCTATAAATATCTTATATATTATATATTTTGTTCTCTAGAGAATATTATTTGTGTTTTATTATTTATTTTCTATGCTAACAATGATCTACGATCACTGGCCATTTTGTTTTATCCTTTATGTGCCATGGCTTTAGCCTTCTACTATGTGGGCATTTTATTTATGGTCATTTATTATTTGTATTTTCATCCGCGTATCACGGCCAGAAATTCGAAACGTATTATTAATAATAATTGAATGAATTCCAAAGTTATTTAAATATAGTTTATGTTAACCTAACATAGCAATTAATTACCTACCTACTACCTACACACAAAATACATGTATCACAAATTTACTCATTTAAGTTAAAATAGATGTATGGATATTTTTTTAATATTTAATATTTTCAGAGCAAGCAATCAAAACTAATTTATTTTTGTGAATTATTTATAATAAATGCAATATTTTGTATTACAATAATTGATAAATATATATTTTTTTAATTTTGGGGGTTTACGTTAGTTTTTTATGGGGTTTCCTTTCATTAAAACCTTTTAAAGCAAAGTGTTTAAGAGGTGGCATACATGCAACATGTTTTTATACCTTTCACCATGTTTGTTATTCCGTTTTCAATTTATATTATGGATCGTTATAGATAGTAAAGTCGATATAGCCATGTCAGTCTGTATGTTGAAATCAACATTCCGTAGACCCTAAATAACTTGCATACATGATTCATGCATCAATATTTCCGCTATAGACCTGGTTCGGTTGCTATTTAAAATCGAGATAATCGAGTTATAAGGAAAAAACCAGTGGCCGAATTACCGTATTCGTGATCGAATGAACTATCGTATCGAAAAATAATTTCGATATCGTAATTATAACAAAATGTACTAAATTTCATGCTCGATATCGAATGCGGTAATTCGGCCCCAGGATAACCTCGGTTGTTTACCTATTTTTGATCTTTATCTAGATTACTAAGTCATTAATATAGACAATATGGATATCTAATGATAGATGTTTCAAAGACCTTTGCAACGACAATTGGGTCAAAATTATGAAAAATATTTTAACCCGAATTTTTTTTCAACAAAAAATTTTTTTTTTTTTTCGTAAAATTGTTTTTCACTAATAAATTTAAAAAAAAATAGAAAATAAATTTAAAAAAATTTTTTAAAAATAAATATAAAATTTTTTTTTTTTAATTTTGTTTACCTAAAACTGGCCGACTTCATAAACGCAGTAATGCAAAGCAATTACAAGGCAAAGCAATACTTTGTGACATTCATGAACGCATAAATGTTTTGTAAATAATCATAAATAAAAACAGTTCACAAATTTAACAGATGATGCGCATGCCATACAGTATTGAACTTGCGACATTGCCAAAACAAAATCTATTGCGTTTATGAACACTATGCATTGCAGTGTTGCTTTGCAAAATGCGTTTATGAAGTCAGCCACTATGTAAAATTTTTATTTTAAAGTATAATTTGGTGATGGGTATATAAGATTCGGCACAGCCGAATGTTGTTTTCTTACTTGTTAAGCATTAGCATTGGCGAAACAATGGAAACTTTTAAACTTTTGCAAGAAAATAGAATAAAACAAAAATACTATTTAAAAACATCATGTTTATTTACTGTTATTTCAATATTTATTGTTGTATTTTTTTCGCACAATATGTTTTTTAAATTGTTAGTAAAGATTTCCGAAAATTTAAAATCCAAAATAATAAACTATGTTAATGGTGGATTGAAGCAGAAAGCTATCTGTGCTAAATAATCAATTATTAATAAAACGGAAGTTTCAAAAAGTATTCAAAAAAAATTTCACGAGACAGACAGTGTAAAAACTCAACATTTGGGAGAAAGACCTGGAAAAATTCTCCAAAACTAGATAATTTAATAGCAAGAGAGTTTAAGAAATTCCCAAAAGGTTACAACAATCTAAAATTGAAAATTAGTTCTCGAACTGATAGCCGCAGGGCAATTAAGGCCCGTAGGTAATCAGAAGGTTAGATTCAAAAGACTATCAGTGTGTTAATTTAAAAATAGTTTTAATATTTGTTACTTACATCTTAAATTTTGCGGGTATTTAATCCATCTAAAAATTTGAATTAAAATGAAACCACTTTTTCAATTGCTTGACTAAAAATCTTAATTTATTTCATATATCTCTCTGATAAACCAACTATACGATCGATACAACTTCAAAATATTTTCGAAATTTCAACATAAAAGGAAACAAGTTTGAATTGAATAAAAATATATAAGCAAATTTTAAAAACATTTAAAAATTGATGAAATATCAAAAAAAATTAAATGTATAATAAAACTTTTAAAAAAAGAAATCACAAATTATTTTTATTTGGAAGAAAAACTCGTTAAAATCAGAACAAAAATAGGCAGTCATTTAAAAAAAAAAAAAACAATTTTATTAAACAAAGTCTTGATTTTTGTAGATCCAACGAAAAACACTCAATAGCTAAAAATTTCTAAAACCATTTTTCGTTACAACTACAAACATCGGTAGTTTTCTTTTTTTTTATAAAATTTACAATTTGTTTTTTAAAATAATTCATACAAGTGAGTATTAAGGCTCAGCTTTAAATTATTAATTCTAAAATTTAAGGAGGATTGCTTTTGTTTATAGTGTTTGTACTAATTTTTAGTACAAAGTTTTTTGTTTTTGTTTTGTAAATTATTAACAAGTCTGAAAGAAAAGTAAACTTATAATTATAATAATAAAAAAATAATATTAATTAAAATAATGAAATTATAATAGCACATCATAATGTTGAAAATTAATACACAGCAATAAAACTACGACATTTATAATATGTATGTATAAACTAAATGAAATTATAATATAATAAAATATAAACTAAATTGTTTTGTTTGTTTAGGTAATAATTTGTTTTATATATTAACATATATATTTTTTGTTGTTGTATGTTGCAGTATGTAAGGTGTTTTTATAAGAGTTATAGTATTGCAGAGGCATCTTTTCTTTTTTTGTTACTTTAAACTATTAATGTTTGCACCATTCCCAATAGCAGTTTATTAGTGTTTTATTGGTAATTTTTAAGAAAAATTTTAATTCGTTGTCAGTTTTATTAAAAGTTGTTTAAAGTGTATTTTTGTTCAACTTTACAATTAATATTGTAATTATTTTGTCATATTAAACAAAACTGTAAATTTTAAGAAAGTAAGGAACAGTTTTAAAGAATAATGTTATAAACATTTAATAAATAGAAAGAAAATTAAATTCCAGTTAAAGTTTTTAGGTCCTTTGGATCTGCAGGAGCAATTCAGCAAACTGTCATTAGTACTGAAACGTCATGTTAGCATTTTAGACTACAGAAACCTAATATTATCTAATGGTTTACAATTTTAACTTTTTTTTATTAAAATCTTATCACTTCTTTGTTAAACTTGTTTTTAATTTATTATCTTGGTTGAATTTGTTTGAGATAATAAGTTCCAAATCTAAAATTGTAAGTCTTAAAAATCCACATGTGGAAATGGTGTAATAACAACATTATGTTTTGTTCTTTCTCTCTCTCTTTCTCTCCCACATTGTTTTGTTTTCTTGTTCTTTGTATTTTGTCTCTAAATTAAGTTTAATTATGGCCTTTATAATAGGAAGTAGACGGAGTCTTCAAAAATTAAAAAAAAAATAATATATAATATATAAACATACTATAGTATAGTACAGGTAAAATACAACAATTAAATTATCAGTGTAATGTCTCAGATGCAGGAGTAGTAGTGGTTGTTACAGTGATGCTAGAGTTATTTGCTGTGGTAGCGCCATTCTGTAATTCGGCTGTTATATCGTCTTGCTTTTGCTGTTCCTGTAGCAACTGTAACTTGAGCCTCTTTTTGGCCTGTATATCGGCCAATGTCTGTTCTATGGATCTTACATCCTTTTTGTTCTTGCTGGGCACAAAACCATAACTTACATTTGTTTCAGTTTTACGAGCAGCTTCTAGGGCGGCATCCTGGCCAATCAGATGAGCATATTTATCTTTATAATTAAATGTGGGTTTAATCTCGGCTTCGATTGTGTGTGACGATTGTGTAGATTGTTTGTTATTGCTTGATGTTGACGATGTGTTTGATGATGCTGATGATGTTTGGGCGGCATTTGCTGCTGAGGCGGAAGCACGAGCCAATCTTTTTTGTTCCAATTCGTGTTCTTTCTGTTTAATACGCCTTTCGGCATATTCCTTGGCCACTTCATCATTCCAGCCGTCACCATTACGCCGGGCGGCAATTTCATCTTCTGTGGGTGCGTTTTCTTTTTTATATACCACCGAATAGCGATCGATATCTTCACAGCCAAAACTCATGCATATAAAGCCGCCATATTCAGCGACTTCATGTATAACACCACGATGTACCTTATCTAAGGGCTGAAATTCTATGTGATGACGATCATCCTTGGCAAAGCGCCCTATTCGTTCTTCTACATATTTGCGGAATCTTAATATTTCTTCTTTTTGTTTATTTTTCAAACGTTCTGCCATTTCCTTTTGTCGTTTGATCAATTTCTTTTGTTCCTCATTGGCAGTTGGAGGTTTGTCCATGGCATTAAGTATGGAACCCAATAGATCCATGTTTGTTTATTTTTTCTAGTAACAACACAAATTTGTTCACAATTATTATTATTATTTTTAAAGTTTTCTATTATTTTTTTCTACTTCGTTTTAGGAATTGCTGATTATGTTGTTCAGTTTTACGGCGAATATTGCTTGAGGTTTTTTTTCATAATAATTCTATGGTGACAGCTGTTTGTCTATTCTTATGAGTTTTAGTGATGGGTGTTTTAAGTGTCAATAACAATTAGTTATCGATTATGTATCAGAGAAGTGTGTGTTTTGTTCATAGTGATAGTTATCGTAAACAACATAAATGAACGTTAAATTAAATATTGATTTTTATGGAAATTTTAATATACATATTTAAGCGTGATAGGTTTATTAATAATAAAATTATAAATTTATAAGGGCTTATAGAACAAAATTTGCGAACATATTCTTCTGACAATTCAGATTTTGAAAACGAAAAATAATGTGATGTACAAGGCGAAGTCATTATAAGATGAGAGTGATTTTACAACATCTAAAAAAACCACATGT
Organism: Calliphora vicina; assembly: GCF_958450345.1. Lineage (NCBI taxonomy): Eukaryota > Metazoa > Arthropoda > Insecta > Diptera > Calliphoridae > Calliphora > Calliphora vicina. The sequence continues at coordinate 57,410,608 of NC_088783.1, read as the reverse complement.
AATTTGTTTTTGTTGTTTGGAACCAAGGCGAATTTATTTATTAATGGTGTTTAGATGTTTGAGTTGTCAATTATCTTGTGTTTGTTGCGGCGAATGCTACAACAAACGTAAAAGTAACAAAAACAACAGGCAAACTTTGACAGCTTAAACCGCATAAACAAATTGCAAGTGGTTTTTGTAAATGTTGTAAAATCGACACCACCTGACATAACTCATTATTTCATTGTTGTTTGTATTTTATTGGATATGGACATTTCCACAGAAAGTACAACCACATTTTATAAATGTATTTTTATTCCCTACACAATGATTGGTATATATAAGTTTGTCATTACGTTTGCAATTTGTGTTTACTTTTTGTTGTGAAAATTCCAAAGCTAGCAAAAATAGTAAAAACTAGCAAGCAAGCGAACAAACCAAAAATCTTTACAAATATCAAACAAATTGTTTTATAAAGCTAATACTTATCGTCATATTTATTTATAAATTTTTAATTGCTATTTGGTATAATTTATATTAAATTAAAATGATGTTTAAATGCATTTTATAAAAAAATTCTTTCTAAATAAGTATCAAACTTAATGTCCATTAACTAATTTTTTTAAAAAATAGCACATGCATAATGCTAAATTAATAAATATATTAATAACTACAATTATAAAACAAAATTTCCAACGAGAAAACTCAATTTCTAAGGACATTAGTTTTTATGATAGCTTGGAAGATCTTTTGCTTTTTCCATATAACGACTTGGTCGTATATATTCCAAAAATCTCAATATTAAATGCAGCATAGAAATAGCCAAAAGCATGGACCAAACATTGGCATTCAAATAGGAATGTAAAATTTCACCAAAACTGCGTGTGGGCTCCTTCATGACATGCTCATAAACTTGCTCCGTACGTTGAGTGACATTATTCCAATTGTAAAGAGAGGCCACAATTTCATTGCATTTATAGGGACAGAGTACAGCTTTGGAGTCGTCCGGGTCCGAGTGATTAGTGTATAAGTTTGAGTTACGTTTGTGTTCCCTTTTTGTGTTGGAATTGTTTTTTTTATGTCTTTTGCGGGAATATTTGCCATTTGCTATGTCTCCATTTTCACCAGCAGCAACTGTATTATTCTTGTGATAAGAATTATTTAAGGTTTTATTATTTATGGCACATTTTTGTTGATAAGCCATTAGACGTTTTATGGCTTTCATAACACCCTCATAAATTGAATCACTTTCAGGTTCTGTTAGAATTATAAGACTATCGGGCAATACTTCTGGTATACCACCTACTCGTGTCGACACAACTTGTAGGCCACATGAAGCTGCCTCCACAATAGCCATACAATAGGCTTCCGTTAAGGAGGTGTTCACAAATATATGGCCCTGTACAAGATAATCACGAACTTTTGAATGATCTACGGCACCGATCATTTCGACACGATCTTGCATATTGGCTTTTTCACGTATTTCCTCTAAAAGTTCTCGCTTAAGACCATCACCCACAATGATGAATTTTATATGAGGCATAGATTTAAAGCGTGGTATTATGTTGGCTAAAAGATCAATACCTTTACGATAAACTAAACGGGAAGCAACAACGATATTGACTGGGAAGGAATTAAAAAACATCTATTGTCATATTGTCGAATTAATTTTAACTAATATGTACTTACTTGTACCATCATTTGGTCTTTGGCTAGGATCTGGAGTAAACAGGGCAGTATCAACAGCATTTGGTATCACAGAAACTTTTTCTTCGGGGACACGGGCTCTCAGCACTGTATTTTCCTTACCTAAAAAAAACACCACATGAAATTTTATTTGCAAATCATACACTTCCAAAAACAACCCTTACCTATATGGGAAACACATATACAATGATTTACACAGGTCAAATCAATTTCCAGCATTTTGTTGGTGAAAACGGCCGATAGATCAGCAAAACCAAATAAACTGTGATCGGTGAAAACGGTCTATGAAATTTTAAACAAAAAGTTAAACATATTTTAAGGCTTCTCATATACATATATATATTTCACACTCAAACACACACCCACCTTTAAACCCAGTAAGGAAGCTATTGTCATAGCCTCATGACCCAAAGCACTGAATGCCGAATGACCATGAACTACTTCAATTTGTTCTCTGATTAAAACACTTCTTATTAGTGGAGCATTACAAATTATTGTTGGCAATATCGATTGAGCATAAAAAACTTTAATCGGCAGATAGTAGACCTTTAGTCCGTTTGTCAAATAGCGTATACCTTTACAATCGCCATAGCAATGTGTTAATATTATTACCTAAAAATAAAAGGGAATTTAGGAAACTTTTTGTAAAGCTATACTCTTGATCAACCACAACAAACCTTGTGTCCCCGTTTTAAGAGAATCTGTGTTAAATTGAATATATGTTCTTCTACTCCGCCTATGCTGGGATAGAAAAAGTCTGAGGCCATGCTAAAGATAAATATTTATTTATTAATTATTATTATTTTTCAATATTTGTTTATTTTTATAAATTATTTTTACCATATTCGCATTGCTTGTGGAAAAAATTATTTGTTTACTTAAAGAATTAGAAGCTGTCAAAAGGACCAGCTGTGCTAGAGACCACACTGTGTTATCGATAATAAATCTAAAACAGGGTTGTATGTTGTGATAACTACAGTAGTGATGAAAAATGAAGGGATTCATTTTAAGAAATGTGTGTTTTGTTACTTATCTGAATTTATATTGAATTTTTTTATGTAAATTCCCTCCTGGTATCTCAATCCCATAGAAAATCTATGAGAAATTTTATATATCAAAATACAGCTTTAAAATTATATCACGAATGGAGTTTTATCACATGAAGCTATAAGGGAATATCAAAATATTTCCAAGGAGACGATTGATTATTTAATTGTATCAATAAATTGTCGCTTTGAAGCAGTAATAAAAAACAAGGGCTATACAACAAAATTCTGAGTCAAAACATTGGTTTCTATTTTCAGAATTTAATAATCTTCTTATTTTTTTGTTAATATTAGTAAGTTAAAGTATATATTAATGAAACACAAATTACTTTGAAATTGTTTTTGAATTTTGACCTATTAATTGAATATTTGGAATAGTTTCCATTTCAGTGAGTTTCTTTTCCAGTTTCAGCGATTACTACAACTTGAAAAAAATCACCACATTCGCCGTGTGATGAAATAATTAATTTCATATTAAAACTACCATCCCTATACAATACATAAACAATTGTGTTATCGCTTCATTTTGTCATCTCTACTTTGTCTGTCAACTAATTTTCTTCACAAAACAGACAAAAAAAAAATGCAGAACTCAAAGGCAAAAATGGACGAGTTTAAAACAAAATTTATGGATTTGTTACACAAACAGGTAAATATTTAATAACTTTGTAATGTACCAATAGAAATTAATATGATTATTTATAATGCAGACAAATCGCCAATTGAAAATACCAGCTATGGGATTTTCAGACTATTTTATACAAACAGTCACAGCAGCAGAGCCAAACAAAGTAGAATCATCAAAGAAATCCCCCGATAAGACAGATGAAACAGATGGCTCGGCGGAGGGAGCTCAAAAATCCGATCAGGAATTATTGGAAAGTATTGAGGGCATCTATTTTAAACCAGATAGCAATGCACAAATGTATGAACTTCAGGTAAGTTGAATTACAATTGTTAGTTTAGAGAGTGGGTGGAAAGTTAGAGGGGAAAGTAGGTTTGTGTGTATGTGTGTGACGTAGACAAGACAAGTATTTTTTTTATTTCGAGAATGCAATGAAACCTGTTTTATAAATGCAATTATTTTTTTTATTATGTACTTATATTAAATTGTAATTCATTGTTTTGTTTTTTTTTGTTTTCAACGTTTTGTTTATACAGAAAGTTTTAAGCAATGGTGTTGATTATGAGCTAATTGAAACGACCATGGTTCAGTTGCGTACCCAACATAAGGTCTTGTCAAAACAGGTTTTACAAAATATTTTGGAACAACGTAGTGCCTGCAATGTTGAGTTTGCTGCCATCAATGAGACACAAAAAGAGCTGGAAGAATCTCTGTGGACCTGTCGCAAGGCTCGTTCGTACTTAAATTATGCCAAACAAAATTTGACCACCACCAGTCTGGAGATATTGGCTTCGTATCGTAAACGTGAAATACTGAAAGAGCTGCTGAATACATTACAGGCCATTAAAAAGTTGGTAAGTTTTGAACAGAACATCGAATTAATTGTAAGTTGCTTAATTCACTAAAATCTTAATTCGGAATTAAAAATTTAAGCAATTCATTCCATGTCAACATTATTAAATTAATTCATAATGGAATTAATTCACAACAAAATGCATTTAACTTTTGAATGATTAAATTTTTGTTAATTCAAATCAAATATAAATTGTTCTGATTTTATGTTTTTAATCTTTACAAAATGAATTGAAAAAACCTTTTTTGTAATAGATTGAATTCCAAAAAAATTTAATCATTCAATAATTTTTTTTCACAAAATTTTTTTCCCAAAAAATGTTTAATAAGTTTTTTGTAAATTTTAAATTTAAAAAATTTTACCAAATTTTCAATAAATTTTTTTTTCCAAAAAATTTAATATTTTTTAATTGTTTTTCCACAAAAAATTTTCAATAAATTCTTACCCAAAAAAATTTTTCAAACCACTTTAGTTTAAGAATTTAAGAATTTTGTGATTTAGGAATGTAAATGAGTTTCCAATTATTTTTTTTCAAACTAATTTTCAAAATTTTTTTAAACAAAAATATACAAATTGTAATCATATTTTATTTTACCAAATTAAAAAATTTTCAATATTTTTTTTAAAAAAAAAATTTATTTTATAAAAAGAATATACAAATAAATTTGTTCTAAAAATTGTAATCAAATTTTATTTTACCAAATTATAAAATTTTCAATATTTTTTTTAAAAAAATTTTTGTTTTGAAAATTTAAAAAAAAAATAATTTTCCACAAAAATTTTGAAATTCATTAAAAAAATCATTGTTTTATTTCAGCAAAGTTTTTTAAACAAAAATATCACAATTTTCAATATTTTTTCAATATAAATTTTATTCAAAAAAATTTTGATTTTTAAATTTTCAATAAAATTTATCTAAAAATATAGCATTATATTTATCAACATAACATATCAACATAAATTTGTTGATATAAAATTAAAAAAAAAATATATTGAATATTTTTGAAATAAAATTTTATAAAATAAATGTTTTTCTTTGCAGAAATCCACTGATGTTGAAGTACAAAAACTTTTAAGCGAATGTAATTATTCTGGAGCCATTTCTCTACTACTCACTTGCAAAGATTCAGCAGCAGAATTTATGCAATACAATTGTGTGCAGTCTTTAAATAAAAAACTGCAGGAAACCCTACTACTAACAGAATTTCAACTGGATACTGTATTAAATGAGGTAACAATTGATTCAATAAACCAAAAATATGTAATATTATTTAATTTTCCAATAGATGATTCTAAATTTCGATATGCGTAAATATGCCAAATTGCAAGAAGCTTATAAATTGCTCAATAAATCCTTAATTGCAATGGATCAGGTAAGACTTAAGCCTATAACAAAATAAATAACTTTCTTTTTAAAATAAAATTTCTTAATATTCACCTAACAGCTGCATATCAACTTTATTTCCGCCATACATTCCTCCGTTAATTCCGTTTTGCGTGGCTATAATGATCCCAATCTAGATGAAAACATGAAAATGCTATACGAACAGTTGTGCGAACAAGTCGAGGCCGACAAGTACATACCCTGTTTGATAAGTTTGTGTAAAACATTTTGGACTATATTGGCTTCCTATTATCAAATTGTTATATGGCATCAAAACTATAAACTATATCCACTCGATATGCCCGAATCACCAGATATTTACATACAGGAGAAATTGAAAAAGGGTCAAGCACGCATATGGAATGATATTTTAACAAAAATCTGCATATTTCTACAAAGTTCCAAGCTAAAAATGCTAAAATATGATCATTTCATACAAGTGCTTTCCATAATTCAAAGACTTAAAAAGGTGGGTTTAGAATTTTGTGGTGAACATTCGGAGAAGTTGATTGAAATCATGCAATTGCAAAGTGAGGAATTCTTTCAACGCTATCACAGCTCCTGTCTAGAAGAAGTTTGTTTATTTTTGGATAATGAATCTTGGACGGTGGTGGACTCGTTTGCCAATATTCTGCAATTGCCGGTGAGTAAAATTGTGTAACTTTTATATGACTATTATTATTATATAATAATAGTGTTTTTCATCACAGGAATTTCGTTCTATACGTCATACTTTAAGACGCCATAAATCTCCTCCCTTGGCCTTGTTGGTAACTAGTTCAACATCGGCCAATAATTCCCCTACTAGCAACAATAACTGCGATGAATTGGTATCGGTGCATTCGCAGGATGGTGGCAGTTCCATTTATGGTTCCTATGGTTATTTTTTACGTTTCAGCGAGAAAAGTTCTCCCTTTGATGGTGGCCTTGATGTGGCCATGTTGGAAGAAGACATTTTATCCGGCATAGTTGATGAGGCTTCCTGTTATTTTAGCGAAGAGGAAAGTGATGATGATCACAAAAGTTTGCAGAGCAAAGATTATGATGACAGCAACAGTCAACAATTGATTGTTAATAATACAACATTGAATGTGTTTCGCTGCATTGGTCGCTATTTACAAATGTGCAAACTATTGCATTGCATTTCGCCAAAAATAATCGCCAGCATGTTGGAGCTGATGGATTTTTATGCATTTGCAGTGCATGAAATATTTGCTAAAGATGCGGTAGGTTTGTTTAAACATTAATTCGATTTTATTTTAACTTTCATTGATTTTCTTTAGCCCGTACAAATGGACAATTTTTATTCACACAAATTGGAGCAAAAACTGGAATACGTCAAGCAAAACATTTTGCCAAATATAAAAATCTGGCCGTTGAATTTTTCATCGTTGGTAAGTAGATTTAGAAAAATTATACTATTTTTAAATGTGTTTTTTACGAACTTTTTAAAAAGGTACTTTTTTAAAAATGTTAATTTTTAAAAGGTACTTTTTTAAAAATGTTAATTTTTAAAAGGTACTTTTTTAAAAATGTTAATTTTAAAAAGATACTTTTTTAAAAATGTTAATTTTTAAAAGGTACTTTTTTAAAAATGTTAATTTTTAAAAGGTACTTTTTTAAAAATGTTAACTTTTAAAAGGTACTTTTTTAAAAATGTTAATTTTTAAAAGGTACTTTTTTAAAAATGTTAATTTTTAAAAGGTACTTTTTTAAAAATGTTAATTTTTAAAAGGTACTTTTTTAAAAATGTTAATTTTTAAAAGGTACTTTTTTAAAAATTTTAGTTTTTAAAAGGTCTCTTTTTAAAAATTTTAATTTTTAAAAGGTACTTTTTTAAACATTTTAATTTTTAAAAGTTTAGTTTTTAAAAGGTACTTTTTTAAACATTTTAATTTTTAAAAGTTTAGTTTTTAAAAGGTACTTTTTTAAAAATGTTAATTTTTAAAAGGTACTTTTTAAAAATGTTAATTTTTAAAAGGAGCTTTTTTAAAAATGTTCATTTTTAAAAGGTACTTTTTTAAAAATGTTAATTTTTAAAAGGTACTTTTTTAAAAATTTTAGTTTTTAAAAGGTACTTTTTTAAACATTTTAATTTTTAAAAGTTTAGTTTTTAAAAGGTACTTTTTTAAACATTTTAATTTTTAAAAGTTTAGTTTTTAAAAGGTACTTTTTTAAAAATGTTAATTTTTAAAAGGTACTTTTTAAAAATGTTAATTTTTAAAAGGAGCTTTTTTAAAAATGTTAATTTTTAAAAGGTACTTTTTTAAAAATGTTAATTTTTAAAAGGTAATTTTTTAAAAATGTTAACTTTTAAAAGGTACTTTTTTAAAAATGTTAATTTTTAAAAGGTACTTTTTTAAAAATGTTAATTTTTAAAAGGTACTTTTTTAAAAATGTTAACTTTTAAAAGGTACTTTTTTAAAAATGTTAATTTTTAAAAGGTACTTTTTTAAAAATGTTAATTTTTAAAAGGTACTTTTTTAAAAATGTTAGTTTTTAAAAGGTCTCTTTTTAAAAATTTTAATTTTTAAAAGGTACTTTTTTAAACATTTTAATTTTTAAAAGTTTAGTTTTTAAAAGGTACTTTTTTAAAAATGTTAATTTTTAAAAGGTACTTTTTAAAAATGTTAATTTTTAAAAGGAGCTTTTTTAAAAATGTTCATTTTTAAAAGGTACTTTTTAAAAATGTTAATTTTTAAAAGGAGCTTTTTTAAAAATGTTAATTTTTAAAAGGTACTTTTTTAAAAATGTTAATTTTTAAAAGGTACTTTTTTAAAAATGTTAACTTTTAAAAGGTACTTTTTTAAAAATGTTAATTTTTAAAAGGTACTTTTTTAAAAATGTTAATTTTTAAAAGGTACTTTTTTAAAAATGTTAATTTTTAAAAGGTACTTTTTAAAAAATGTTAATTTTTAAAAGGTACTTTTTTAAAAATGTTAATTTTTAAAAGGTACTTTTTTAAAAATGTTAATTTTTAAAAGGTACTTTTTTAAAAATGTTAATTTTTAAAAGGTACTTTTTTAAAAATGTTAATTTTTAAAAGGTACTTTTTTAAAAATGTTAATTTTTAAAAGGTACTTTTTTAAAAATGTTAATTTTTAAAAGGTACTTTTTTAAAAATGTTAATTTTTAAAAGGTACTTTTTTAAAAATGTTAATTTTTAAAAGGTACTTTTTTAAAAATGTTAATTTTTAAAAGGTACTTTTTTAAAAATGTTAATTTTTAAAAGGTACTTTTTTAAAAATGTTAATTTTTAAAAGGTACTTTTTTAAAAATGTTAATTTTTTAAAAATGTTAATTTTTAAAAGGTACTTTTTTTAAAAATGTTAATTTTTAAAAGGTACTTTTTTAAAAATGTTAATTTTTAAAAGGTACTTTTTTAAAAATGTTAATTTTTAAAAGGTACTTTTTTAAAAATGTTAATTTTTAAAAGGTACTTTTTTAAAAATGTTAATTTTTAAAAGGTACTTTTTTAAAAATGTTAATTTTTAAAAGGTACTTTTTTAAAAATGTTAATTTTTAAAAGGTACTTTTTTAAAAATGTTAATTTTTAAAAGGTACTTTTTTAAAAATGTTAATTTTTAAAAGGTACTTTTTTAAAAATGTTAATTTTTAAAAGGTACTTTTTTAAAAATGTTAATTTTTAAAAGGTACTTTTTTAAAAATGTTAATTTTTAAAAGGTACTTTTTTAAAAATGTTAATTTTTAAAAGGTACTTTTTTAAAAATGTTAATTTTTAAAAGGTACTTTTTTAAAAATGTTAATTTTTAAAAGGTACTTTTTTAAAAATGTTAATTTTTAAAAGGTACTTTTTTAAAAATGTTAATTTTTAAAAGGTACTTTTTTAAAAATGTTAATTTTTAAAAGGTACTTTTTTAAAAATGTTAATTTTTAAAAGGTACTTTTTTAAAAATGTAAATTTTTAAAACTAATTTGTAAAAGTACCCTGTTTTTTTAAAAATTTTGAAATGTAAATTTTTAACAATTTCAATTTATTCTTTACAGATTAACAATGAACTCGCTAATCCAGACACTTTATATGGCCTCTCCCATCGTATTGTAGCCGTTGAAAGTGGTCACTGTATGACCCAGCAATTCCAAATTTTACACAACTATTTAAATCATTTATTACCAGTCCAAGACAGAAGCATGCTTAGTTCTTATTTAGATTACATAGACTTTATGTCTGATGTAGCTCGGCCTGTTTACACTTGTGTAACATCCAGAATTTTCGATTTACCCGCCATTTTGGCCATGATAGCTAAAGTTAAATGGGATGTTAATCATGTGAGCTTTCAACACAATGCCTATATTGATATAATGAATAGGGTGAGTGTGGTTTTCAGTTTTAGTTCTGTTTATAAATGAGAAAAGAAAACAAACATTTAATTTACTGGGTATTTTTATTTATTTTAGAACATACAACATTTTGCTATGCGTTTAGAAGAAATTGCCAAAGAAGTCACTATACCAGCAGATCCTGTTTGGCAGTCTATGGCTCATGTGGCAACACATCTATTGGTAGAAGGGTAAGTTTATCTTTATATGCAGAAGAATCGAATGGTTATTCTGTAAAACGTACTAATGTCGCGTTCTTGACCGTGAAATTGAAATTTACATTTACTTAAACTTTAAAAACCCAAGAAACATACAATTCTTCACCTTCTTAACACATTTTTCTCTACTTTTACAATCTCAACAGTTTCTCGAATGTTAAAAAATGTTCGGCCGGCGGACGAGCTCTCATGCAATTGGATTTCACCAATTTTATGTCCATACTCGAATTAATTTCGAATCAAAAATATACCGAATATCGTACATATGTGGATATATTCATTAAGGCCTACTATTTCTCGAATGAACAGCTGGAAGAGTGGATAATGGAACAAAAGAATTTAGAAATACCGCAATATTCGAATAAACAATTAATGAATCTCATACAGTGTGTGTGTGTAAGTGATAAGAGGATACGGCAAAAACTACTCAATTTATTGGGCAGCAATAGTAATGGAGGTGTTAATTTAAATACAAGTACAACTGCCACATAGCTGAGCACAAATATGTAATAATAATAATAATTTACAAGTCGACGAGATGTAATGTAAAGTATAGAAGTAGTAGTAGTAGTAGATAATAGTTTGAAATGTAAGTAATTGTTTTGAAATTTATTATTATTTTAAGATTATTTCTCATTGAAATTGGAGAACGATAAACAAAACATAATTTGTATATTATTGTTAAATTATTATTTTTTGATTAATATATACAAATTAGGAGGTTTTAAACAGAGATGTAATGTAATTAAGAAATTGCACAGTTGACATAGTTTTTTATATAAAAAAAAATATTGTTCAGTGGGTGATTTCTTTAGCGACACAATTAATTACGACTTATATATAAGGAGAATATATATGATAACTTCCGCTTAAGGAAATTTGCTCATGCCCAGAGCTATAGTGTCCAAACTAAATTCTAAAATTACATCTCTTGTTTTTAAAGAAACCCTTTGTTACCTAATGAAATTTATCATTCCATGTGTATTATATATTTTTTATTATTGTATTTTTTATATTTTATTACTTTTCATTTGAATTGAATCTTTCAAAACAGGAGGGTTATTGTGTAATTCGATCAAAAATAATCCCCCCGATCTCTATTTTTGTAAAAAATGAAAACCTTTTTTCAAAAACAAAATCTCTTATACTTTTGCTTAATTTATTGAGTACTAAATGAATCTCTCTCCCTTAATTTTGGCTCTCTTATACAAAATCTACTTAATATTTTATTCCTTTTACACATTTTTTTTATTTATATTTATAATATTAATGTTATATTTTTTGCTATATTTTATGTATTTTATATAAATATTTATTTTTTTTATACATATATGTCTTCATGTACCTTATGAATATGTTTATTATGTTATATTGTATTTTTTTTTATTAAATAAAACTAAAACGGACAAATAATATTTAACACAACTTATAAGTAATATTTTAAACATATTATTAATATATAAAGATTTTCATTAACAAACTAATTTGCAAACTACCGAACAATATAAATTAAAACTACACAGTGTATTTAACATAAAAAACATTTAATAAATAAAAAGACATCAACTAATATAATATACACAAATATTAATTATAAAGAAAAACAAAATACATATATATTTACAAGAAAAACACACCCAGAAAAATAAAATTAATAAAAAGAAATGCTTGAATTTTAGGTTTAAAAAGAAACCTTGAAAAATATCTGTTTGAATTTTCTAATAATTTAAAGACAATGATGGTAATGTAATAAAATTTCTATTAAATATTAAACAATAACAACATCGGAATAACATCTGAAGTATTATTTCAAAGCTAAAGGTAAGATATTGAAAATTTATCATCGTAAAATATACAAATTTACTTTAACGAGAATATTTTATATAATTTCAGTTTGACTAGATGTTAGACTGCCTAGTAGTTACGTAACACATTTAACTAATATAAACTGCAGATAATTTAAGTTTGACTCCTGAACTAGAGATTACTCCAACCAGATAGGTCTTGGTAAGTAATGTATTTTTGTTTTTATTATAACACCTATTTTTTTTAAATCAAAAACCTCAGAGATAAAGTAAAAATCGCTGTGCCGTCTTCTCAAAAATGTTAAACCACATTTCGCAAAAACGCTTATCTCGTTAATGCAGCACCAAATTTCATCTTTCAGTTGTTTAATATTTAATAATTCTGTATTTCTGATTTTAATTTGACATAGTTTTTTTAAGTTAAATCAAGTTTTTTTTTATCGTTTTCTTTATTGAATCTTTCGTTTGAGAAATTTACAATAAGTATTAAAATCATAACCTAAACTAAAGCTAAACTTGTTATTGCCGCTGGAATGTCCAACATGAGTGCTCGTTAAAATGTTTATCTGGTCAGATCCAGTGTTTCCAATCGCCTCAGTCGTCTAAAATCAAAAGTGAAGTTTTTGTTGGAATTGTTATTTCTTTGTAATTATTTGTTTTTCTAAAATATTTAAACAATTTCTGTACCAAATCAAAAGTAAAGTTTTTGGTACAGAAATTGTTTAAAAATTTAAAAAAAACAAATAATTACAAAGAAATAACAATTCCATTTTGAAAGCTGAAAGTGGTTTCATTCCGAAATAAATGTTCGATTTACTTTTTCTGAAGAAGCGAAATACAGAATTAATTCTACTTTCGATCGGAATGGAATTCTGTGACAGGCCTGAAAATTGTGTACGAAATCCCAAATGTATGTTGCAGAACAATATCCTCATTGTCTGTTGCAGAACAATATCCTCAACTTTCAGTAACTTTAGCAAACATGCGTCAACTATAGATGTAGAACAAATTATATATCTAATGCTGCAATTTTGACATATCAAAGTTATCTCTTACGTGCTAACTATTCAGCCAACGAACAAATTGAGAAACTGACAGACAAGATTGATCGTTTCCTGATTGCATCTCTATGCTGAATATCTTACACATCTCCTAGATCTCTCTGTTCCCCAATTTGTGATTCAATATGTCTGGAAAGTTGCCCATAACATTCGTATTCTAAAGCCAAACAAACCTGCTACTCTCGCCATATAATACCGTCCGATATTCCTATTGTCACCCATATCAAAGGTTTTGGAATCAATATGGTTGCCATCCATTTACCGCTAATCACCCAGCAACATGGCTTCAGATCAGCCATGTTGGCATTGAACTCATGATCGCCAAAGTCCTCAATAAGCAACTGTCTTGGCAACGGACTATTGTAGCCTTTTTGGATGTAACCAAAAAGGATGGACTTCCGGTCACTGAGGCCATATATGCAACAGAATCCTGAATAAACACAACCTGCGATCTCGGATAGTGATATGTAACTCCCCAGACAAACACGATTCATTCTTGCTCAGTTGAGAGCCGTTTTAGCGCAGTATCCTTAACTGCTTTGAACTTTGGCATACCTGTCTCCAAAGCTCTCGCGATACTGTACATTTGTAAAATTTTCCTAACTAACCAATGACTCGTAACATAAATAAGGAGTGAGATCGGAAAAACCTTAACAAACGTTTTTTCTTAAAACTTTTAAGCCAAGTATGATATGATTTTTCTTTGAAAAGTATGTCAGTTATGTTTAATGTCAATTACTTCCTGGTTATACCAGATACATTTTTATCATGATAAACTTTAAAATGGTTGTCTAGATAAAAAATTATCAGGTATAGTCTCCATTTATTAGTATTATTGCTTCGTTATGATAAAATTGTTAGTGCTTTTGCTTACACAGAAAAAAGTTTCAACATAAATATTATGATTCGAATTCATTGATTTCAATTCATAACATTTATAAATAATTTCTTAAATAGTATGATTTTTTTAATATTTTATGTTTTGAAATAAAATCTAGAAGGCTTGAAAAATATAATTTCAATTTCATTTTTATTTTTATGTTGTTCAAAAATGTTTGAAATTTTTCATGGAAAATTTTTAGTTTTTTTTATGATTTTCAGCTACAAAATGATATAAAAAGCGCGAAAATGATTAAATTGATTTAAGAGGATGAAATGCTTTTATATTTATGAATGTTTTATTATGTTTAATGATAATTTTTAAGTTTCAGATATTCTCCTTTTTATCTTAAAATATTGGCCAATATATGGCTATTATGCAAATATTCATGCACTAATTCATTATATAATACAATTATAATGCAATTTATTTAAAAAATAAGTAAAAAAAGCAAAAATTTCCGTCATGTAAAATTTTATAATATTTATGAACATGTTCTTATTTTGAATGAAATAAGTTTGGGAAAAAAAAGTCAAGTTCGATTAATAATATTTATTACAAAATTCATTCCAATTATGAATTTCTTTTTTCTGTGTACAACAAATGTCATTTATTGTTATGATGAATATTTGTCAAGTATAGACAGGGGGTTATGTTCATTTGTTGTTAATCTGATAAAAATGGGTGACGAGAAAAAATTGCTTACTAAAATTATGAAATATTTTCAACAAAATCAAACAAAAAGTTGTCCAACCAATCAAAGTTCCTCCGTCAAACTGTTTCCAATGTTATTAAATGATATTAAATAGTATCTGAAGAACTTGAACGTTGATATAAAACCTGGTTCATGGTCCACATGATGTTTCTAAAGCCAATAAATAGAAATCATTTTCAAAAGAGCTTCCAACACATCCGATAGGAATGCAGCCCGGTTAGCTCAGTACTCGGACTATTTGGTATGAAAAGTTAAAGCCAATGCAGGTTTAAAAACACAAGGCACAAAAATTTTCTGACAAGAACTCTGCTAAAAATTTAGAGGCCAAAGACAGAGATCGAAAATTGGATTTATAAAAAAAATATACCTGTTACATGATGGATTACGAAACGTATGTTCAGGGAAATTTTTCCCAGCTTCCGGGACAATATTTTTATGTTGGTAATGCTGGAGGGAATGTTGTAGAAAAGTTTAGGACCCAAAAGCAGAAAATTTTCCCAAAAAGTTCTTGGTATGTCTGCAATATGCAGTTGCGGCAAAAGAAGCCAAACTTATGTTGCAAAATACCGAAATTTACATCAAGTAAAGTTTACAAAAAAGTATGCTTCCATTCCTAAGACTTCTTAATGTGTCCACTTATTTTGGTCTGATTTGGCATCCTGTCACTATGATCTTGAGTGGAACAAGAACAATAATGTGGTATTTGTACCAAGAGAGTGAAGAGATATTGGTCTCTTGTTAAAAGAGAAAAAGGATGCTTCCATTCATAAGATTTCTTAATTTTAGCCTGATTTGGCATCCTGTTACTATGGTAAGCAAGGTCTTGAGTGGTACAAGAACAATAATGTGGCATTTGCACCAAGAGAGGCAAAACCTCCAAACTGCCTGGAGCTAAGGCCAGTGAAGAGATATTGGGATCTTGTTAAAAGAGAATTGAACATATATCTGATATATGATCCTCGGTGAGGTATCCGCAAGTCTGTTCCAATTAATTTAGAAACATGATTGATGCATCAATATATCAGGATGCATCAATATATTTTTTATATACAATTTTTTTCAATATTTATCTTTATGTATACATTGGTGAATAAAAGATTCAGCACAGCCGAATATAAAACTATTTCTTGTTAATCAGTTGATAGTGATATTTAATAGAAAAACATCAATTTGTTTGTATCTCAAAAAGGTGTTGTTTTATTTTGCTCATTCTTAAAAGTACCATACAATTAAATTATAATTCACAAGTACATACAAATACATTGCACTTTATTTTTGTTATTTCATAAAAAAAACATCACTTAAAATCTAATTTAAAAAAAAGAATAAAATAATTTAATTTTAGAAATAATTTGTTTATATCATAACATTTCATTTAATGATCATTGGTATTGTTTTTTGTTTAAAACACTAAAGTCTGTTCTATTTTTTTTAGTAAATATGCATGTTTGTATGTTTGATTATATGTTTAATTACAATTAAATGTTTATCAATTAACTGACAAAATGATACGCATTAGAAAGTATTTCTATTAAAAGGAAAAATAATTGTTAAAATATTATTTTGTTTAAAATAGCAATTGTGCGTATTTAATAAATTGCAAATATTAATGATGATATGATGATAAAAATTAAAATTTTAGGTTTTAAAAAAAAGTGTTGCAAAGTCACCAGTCATTATTTAATAAGCACACACCCACTGGGCTACTAAATAATAAGAGTGACTTTGGACTTATGAATAATACGACTAGTTTAAAATAAAATCAATTCATGAAAATTATGAATTATGTATATAAGAAAACAAATGGCCAAATGTTTGATGGTTTTTTTTCATAAAAGAAACAAATTCGTAGATGTCCGTTTAAAGTGTTGGTTGTTAGGATAGGTGGCTTCTTTGTGTTGCATTTCGTTTTCGTTTTTCAAAAAATTAAAAAAATTAAAACATGTTTTAAATTCAAATCGACTTCGTTTTCGTTTTGGCCTGTTGTGTTGTTAGGCTGCAGTTGTTAACATATTAGTAATTTGCTGAGTAATGCAAGTCTTTTAGTTGCTCTTTTTAACATCTTTGCCTTCACCTTCTTTGGCTTGGCCGCGGCCCAAAATCTTAGCCAAACTATCCCAAATGCCACCAAAGAATATGGCACAGCACAAGTTTTCGAACGGCAAGAAGGGATCGTGTATGCCCAACAAAATCGAGGACAATTTAAAGTAGACCATGAAAATCACAATACCAAAGTAGACCAAGGCATGAGGAGCGGAAATCCAATCAGTTTTCTTATCCAAAACGAAGATAATGGAAGCCAAAAGGGAAGCCTTTGTGTAGCTGCAAGTAATAAAAATAATAATTAAATATTAACATCTTTAAATATGAATATCTAGTTAAAATTGCTTACAAAGAAGGTTGCATAAATTCCATGGCCGTTGGAGTCCAAGCACCGCGTATTAAACGCTCAAATAGTTTTGTAAAACCAGCACCATTGCCCTTCAAAGTACCAATAATAATCATAATAATCCAAGCATTCGGATACAATTTGGCAGCATGTGAAACACCATCATACACCTTTTTGGCACGATAAATTTCTTTCATAGCACTGGCCACCACTTTAATGGGCAAAAATTTCGCAACTTTGTAACCAATATCAAAGGGAGTATAAAATACCATGTACCTAATTTAAACAAACAAACCGAAAATTATTATTTCATTTGATTTTAAATATAACCCCAGCAAAAAATAATGGAAGTGCATCTTTACATATGACATTTTAATCACATCTAAAGTTGCAAATGAATCTTTTCTACCTCTGAAGATGTGATTTTAAATATGGGTATTTGACACTGAATTATAAATACTTCGTTGATGTAATTGTTTCCTACATTTTTTGAATTTTATAAAATTTATTAAAACCTGTAAAAATTGGTATACAAACAATTTTTACATTTTTTAATCATTAAAATTAATCAACCATTGTTTCATAAATTTTTTAACTACATTAAAATCAATTCATAAATGCTCAATTACATCACTTTTTTTCTATTATTTATATTTCCATCCAAGATGCCAAAAAATATAGGTATCCACTACCTACATTAAAATAACACCTTAAAATCGAAATTTAATCGCATCGAAAGCATCGAATTTATTAAGTAAAAAGTTGTCAAAAATGAACAACATCCCTCCAATGACAAGCTAATGTAAAATTCATAGCTTTTTCACCAAAATTGGAAGTACATCAAGCATGCTATTTGTTGTGAAAATTCTGCATCTTCTTCCTCACTTTTTTTGCTGGGACAAAACAACTTACCAAACAACTGTGCCCACCATTAATTGTGGTGTATTTTTGAGGGGCGACAATATGGGCTCACCCAACAAGCCATTGGCTACCATAGCACCCGAAAATATCACCAACATGGTGGATAGCCAACAGGCCAACGGATGTTTGCGGGAGAAGGCCTGAGCATTTGAACCTAAATCTTCACGTACTGCTAGGGCGGCTAATAAACTGTGTGCTATATCGAAATATGGGAACATTTTCAATTTAATGACCTGATTGGCCATATCTAAAAATGCTTCGGGATCCATGTTGGAAGTTTGTGTTTTTTAATTCTATGCTTAAGTTTGTTGTGCGTTCGGAGCTGGAAAATAAAAGTTTTAATTAAATTATTTTATATGTTAAACAAATCTAATTTAGTTTTAAATAAAAAGATAAATACAACTTTATCTAAATTTGTATCTTGACCCACTTTATCTTAATAAAAAACGTTTAATTACACTTTTGTGCAAACAAAAATTTGTTGATGTTATTATACTCTTCACTATGTGAGGTTATATATAAGTTCATCATTCCGTTTGTAATTTCTAAATTTTTTCATTTGCGACCCCATAAAGTATAATAAATATTCAGGATCGTTAAAGATAGCGGAGTCGATGTAGCTATTTCCGTCTATCCGTCTGTATGTTGAAATAAACTTTCCATAGCCCCCAAATATCTTTCATACATGATTCATACATCAATATATCCGCTATAGTCCCGGTTCGGTTTCGACTATTTAAAATCGAGATAATCAGCCCACAAATGGCTGAAATATAAGCAAAACAGCACGACTACATCGATTTTTGATCTGCATTTGAGTTACTAATTCATTAATATAGGCAATATAGATATCTAATGATATATATTTCAAACACCTTTCCAACGAAGTATATAACGTCATAATAATTCGAACCTTCAATAGGTCAAAATCGAGAAAAATATTTTGTATGTCTAGTTTTTTTTTTCACAATGAAAATATTTGTTTGCCATACAAATTTTGTTCACTAATAAAGTTTTTTCAGCAAAAAAAAAATTATTATTTCAATCTTTATTTTGAAGTATACTTTGGTGAGAGTTAAATAATATTCGGCACATCCGGATATAGCTCTATTACTTGTTCTCTCATTAATGCTGTTTTATTTCGAAACATATTTTTATACCTTTAACCTTCGTGAGAAGGGTATATATAAGTTTGTCATTCCGTTTGTAATTTCCACAATATAATTTTCCGACCCTATAAAGTATATATCCATGGTAGGCGTTCATATTGTTCAGCTTACGATGATTTTCGTCAAACAACCCGAATGTGAACAAAAGAGCGTAATAGAGCGTAAAAATACACACAATTTATTCAGTTTCTTGATGTTGTTGTGGATATTTCATTTTTTACCCAAAAGAGCACACAAATTAAATGCCTCTTTTTGCCTACCAATGGTATATATATTCTTAATCCTTATAGATAACGGAGTCGATTAAGCCATGTCTGTCCGTCTGTCTGTTGAAATCATTTTTCTGAAGACCCCAGATATCTTCGGGAGCCCAATTTTCAATAATTCTGTCAGACATGCTTTCAAGTTTCCTATTTAAAATCAGCAAAACCCGAATTTTTTTTCCATAAAAAATCAAATTTTAAAGTTTTTAAAATTTAAAAAAATAAAAATTAAAATAACAATCGAATTTTTTTTTTCAACTTGAAAAAAATTAATTTTGTTTACCTAAAAATATTTAAAAGTTGTATTTTGAAGTATCTTTTATGAAGGGTATATAAGATTCGGCACAGCCGAATATAGCTCTCTTACTTGTTCTCTCATTAATGCTGTTTTCTTTCAAAACATATTTTTATTTTATTATTTGAAAACATATTTTTAATTAATATCTAAGGCAAAATTTAACACTGAACAAGTAAGAGAGCTATATTCGGCTGTGCCGAATCTTACCCTTCACCAAATTATACTTATATATATTTTTTTGAAAACAAAAAATTTTTTTCCGAAGTGATTTTTTTAATTTTTTGGAAAAAAAAATTTTTCGAATTGCTTTTTTTTAAATTTTTTACATTTAAAAAAATTTTTTTCATTGTAGTGCCAACTTACTATGGTCTTATATACGTCGTTGCAAAGGTCTTCATTAGATATCCATATTGTCTATATTAATGACTTAGTAATCCAGATATAGTTCAAAAATCGAATTTAAATAGTAACCGAGCCGGAAGAATTCAGGAGATATTGATCTATGAATCGTGTATATAAGTTATTTGGGGGCTTCGGAAAGTTGATTTCAACAGACAGTCGGACAGACAGACAAACGGACATCCGCTATCTATAAGGATCCAGAACACAAGTACCTTCATAACACATTAGATAGATAGATTTGAAGGATCCATTGTGAAGAGAAGAAATGAAATTGGAGAGAAAAAGAAAGAAGTCAGGTGACATAAAGATAAATAAGTGAGAAACCCAGTCCAAAGAAAAAGGACAGGATATAAGTATAGACTGGGATTCACAGAGTCCCGTTATCTAAAACAGGCAGTCTATACCCCTGATAAAGCCTGGATTTCCTAGATCATATTTAGCTATATTCCACAGTTTATCATGGAATCTTTCCCCTAGCCATTTTTGCCTGAGACCCTGTAATCTAGTTCCTCAATATCCTCGCACAACCAAGAGAAGTTCTGTTCATCCATATCCCATTTACCAATGAAGGCTTCAATTGAGCAATGCCCAGTTATCGCTGCGCCTAAAGACTAGAGACTTTTTCTATCCAGCCAAATAGCACTAGGCACCCTGCAATCCTTCCTACTTGGAAGATCAACCTATAGTAGTGGCATATAGGAGGTTAAACCTCCCAGTCCCTATTAATATAGTCCAGATCAGATCCCTGTCTGGACAGTTCATCTGCTATCTCATTACCCAACACAATCTGATTGTGTATAGATCCAATAACGCTTCTAAAGCCCTCTTACAGTTCAGCACTAATCCGTGGTTTTCCAGATTGCTAGAATCTCTGCCTGGAAGACGCTCCATTCGTCTGGGATTCTGTATGACATTTTGATGTCGTCATAACACTTTACCACAAGTAGAAATACTAGACGAATATACAAAATATTTAAAAATATTTGGTCAATTCACAAGGTCTCTTATCATGTCATATTGTCATAATGTCCTAATATTTCACAAAAAATTTCATAAAATAATACTACTCTGTATGCCAACCAGCAGAGACCTGCACCGAATGCTTAAGAGTCGGTTAAGCCGAGCTGCCTAGTCGTGATATATTAGGACATTATGACAATATGACTGTGAATTGACCAATTATATCAGTTCTAGTCTAGTTCAGTTCTAGGTATTTGTAAATATTTAAAAAAAAAATGGGAAATTATTATTTTCATTGTTAACAAAATCTATTGAAATTTTTAAAATTTATTATTAATTTTATTGGGAAATTAAACACATTATTTAACATTAATAATTAATTTATTTGCATCAATATAATCAAATACGTTTACAAATAAATCTCTACAACCAATATTGTATTTAGCTTATCACACTATCATTAATTATAGTTTTATTTTAATAAAACATAAATTAATAATAAATTCAATATATCAGAGATTTGAAAGTGTTTAATCAAGCAAATGATTGATAACACTCTGAGAGTATGTTCGTTAACCTAATTCATGTACGATACGGTGCTATCTATTTTTTCAAAGTACGGGTAGCAATTGTTGCTGTTGTTGTTGTAGCAGCAGCTTTTGCTGAGTTGACAGCCCTTGGCCGAGTGAACTCGGGTCATTCCGGTGCGTAGAACCGGCTGTCGTGGGAATGGGTAGCAATTGTAAAGATTATTGGTTAAAATCTGCTACATGAATTCGTTTTAGTTTGAGGATAAATGCTATTAAAACGGGATAGACAATCGTTTCATAATATCGCATATGTAGCTTGAATATAAATATCTTCCCAGCTTAGGACATTAACTATTATAGATGGCAAATATATCGTGATGCGGAAAGAGGATATAACTCCAAGTTTTAAATTGTTAGCCTGAGTACTACAAAATATTACTATTGCCGAAATTTCTTCCATGGGGAAAACATTTCCCACTAATACAGCTGTCGCTGAGTGGATAAACTTTGGCCGAGTAAAACTCGGGTCTTCCCGGAGCGAATATCCAATTGTAGTGGAAACGATTGGAACGACAACTGTCAACGTAGGTTGGGAAGATGTCTTGTACATCCAGAAGACTTGGGAAGAGGATCCTGCATCTGAATGTGATAGTGATCCTGGTGATCCATTTTATGTTGCCCAAACAATTCTGGCCTCTCTTAGTCATCTGGGCTCATCTGGTTTGCTGAGAAGACAGAGTAATTGAGGGAAAAAAATAACTGTCGTCAGTAAGATTCGGGTCATTCCGGAGCAGAGATACAACCCAACAAACTGAATGTCAAATTAAGTCTTTTGATGATTTGTTTAATTATGTATTTCAGATACATCTGACAACAAGGTTTGAAAAAAATTTAGGAAAAAATTTACTAAATAAAACAAATATAACGGAATATTTTTCCGATTTAAGGGATTTAAAACAAAAATTGTATTATTTCTAATGATTTTCGTTGCTTAAAGCTTTATTGGAATAATCAAAGTCATACTTCACAAACGACATCTTCATTACATCCAAAGTAGCTGTTAGGATTATCTATCCCAAAGCGGACCGCAGTCGGATTTCTCATCTCCGATTTTAACGAAATTTACGACAGTTATTATGTATTGCAAGTGTTTATCAAATCATATTGTTTTTGACTGGAGACTATGCTTCCTAAATTCCCGGACTTTTACTTAATGACCGAAATTTCCAACTGTGGGTGAAAATTGTAGTTAAGCGAAAAAAATTAGGTTATTTCAACCGTAATGCTTCTTTGCCTGCCTATATGTTGCTAGAACCAAAAAAACTATGGAAATAATGAAATCATTCAATTAAAAACAAATTTGGCCATCACAACGAAACATTTATAGAAAAATTATAAAGAAATTTCCGAAAATTCCCGTCAACAATTTTAAGCCCGATAGAACCCTCTAATGCTTAAGCATGCCTCAAGGCACTCATCGCAAAATGCCAATAAATGCAAATATAACAGATATTTAATTTCAAAGACTGTGAAATCTCTTTAAATTAATTTAAGTACATTTTTTTTACAACTGTTACATGAGTTTTTGAAATGAAAAATCAGTTATATTTGCATTTATTTGCATTTTTGCGATGAGTGGCTTGGGTATGCTTAAGCATTAGAGGGTTAATGTCATATTGCTCACACTTTTTGATTGACACTTGAACAACGCTACCAAAATATCCAAAATTTACTTTGACAATCAGTTATCCATTCGCGATACTTATAGAGACTTCGTGATTTTTATGGCGCACATAATCGTTATTTCTTCAAAAATGAAGTGTTACGGTCAATGGAGATCGTTACCGCACCATGATCAATGATTTTTTGTTTGAAAATATGGATGACATTGATCCGGGCACCATACGGCGACCGCAACCATCGATTTATTGAAATCAATATTTGGCGATAACTTGATTTCCAGAAATGAACCTGTCAATTTTCCTCCAAGGTCGTGCGATTTTACACCTCTTGATTATTTACTGAGGGCCCACTTGAAGTCACTGGTTTATGCTGAAAACCAGCAAATTGATCCATCGAATAATAAAAAATTTTGGATTAAAATTTACTTTTTTGTGTTATTTTTTACAATTTATTATACATATTTATAAAAACACAATTTATAACTCCTAAGCTAAGAGGGAGAGCCAAAAATGTTCTATGCTTTTTTGGCTTTAAAATATCTACTATATGCACAAAATATTTTCAAGAATTAACTATTTTTAAGCTCTGTGGTGAAAAAACAAACACAGAAGTAAACATACATGAACATAGATACACAAATATATAAATAAATATCAATCACTTCAATATTTTAACAAAATTCTTTGCTAATATTATATAATTAATAAAAATATGAATAGACAAGCCAAAACAAGCAAATTGTCTTTAAATTAATTTACACAATATTTAAAAAAAAACAACATTGTGGTGCTTAAAAAAATTTTCTAGCGGTATTTTGCAAAGTTGTTTTTATATTTGTTTTTCCACATCTTTTATACAAATCTCATATCTTGGTGTGTGTGCATTTTCCTATTTTGTTTAGATAAGAAAATGCATACAAAAAAAAAACAAAGGGGGAGAGAGAACATAAAATTGAGAGAGAATAAATAGAGATGAAAATAAAGTGAAATACCCGCACGGTCTAGGAGCTCCAAAAATAAACACATAAATTTGTAGCAAAAGATGTACCAAAATCAAAAAAAAAGATAGAATCTACGCAATCAGACACACTCACACACAAATACACTTATTTAAATATTTTCTTAAAATTCAAGATTTCTTCAATAATTTGGTTAAACAAAAGACGTTTTTTTATAAATATTTTTGCACTTGTTTTTGGTTTTAATGAATGACTGGAATTTTTTTTTAAAATTTGGCGTAAACAATATTTAAACGTTGAGTTGAGTAATAAATAACGACCCCCTGTAAGGTATTTAACCCCTTTTTTGGTTATTCTTTAGTTTTCCATTATTTTTGATAACTATTACACTCGAAAAACTTTGTTGGTATGTTTTTTTAATTTAATTAATAAATTCAAAATTACTTTGTATTTTTCTTAAATAATAATTTATATTATTAGCCAACCGCAGCGCAGCAGCTCTAAATAAGATTTTTTTTCTTTAAATTAAAAATTATTTGGCAACGAATTTACGGCAAACACAACGTCCGACCACGAGAGCAAAATCTACAACACAGAGTTTTAAAAAGTATTAACGATGTACAAAATTCGCCTGCAAAGAAGAAAAAAAGAATACTAATTTTTTTGTTGTAGATTTTTATTTTATATTTAGAATCAGCCATTTGCTAGCGGCATAATTTCAACACAGTGTAGTTAGTACTCAGCTACTAGTGGATACAGTGGAGAGCAAAAGAGATTCGAATGTTGGTTAATGGGTTCTGAATACAAAATACATATGTAAGTGATATTTTATTAGGGCTAATTTAAAACAAGTAAGAAAGTCGGTCGAGCCCGATCATTAATACCCTAAAATAGCAAAAATATTTTTTAAAATTTCAATAATTTATTTTTGTAAGTGATTTTCGGAAGTGGGCTTTATATGGAAGCTGTGACCAATTATGGACCGATCGTCATGAAATTAGGTCGTGTGATTTCTTTCTATATGAAACTTATTTATATTGAATTGATTTTGGATACTTGATATAATAAAAACAGGAGAGCTATATTTGTTAGTACCGAATCTTAATAGGTATATTTTAAGATAAAGATTAAAACTTTTTTGTTGAAAAAAATGTTGGGCTGCTTATAGAACGGTAGTGAAAGGTTAATATTCAAAGTTTAACATTTTCGCTCGTCACTGTATATTGTATATATGAACAAGCGGAAAATTAATTTTGTTTAGTTTTTTTTCAATATTGTTGATTTTTGTTGTTGTTTTCATTCTCTCACAGAGATAAACGTTTCGTATTAGTGGGGAGTAAAAATATAAAATAAATACAGTTCTTGTGTTTGTCTATATTTATTGTTGTAGTACGTGTCAGATAAAAATTTATCTCAAAGTCTGACGTTTAAGCGCATGTTTACGTTGTGTTGATAATTTGTTGTTGTTTTTGCTAATTTGTTAAAATATGTTAGTGGTGGTTTATTGTTTGTTGTTAAACATTTATTGAATGCAAACAATTTATCACGTGTACCAACCAACCCATTTATTGCAACAAAAAAAATATAAATGAGTGTTGTCGTTTGAATGTGTGATTAAATTGTTAATTTCGCAAATTGCAAAACATGTTTGGTCATATTTTTAGGGTTTCGTCAGATTAGTGTAAGATTTCAAATAGAATTCATAAAAAACATTTATAATTTTTAAGATTTTTTTTCTTTCAGTTCAAAAAATTTAAGTTGAAAAATGTGAAAATTTCTTAAAAATAATAAAAATACCGTTATTTTAAGTATTTTCTCATTATGTACGCTTACATTTCTGTTTTAAATTTATTGCATCATTATTTTATTTTTACTAATTCAAGTTTACCGTTATTTTAAGTTTTTTCTTATTATGTGCCTTCCCCCACATTTCTGTTTTAAATTCATTTTCATCATATTAACATATTCGTGTCGCCCTGTTAAATAGAGTTGTATTTTTCCGGTTTCTGTGTTTACATTAAACAACCCTGGGTTATTTGCGAATACGTGACAAAAAGCGAATAACAAAATAACAATTTTTTTCTTATTTGCTTTTTTACAATTCCTTCTATTTCATTTAGTTTTGAATTGGATTTTAGAAAGAAAAGATGTCTTTTGTATTATTTACTCGTATTCTTGTAACGCGTGTGATTAACTAGAATTGTATAGAACTGAAAACTTAACAAGAAAAGCTAAAAACTAAACAAACGAATTAAAATGTAAATAGAAAATAAATTTATAACAAAAATCTTTAAAAAACCAAACACGTCCATAAATAATTAAATTTGTCGAACATTTTTATGGGTCTAAAAATAACGTTTTCGTACAATAATAATAAAAACTAAATTTAATGTAAAGTGATTTTGTTTGTTGCTGTTGTAGTTTATGTTAACTTTCGGTCATTTATTTAATGCCAACAACAATAAGTTTAAGAAGAAAAAAACTTGTAACAAACTTAGCTTGGAATGTAACAAAACCAACAAAAGAAGAGAAAACAGCTTTTTTTTATTTGCAGTAGCTAAATCTGCTGCAGATGTGTCGACGTTGTTAGTTATTTTATAAAAAAAAAATTGTGTTTTGTGTCCGTTCCCAAATAAGTTTATAGGATGGTTAGTTGGTTGGGTTGATGATGCTCTGAAGTGTTTGGTGGTGTTTATGTGTAAATGTATTAAAGACAAGATGCTGTTGTTTGTGGCAACTGCTCAAGACGAGTAGCCACCATGCCGTTGTTCATCGTGTTGATGATGACGACGACGAAGATGATGATGGTGGTGGTAAAGAAGACAACTTAAAAGAACAAAGTTGGTAAAAAAAAAAACAGTAGTCGTCACAGGCAATTGCAAGAAACCGGTAACAGTTCTCCTTAAACCACAATAATAACAAGTAGTAGTAACTAACTTAATTATTAAATCATTATAAAACAATTTTCTTCAAAACAGCAGTAACAAATTAAGCAATAAATAAGTTAATACACGCAAATATAAAGTGATAAATAAATAGTTATTGTTCTAATGTAAACAAACTAAAAATAAACCAAACAAATATAAATTTTTGCAAAACACATTTAACAATTAAGGCAGACATGAATTTGTTATAAATAAAAATTAAACAATTAGCTATATGTGTATGCTCGTATACAAATAAAAAGTGCCATTTAAAAAATTTAATTTAAAAAAAAATATCATTTGTGGAGACCCAGTTGAACTGGTTCTATTGATGCCATTGAATATATCTGTATAATAGTGTGAATGTGTGTACGTGCGTGCTTTTTTTTTAGTTTGTTGTCACCATCTTTTGACTTACGTTTTTTATGATTCTAGTATCCATTTAATAAATTATTGTTGTTGTTGCATTGGTTTCTCAAAATAACAAAACATAAAACAACTACAACAGCAACTAACTTTATACTCGTATAAATAATAACAACAACAGCATCATCTTGAAACTTGTTTTTTGCTTACTCCTTCTTTTTTGTTCTTGATTAATTTCTTCTTCACAGTATTCGCGTATCATTAATCTTCGTTTATTAATTAATGTGTGCTGTCGTTTGACCGTTTGTTAGTGTATGATTAACGGTTATTTGCAAATTTCTCCATGTATAGTGTTTTTTATAAATTCGATAACCGGACACAGCAAATAATTACACTAAGGTAAGTTCAATATTATTATTGTATTTTTTTTTACTATAAATGTTTATAATATTATTAACAAAGTATTTTCATCAAATTTCATCATTAATTTATCATTTACATCAAAAATATTGCATATAAAAGAAGGTCCTTTGTTAATAAAATGTATGGCCATTTTTTTTATTAAGAAACACAAAATATTAATGTAAACTGAATTTTGAAAACGAAATTATTAGGAAACGTAGAAAGATGTGATGTATTAAATATTACCGATTTGTAAAATTTTACAATTTTCCAATTTCCCTTAAATTTAAAATTTAATAAAAATAATTAGAGTATCATTTTTAATTTCTACTGGAACATTTCATTCCACCAATGTGAGTGAGTTAAATAAAAATCACGAATAATCACATGCGTTCGTTTTACCTGAAATTAATGTTAAGTTTAATTTGATGCAGGGTTTGCAAATTGCCTAATGTGAAAGTGGTCTTAGGTTAGGTTAGGTTTCATGGGCAACCACTCGTAAAGTACCTCACTTGGGTCCATTCAAAATTGATCCCATTTCCCATTGTGATACCCAGGAAGTAATCGGCAGAATATTTGTAATACATCCGTTATTTCAAGGTGAGCCAACCAGATTATCTGATGAAAGAGTGGATGGGTCTAAAATTCATACTTGATAGTTCATCTAGACATTATAGGAAAGGAGTTCCAATGATATTTAATATAACTGTAACGTCTGAACCTGTTAAAAATATAATTTCTTTTCATTTATACGTAACTTTAACATCTGAACCTGTTAAAAATATTATTTCCTTTAATTTATACGTGCCATTTGTTAAAAGAGTTGATTTTCAAAAGTAATTAAACTGAAAAATTTGTGCTGGCATGTCATCGGTCCATTATTCTATGAGAACGACGTTGACCACGCCGGCGAGCGCTATAGGTCGATGATTATCAACTTCTTTTGGCCTGAATGTAATAATATGGACACCAATAACGCGTGGTTTCAACTACGTGCCACACAGATCATGCCACATTGGTCATTTAGGGCATCGGAAAGCTGATTTGAAACAACATACGTATATTACTATACCAAGTTCACAGTCAAGGTCCCACAAATAATTATAAGATTATAAAGAATTAATTATCAACTTAGGGGCGGTTTCTTTAATTCTACACATTTCACCTTAAATAATTTTGTAAATGCATTTGTATTAATTCCAATTTTGTATTATTTAAATTAAATGAGGCCTGTTTAATTATATTATAATATCAGACATACATATTATTTCCTTATGTAAGTATTTTATTTATATCAGTTGGCTCTCATAGCCAACAGGAGCCGATCCTGATTGGTTACACTGTAGAACACCAAATACACCAAAACGGACAATACAACCAGAAAGTCAGAAATAAGACATAACAAAAGAGAGCATAATTTCGCATTTACTAAGAATTTTATTTTAAAGTACTTCAAAAATTTAACATGTGCACCCTTGAACTTTTTTTAAAATAAGGACAAAAAAGGCCCATGCCTTGAGGATTTAGAGGGTTAACATATTCTACAAAAATATTCTCCGTAACATTTTACATAACTTTGCTGAACACATTTTATACCTAAAATGTAAGCATCACATGGTTTCTTATGACGATTAACAATAAGAATGTGCCAGAGTTGGGAAATTTTAACCCCCCCCCCCCCTCAAATGAAATTCAGATGTAAACCTTCAAAACGCCGATACACGTGTCGTTTTTTTTTTGTCTCCTCTATCAAAATTTATTGGTCGGACCTTGTAATTTTAGAAAAAATTTGATTTTGTTGTATAGTGTTATTTAACTGTAAGCAATACGAAATATCAAATAAGAAACGAAAATCGCTATCAGATTATAACTTAGAAAAAAGTGCATACGATGTTATATTCCACGTTCTCTTTATGCCGACTACTCATCTGTATTCCTAACTTACACTCTCTTGATTCTATTGAAAATTTTACAAATTCAAAATTCCATGTGCTAATGAACAATTACTTTTAATGTGAAAAAAATAAATAAACTATTCTATTTAATTATAATTCAATTTTCTCAATGTTAAATGTAGTTATTACATACATGTGTAGTATGTGTCAGAGCTTTAAATAAATGTTTCATTTTTGATTAAAAAAAATTTCTTGGAAGATTTAAAAAGTTGCCCTAAAGTACTTCTAAATAAATAGCTTGATTAAAAAACAGCTTAGAAGCGCGATGAGGACCACTTTATTTAAGAATTACAGTTTAAAATTGTAATAGCGAGAAATGTTTAAAAATGTCAGGTAATTTTAGACGTATTGGGTGTATGTCTGAAAAATCCGGAATTATTTTTAGCTTTTATTTTGAAACACTTGTACAATATAAATTTATTCATAGTAATGACCTTGTTAGCTATGAACTTTTTCCATTTTCTGCCAACATATGGATTACGAGCCAAAAGAACTGCTCAGGTCAATAATCAATCCTATATCGGATACTCTCTTCCAAAGTATCCCAAAGAGCCTTCTGCTTCTATAGAGACAAATGGAAGTCGCACTGGGCAAGCTTTGGACTATAAAGCGAGTGAGGTAAAATTTTTCAACCACTTTTTTTCCAAGTAGTTTTTAACAGGCATTGATTGCAACAGGTGGCCGAGTGTTGTCATGATGGAATATTACAGTTTTATGTCTGGCCGCATATTCTGGGTATTTTTCGATCAATGCTCGCTTCAAATGAATCATTTGTGTTCTGTACAGGTTTCCTGTGATGGCCCAGATTTCAACAGATTTCAACAATAGATAGTATCCTTTTGGTCCCACCAAATAGTGAGCATTACCTTAGCTCCATGGATAATTAGGCTTTGTTGTCGATTAGGCTGGTTGGAGGGGTTTCACATACGATCTCTTAGGCTTCGAGTTATCGTAATGGATCCATTCCATGATTTTTTTTATAGCGTTCAACCGTCATTTCGGACGTGCAAAATCGTCTTTCAAGTTCTCTCAGCTTCAATTTCCCTGCTTTTGGATGAATCATGCAGCTTGCAAACGTTATGAAATTGTTGAATGAGTACATCCCAATGATTCTGCAAGCTCTTGTTGAGTTTGACAACAATCATCATGGAGTAATGCCTCAAAGTCTTGATATTTAAACCCCTTTGGCTGGCCTGGGCGAAATTTGTCTTTCATGTCAAAATCACCAATTCTAAACCGCACAAACCATCTCTCGCCGATGGAACACATTCACAATAAGCTTTGGTGAGCAATCGGTGTGCTGCAGCGGCACTTTTTTCGAATTAAAGAAGTAAAGCAAAACTTCCCGCATATGACGCTTTGTAGGTAATGAATGCATTCAAAACATCACTAATCCTTGCATGAATGATTCAAAGTTTCATTCAAATTCTTTTACAGCTCTGGTATGTGAGAATGTATTCATATGTGTGTGTGTGACAAATATTTGCCCCGTGCAAACAGATCGACAATCAACTTGTTGAACACAAAAACACATTAAGCTTGTAAAGTTACTTACGGATTGGACATTTATTTATAAACAATCTTATAAATGTGGTAAAAAGGGGTCAGTGTGGTCAGTTAGGTATTCCATTTGTAACATTTATTATGAAATCAGAAAGTTTTTGACAAACATTTTTAAAAAACGTAAAAATTGTCTTTGGAATACAATAAGATTAATTTTTTGCAAACGTTTTTTAAGAAAACCTTAAAATTTCAAAGGCGATTGAGGTATTCAATTAGAAAACAATGATAGATCAGCCATAATCAATGCTAGCCATTAATTTGGTTTGTGTCTTTGGTATTGATCGATAAATATGAATAAATAGAATTGAGATCGCCATAATATCTATATTGTATCGACATTTATAATGAAAATTGTTATAAAAACGTAAAAATTGTGAAAAATAGTCTTTAGAATACAATGAGATCAATTATTTAAACAAGTTTTTTAAAAAAAACCTTAAAATTTCAAAGGCGATTGCGGTGTGCATTAACTGCAATGAAAAGTAAGATATATTCAATTATAAGAATGCTTCAAATAGGAAAACAATGGAGAAATCAGCCAGAATCAGTGTTAGCCATTAATTTGGTTTGTGTCTTTGCTATTGATCGATTAATTTATATAAATATAATTGAGATCATCCTAATATCTATATTGTATTGACATTTATAATTAAATCAGAAAAATTGTATACAAATGTTTTATAAAAACGTAAAAATTGTGAAAAAATAGACTTTAGAATACAAAGAGATCAATTATTTCCGAAAGTTTTTTTTAAGAAAACCTTAAAATTTCAAAGGCGATTGGCGATTTAACTACCATGAAAAATAAGGAATATTTAATGATGAGAAAGCTTCAAATAGGAAAACAATAGAGAAATAAGCCAGAATCAGCGCAATCCATGAACTTGGTTTGTGTCTTTGCTATTGATCGATTAATATTGTTACGTTTTAACCTTTTCAAAACGCTGGTTTATTTCCTTTAAATAAACCGGATACTTTTGATTGCAAATAAAAGCCGTTTAGTAGTTTGAAAATTGTAACAACTCTTTATTTATTTAAAATGTACAACAACAGAATTAAATAGTCACTCAATGTTTCTTATACACGTTTATAAATTCGTAGAAATACGGACACACACTTTATAACACAGCACTCAGTTGATGTTTATTCGAAAAGCGTCTCTGATAAACTCACTCACAACTGCAACCTCTGCCACTATTTATAACACTGCCATCTGAACTCTAAATTGCTCTATAACTGTCAAAGTTCGAATATTCTAGATCTTACTAATACATACGTCATCTGTGGTGTACTTTCTACAATGTTCTTTAACTGAATATTCGAATTCAAACAGCGTTGCCAACTTACGATCAATGGTCAACTGGAAGCTTTTATTTAATAAAGCCCACAGATATGTTACAGTTTACTATTACAGCACTGTTATTTGATAGCATTATGCTACATTTAAATCAGCCCTTAAAATCGTTATATTTGAATTCAAGTACAATTTCGTAACAATATGAACTGAGATCCCCATAATGGGGATATAATGTTTCGATAACGGTAAAACAATTGATACGAACTTTAATAAATACATAATACTCTTCAAATCAATGCTTAAACAAATTCTTTTTGTCTCACTAGAAATAGGAAATTAAAAACATACATCAAATCAATAGAAAGATTTAAATACAAAAGATAAAGTAGTGGACATAAGTCAACAGGTTGAAAACACAGTAATATATTATTTCTTTTTAATTTGTATCTATAAATTCACTTACAAAATCTATAGACAGTTAACTGGCAAGCTTCACACATTCATAAGCTGTAAATATTCAATTGTAAATACGTTT
This sequence comes from Calliphora vicina, assembly GCF_958450345.1. NCBI lineage: Eukaryota > Metazoa > Arthropoda > Insecta > Diptera > Calliphoridae > Calliphora > Calliphora vicina. The sequence goes on along the minus strand of NC_088783.1, from coordinate 57,377,379 downwards.
TATAAATGACCGTCAGACTTAAAGTGACGTGTGGATAGTAAACTAACTAGTATTTTTTACAAAAAAAATGCAAGGCAAATTAGATAAACTTGAAGAATTTTTATAAGTTCACATCTATGTGTTTGTTTATTTTTTCATAATGTAACGTGACAATATTCACTGATTTTAAAAACTAGATAAAAATATTTTCATAATTTTATTATTGCACCAACAACACCCTGTGTAAATAATGTTGACTTTTGTTGACATTTGTGGAATGTTGAAAAGTTTAACTCAAAATTTACCTCATAAATGTTGTAACCTTATTATAACAATCATAAGATAAAAAAGATTACAATGGCTTAAACATTAATCAGCTAAATATATAAAGAAACAAACTACTTTTTGTTTTGGTACCTCTCAGTTGATTGTGGGTTTCCATTTGAATAGTCTTTTAGGTTTTTTGTTGAATGACAAGTAGAATAACGAACTGACATGTTTCCATACATACTTGTTCGTTCATATAGGGATTTATTGAATTGAGTTGTAATTGGAGGTTGTTTTGTTGAATACAATTTTACTCGATATATTAAGTTACAACAAATCTAGATATCAAGTCATGTACAACAGAACGTGTTTATCGAAGAAATGTTATGCGTCATAAAAATTTAGTAAAGTTTTTGATTTAAAAACATTTTTTAATAAATGGTCTATAGTTGAGTTAAATAAGTTATTATATTCCACAGAGAAAGTGTTTATTATGTACAAATTAATATTTGAGAAGAAATATGGAAGGCTTGTCAGAATAAATCTCCATTCGATGTTTCAAATGTTCAATATTGTTAATTTGTTGATCATTCTATGAACATTTTCTCCAAAATAATTTTTGTGCGGACACTTTATGTTAGCAGTGGCTTGTGTTGAGACAATTAGTCATATCGATAAATATGCATGGATCCATGAATTGTCTCAAACTGTCTTGATCTCTAGAAGCTCACCGACACGATTAACTATCAATATAGTTTATAGAGTCCTCTATAGAATCGTCTACAGAGTTTATAGACTCGCCTACAGAGTCGTCTATTGAATCGACTATAGACTCGACTACACATTCGTCTGTAGACTCGACTACGGATTCGTCTATAGACTCGACTATAGAGCCGTCTATAGTCTCGACTATAGAGTCGTCTATAAACTCGACAACAGAGTCGTCTATAGGGTCGTCTATAGGGTCGTCTATAGGGTCGTCTATAGGGTCGTCTATAGAGTCGTCTATAAACTCGACAACAGAGTCGTCTATAGACTCGTCTATAGAGTCGTCTATAGACTCGTCTATAGAGTCCTCTATAGTCTCGTCTATAGAGTCGTCTATAGACTCGTCTATAGAGTCGTCTATAGAGTCGTCTATAGACTCGTCTATAGAGTCGTCTATAGAGTCGTCTATAGACTCTTCTATAGAGTCGTCTATAGACTCGTCTATAGAGTCGTCTATAGAGTCGTCTATAGACTCGTCTATAGAGTCGTCTATAGACTCGTCTATAGAGTCGTCTATAGACTCGTCTATAGAGTTGTCTATAGACTCGTCTATAGAGTTGTCTATAGACTCGTCTATAGAGTTGTCTATAGACTCGTCTATAGAGTTGTCTATAGACTCGTCTATAGAGTTGTCTATAGACTCGTCTATAGAGTTGTCTATAGACTCGTCTATAGAGCTATAGAGTCGTCTATAGAGCCATAGAGTCGTCTATAAAGTCGACTATAGACTCGTCTATAGAGCTATAGAGTCGTCTATAGAGCCATAGAGTCGTCTATAAAGTCGACTATAAATACTCGTCTATAGAGTCTTCTATAGACTCGTCTATAGAGTCTTCTATAGACTCGTCTATAGAGTCTTCTATAGACTCGTCTATAGAGTCTTCTATAGACTCGTCTATAGAGTCTTCTATAGCCTCGTCTATAAAGTCTTCTATAGACTCGTCTATAGAGTCTTCTATAGACTCGTCTATAGAGCCATAGAGTCATCTATAAAGTCGACTATAAATACTCGTCTGTAGAGTCTTCTATAGACTCGTCTATAGAGTCTTCTATAGACTCGTCTATAGAGTCTTCTATAGACTCGTCTATAGAGTCTTCTATAGCCTCGTCTATAAAGTCTTCTATAGACTCGTCTATAGAGTCTTCTATAGACTCGTCTATAGAGCCATAGAGTCATCTATAAAGTCGACTATAAATACTCGTCTGTAGAGTCTTCTATAGACTCGTCTATAGAGTCGTCTATAAAGTCGACTATAAATACTCGTCTATAGAGTCTTCTATAGACTCGTCTATAGAGTCTTCTATAGACTCCTCTATAGACTCCTCTATAGAGTCTTCTATAGACTCCTCTATAGAGTCTTCTATAGACTCCTCTATAGACTCCTCTATAGAGTCTTCTATAGACTCCTCTATAGAGTCTTTTATAGACTCGTCTATAGAGTCTTCTATAGACTCGTCTATAGAGTCTTCTATAGACTCGTCTATAGAGTCTTCTATAGCCTCGTCTATAAAGTCTTCTATAGACTCGTCTATAGAGTCCTCTATAGTCTCGTCTATAGAGTCCTCTATAGTCTCGTCTATAGAGTCGTCTATAGACTCGTCTATAGAGTCGTCTATAGAGTCGTCTATAGAGTCGTCTATAGAGTCGTCTATAGAGTCGTCTATAGACTCGTCTATAGAGTCGTCTATAGAGTCGTCTATAGACTCGTCTATAGAGTCGTCTATAGACTCGTCTATAGAGTCGTCTATAGAGTCGTCTATAGACTCGTCTATAGAGTCGTCTATAGACTCGTCTATAGAGTTGTCTATAGACTCGTCTATAGAGTTGTCTATAGACTCGTCTATAGAGTTGTCTATAGACTCGTCTATAGAGTTGTCTATAGACTCGTCTATAGAGTTGTCTATAGACTCGTCTATAGAGTTGTCTATAGACTCGTCTATAGAGCTATAGAGTCGTCTATAGAGCCATAGAGTCGTCTATAAAGTCGACTATAAATACTCGTCTATAGAGTCTTCTATAGACTCGTCTATAGAGTCTTCTATAGACTCGTCTATAGAGTCTTCTATAGACTCGTCTATAGAGTCTTCTATAGACTCGTCTATAGAGTCTTCTATAGCCTCGTCTATAAAGTCTTCTATAGACTCGTCTATAGAGTCTTCTATAGACTCGTCTATAGAGCCATAGAGTCATCTATAAAGTCGACTATAAATACTCGTCTGTAGAGTCTTCTATAGACTCGTCTATAGAGTCTTCTATAGACTCGTCTATAGAGTCTTCTATAGACTCGTCTATAGAGTCTTCTATAGCCTCGTCTATAAAGTCTTCTATAGACTCGTCTATAGAGTCTTCTATAGACTCGTCTATAGAGCCATATAGTCATCTATAAAGTCGACTATAAATACTCGTCTGTAGAGTCTTCTATAGACTCGTCTATAGAGCTATAGAGTCGTCTATAAAGTCGACTATAAATACTCGTCTATAGAGTCTTCTATAGACTCGTCTATAGAGTCTTCTATAGACTCGTCTATAGAGCTATAGAGTCTTCTATAGACTCGTCTATAGAGCTATAGAGTCGTATATAGAGTCTTCTATAGACTCCTCTATAGAGTCTTCTATAGACTCCTCTATAGAGTCTTCTATAGACTCCTCTATAGAGTCTTCTATAGACTCCTCTATAGACTCCTCTATAGAGTCTTCTATAGACTCCTCTATAGAGTCTTTTATAGACTCGTCTATAGAGTCTTCTATAGACTCGTCTATAGAGTCTTCTATAGACTCGTCTATAGAGTCTTCTATAGACTCGTCTATAGACTCGTCTATAGAGTCTTCTATAGACTCGTCTATAGACTCGTCTATAGAGTCGTCTATAGACTCGTCTATAGAGTCGTCTATAGACTCGTCTATAGAGCTATATAGTCGTCTATAAAGTCGACTATAAATACAGTTGTCTATAGACACGACTATAGTGTCATATATAGCAGTGTTTAAATATTGTCACTCCTTTTTAAGAATATTTTGTAAAAAGTACCGGAAAAAAAAAGTCCTTCGCGCTGTACGTTAAATGTTTCAATGCTAACTGCATTATATCACAGAAAATTTAAAATATTCCTATCTTTGGATGAGGATCTCAGAAATAGAAGCAACAACGAGAGTTTAATGAAAGCCTTGAGTTTGGGCAAGATGTGTATTAATTTGTATATAATCTATTTAAGGCAAATCCAACCAAGAATAATTTTGTACTGGAAAATCCCCCTTTTTATCAGACAACGAACGATCACATCGAATTTATTTCAGAAAACATTCGACAAGTCATCGAAAATAACATGAATACAATATTGGCGTCGTCATATAGAGGCCAAGTGACTTCACATGAAGATAATAGCCTCTAGGCTTCTCTGGTTAATCAATGAGGATTCAAGATTGTCCGTGAAAAATTCATTATACCACAATAAAGCCACACGAACTTGTTTGCAAGACTTCTCGCACAGAGCTAAAAGCGGTCAAGGCTCTCGCTAAAGAGGAATTAGCTTAAAATTTAGCTGTAAGATTTGAAAAATAAGGCAATATAATAAGATTCAATAAATTAAATGTAAAACAGATAAGATGCTTAGGGGATGCAGGAATCCAAGTTTAAAGAATAAACCAGTAATTAGAGCCTATAATTTGTAGTTTGCCGATTGAGAACCGATGAATTTATTTCAACGAATTGCATAAATTATCGTAGTCAATAATTATGAGTTTGCCCATTTGGAAGACGAAGAGTTTATCTCATTGGATTGTATCCCCAAGTTGTTCTTCGATTTTAGCCGACCAATAACCGAAGAGTTTATCTCGTCAAATTAGCTTTAAACAATATAACGTGCTCGCCTTTGGAGAGCTGAAAAACACAGTCCCAGTAGGAACTCCCAAGAACATTGCAAAGAAAGCAGATTTCTGAAGAACTTCTGAAGCGTACCTTGAAACTACTACCTCACACAAATTATAACCAAAATGCGGAAAACGAGCGAGAAAGCGCTAAAAGTTGTTGATTATTTGAGTTTAAATAATTTGCTTAATATAAAACAAAACAACATTAACATGAACTCAAAAGTTTTGTTAAAAGTTGATATTTCATTGTTTGGAAAACAAATTGATACTGGGAGTTAAATTCTCAGTTTGGTGTTATATTTAAGATAGATATGTGATTGACGTTTTGACCACTACAGGAGCATGCTAAAATAAGTTTATTCTACTGAAAAGTTATGAATTGATGCCGGCAGCTTGTTTAATGTCTGGTTTTACGAAATTGATCATACAGTCGGGAATAACTGAATTTGACACTGAGATGTTCAGCGATGGATCAATGATGAGTTTTAGTGTAGACTCCGACAACTTCTCTGATAAAAATGGAAAACGTGATGGCGATCATCATCCCGTTTTCCTGATGCCAATATGTTTCAGGAGGTGATACTGGCGATCAGAGATGGCTGACATTTTCGCAGGAATATTTTTCGGTTACTCAACTCTTACACTATTTCTTATATTGTAAATAGCCATTGAGGGAAGAAACTTTCTATATGTATATCTTGAAATACATATCGGGAGAATTAAAAGATGAATCATTATTATACTCTATCTTCAAATAGGATAGCAGTAAAGTCGCGGAAAAAACTCATTTCGTGGGAATATAATGATACATTCTTTTCGTCTGATGAATCGTAATTGAAGATGTCAAAATTGACGAGTTGTTGATTCCTATGGAACAAAGGGCTGTAACGAAATTCTTCCATCGGGATCTGTCTCAGACCAATTCTAGTTGCCTTCTCCAGGTGTTAGCGGGTCTACCTTTTCTTCTGCTGCCTTGAGGGTTCCTGTCAATTACCATCTTTGATATACTATGATAATGAGGTCTTCACAGAATATGGCCAACTCATGTCCATTTCCTCTTTGCAATTTCTATGCGAATTGGTGATTCTCCAGTTCTTTTCCAGAGGTATCTGTTGGAAACTACATTCGGCGAAAATCTTGGCAATATTCTTTGCAAGCAGCTTGCATTTAAAGGACTCACATTCATATAGCAGGTTGGAGCGAACATTTGAGCTGGCACTTGTACCTTTTCTTGATCGGACAATATAATCTCTGACGATTGGTGTGGTCTTATCAGACATTCATATTTATAAACTTTATCAATTCGGTTGGATGTACTTAATCATCTAATTACTCCATGTAGATTGTTGTCAAACTCAACAAGAGCTTGCAAAATAATTGGGAGCTACTCAAGCTGCAATTTCAAAGCGGATTCATCCAGAAGCAGGGAAATTGGGTATCATACGAATTGAAGGCGAGAGTCTCTGTAATACGATTTCGAATGTCCGAAATGATGCTTGAATGTTATATATGCTGAGTATCATTACTACCGATGAAAAATTAATCCATTACGATAACCCGAAGCGTAAGTGATCGTATGTGAAGCCCGGCCAACCAGCCGAATCGACACGAAAGGCCAAATATCTATGGCGTTAAGGTAATGCTATGTATTTGGTGGGCGAAAAAAGGATGTGTGTGAAGATAAATTTAAATTTATTTAGCACAGACCTAAACCACATATTTTAGCTCAGCCTATTTTGCAGTTAACAGAGCACTGTTAATCACTTAACAGTCATAATACTTGAATTATAATAAACAAATTTATACCTACAATATCTGAAATAATTTCAGAATAAGAAAAAAATGGAAAAAATTAAAAAAAACTATCCATCTGAAATAATGGATGGATATTTGAACCCATCGTAATATCAGGATTCCAATAAATTTGAGTTTTGTGAAAAAATAAATCTGGAGAGGATTTTTGGCCATTATGGAAATTAGGAAAAGGGCTCGGATATGACACTATATAGAAATGGTAGTCCTAGGGTCACTGAATGGAACTGTGGTAGTGGGATATCTGAAATAATTTTGGGATTCCAATAAATTTGAGTTTTGTGAAAAAATAAATCTGGAGAGGATTTTTGGCCATTATGGAAATTAGGAAAAGGGCTCGGATATGACACTATATAGAAATGGTAGTCCTAGGGTCACTGAATGGAACTGTGGTAGTGGGATATCTGAAATAATTTTGGGATTCCAATAAATTTGAGTTTTTTGAAAAAATAAATCTGGAGAGGATTTTTGGCCATTATGGAAATTAGGAAAAGGGCTCGGATATGACACTATATAGAAATGGTAGTCCTAGGGTCACTGAATGGAACTGTGGTAGTGGGATATCTGAAATAATTTTGGGATTCCAATAAATTTGAGTTTTGTGAAAAAATAAATCTGGAGAGGTTTTTTTTTTCATTATGGAAATTAGGAAAAGGGCTCGGATATGACACTATATAGAAATGGTAGTCCTAGGGTCACTGAATGGAACTGTGGTAGTGGGATATCTGAAATAATTTTGGGATTCCAATAAATTTGAGTTTTGTGAAAAAATAAATCTGGAGAGGATTTTTGGCCATTATGGAAATTAGGAAAAGGGCTCGGATATGACACTATATAGAAATGGTAGTCCTAGGGTCACTGAATGGAACTGTGGTAGTGGGATATCTGAAATAATTTTGGGATTCCAATAAATTTGAGTTTTTTGAAAAAATAAATCTGGAGAGGATTTTTGGCCATTATGGAAATTAGGAAAAGGGCTCGGATATGACACTATATAGAAATGGTAGTCCTAGGGTCACTGAATGGAACTGTGGTAGTGGGATATCTGAAATAATTTTGGGATTCCAATAAATTTGAGTTTTGTGAAAAAATAAATCTGGAGAGGTTTTTTTTTTCATTATGGAAATTAGGAAAAGGGCTCGGATATGACACTATATAGAAATGGTAGTCCTAGGGTCACTGAATGGAACTGTGGTAGTGGGATATCTGAAATAATTTTGGGATTCCAATAAATTTGAGTTTTTTGAAAAAATAAATCTGGAGAGGATTTTTGGCCATTATGGAAATTAGGAAAAGGGCTCGGATATGACACTATATAGAAATGGTAGTCCTAGGGTCACTGAATGGAACTGTGGTAGTGGGATATCTGAAATAATTTTGGGATTCCAATAAATTTGAGTTTTGTGAAAAAATAAATCTGGAGAGGATTTTTGGCCATTATGGAAATTAGGAAAAGGGCTCGGATATGACACTATATAGAAATGGTAGTCCTAGGGTCACTGAATGGAACTGTGGTAGTGGGATATCTGAAATAATTTTGGGATTCCAATAAATTTGACTTTTTTGAAAAAATAAATCTGGAGAGGATTTTTGGCCATTATGGAAATTAGGAAAAGGGCTCGGCTATGACACTATATAGAAATGGTAGTCCTAGGGTCACTGAATGGAACTGTGGTAGTGGGATATCTGAAAAAATTTTGGGATTCCAATAAATTTGAGTTTTTTGAAAAAATAAATCTGGAGAGGATTTTTGGCCATTATGGAAATTAGGAAAAGGGCTCGGATATGACACTATATAGAAATGGTAGTCCTAGGGTCACTGAATGGAACTGTGGTAGTGGGATATCTGAAATAATTTTGGGATTCCAATAAATTTGACTTTTTTGAAAAAATAAATCTGGAGAGGATTTTTGGCCATTATGGAAATTAGGAAAAGGGCTCGGCTATGACACTATATAGAAATGGTAGTCCTAGGGTCACTGAATGGAACTGTGGTAGTGGGATATCTGAAAAAATTTTGGGATTCCAATAAATTTGAGTTTTTTGAAAAAATAAATCTGGAGAGGATTTTTGGCCATTATGGAAATTAGGAAAAGGGCTCGGATATGACACTATATAGAAATGGTAGTCCTAGGGTCACTGAATGGAACTGTGGTAGTGGGATATCTGAAATAATTTTGGGATTCCAATAAATTTGACTTTTTTGAAAAAATAAATCTGGAGAGGATTTTTGGCCATTATGGAAATTAGGAAAAGGGCTCGGCTATGACACTATATAGAAATGGTAGTCCTAGGGTCACTGAATGGAACTGTGGTAGTGGGATATCTGAAAAAATTTTGGGATTCCAATAAATTTGAGTTTTTTGAAAAAATAAATCTGGAGAGGATTTTTGGCCATTATGGAAATTAGGAAAAGGGCTCGGATATGACACTATATAGAAATGGTAGTCCTAGGGTCACTGAATGGAACTGTGGTAGTGGGATATCTGAAATAATTTTGGGATTCCAATAAATTTGACTTTTTTGAAAAAATAAATCTGGAGAGGATTTTTGGCCATTATGGAAATTAGGAAAAGGGCTCGGATATGACACTATATAGAAATGGTAGTCCTAGGGTCACTGAATGGAACTGTGGTAGTGGGATATCTGAAATAATTTTGGGATTCCAATAAATTTGAGTTTTGTGAAAAAATAAATCTGGAGAGGATTTTTGGCCATTATGGAAATTAGGAAAAGGGCTCGGATATGACACTATATAGAAATGGTAGTCCTAGGGTCACTGAATGGAACTGTGGTAGTGGGATATCTGAAATAATTTTGGGATTCCAATAAATTTGAGTTTTGTGAAAAAATAAATCTGGAGAGGATTTTTGGCCATTATGGAAATTAGGAAAAGGGCTCGGATATGACACTATATAGAAATGGTAGTCCTAGGGTCACTGAATGTAACTGTGGTAGTGGGATATCTGAAATAATTTTGGGATTCCAATAAATTTGACTTTTTTGAAAAAATAAATCTGGAGAGGATTTTTGGCCATTATGGAAATTAGGAAAAGGGCTCGGATATGACACTATATAGAAATGGTAGTCCTAGGGTCACTGAATGGAACTGTGGTAGTGGGATATCTGAAATAATTTTGGGATTCCAATAAATTTGAGTTTTTTGAAAAAATAAATCTGGAGAGGATTTTTGGCCATTATGGAAATTAGGAAAAGGGCTCGGATATGACACTATATAGAAATGGTAGTCCTTGGGTCACTGAATGGAACTGTGGTAGTGGGATATCTGAAATAATTTTGGGATTCCAATAAATTTGACTTTTTTGAAAAAATAAATCTGGAGAGGATTTTTGGCCATTATGGAAATTAGGAAAAGGGCTCGGATATGACACTATATAGAAATGGTAGTCCTAGGGTCACTGAATGGAACTGTGGTAGTGGGATATCTGAAATAATTTTGGGATTCCAATAAATTTGAGTTTTGTGAAAAAATAAATCTGGAGAGGATTTTTGGCCATTATGGAAATTAGGAAAAGGGCTCGGATATGACACTATATAGAAATGGTAGTCCTAGGGTCACTGAATGGAACTGTGGTAGTGGGATATCTGAAATAATTTTGGGATTCCAATAAATTTGAGTTTTGTGAAAAAATAAATCTGGAGAGGATTTTTGGCCATTATGGAAATTAGGAAAAGGGCTCGGATATGACACTATATAGAAATGGTAGTCCTAGGGTCACTGAATGGAACTGTGGTAGTGGGATATCTGAAATAATTTTGGGATTCCAATAAATTTGACTTTTTTGAAAAAATAAATCTGGAGAGGATTTTTGGCCATTATGGAAATTAGGAAAAGGGCTCGGATATGACACTATATAGAAATGGTAGTCCTAGGGTCACTGAATGGAACTGTGGTAGTGGGATATCTGAAATAATTTTGGGATTCCAATAAATTTGACTTTTTTGAAAAAATAAATCTGGAGAGGATTTTTGGCCATTATGGAAATTAGGAAAAGGGCTCGGATATGACACTATATAGAAATGGTAGTCCTAGGGTCACTGAATGGAACTGTGGTAGTGGGATATCTGAAATAATTTTGGGATTCCAATAAATTTGAGTTTTTTGAAAAAATAAATCTGGAGAGGATTTTTGGCCATTATGGAAATTAGGAAAAGGGCTCGGATATGACACTATATAGAAATGGTAGTCCTAGGGTCACTGAATGGAACTGTGGTAGTGGGATATCTGAAATAATTTTGGGATTCCAATAAATTTGAGTTTTGTGAAAAAATAAATCTGGAGAGGATTTTTGGCCATTATGGAAATTAGGAAAAGGGCTCGGATATGACACTATATAGAAATGGTAGTCCTAGGGTCACTGAATGGAACTGTGGTAGTGGGATATCTGAAATAATTTTGGGATTCCAATAAATTTGAGTTTTGTGAAAAAATAAATCTGGAGAGGATTTTTGGCCATTATGGAAATTAGGAAAAGGGCTCGGATATGACACTATATAGAAATGGTAGTCCTAGGGTCACTGAATGTAACTGTGGTAGTGGGATATCTGAAATAATTTTGGGATTCCAATAAATTTGACTTTTTTGAAAAAATAAATCTGGAGAGGATTTTTGGCCATTATGGAAATTAGGAAAAGGGCTCGGATATGCCACTATATAGAAATGGTAGTCCTAGGGTCACTGAATGGAACTGTGGTAGTGGGATATCTGAAATAATTTTGGGATTCCAATAAATTTGAGTTTTTTGAAAAAATAAATCTGGAGAGGATTTTTGGCCATTATGGAAATTAGGAAAAGGGCTCGGATATGACACTATATAGAAATGGTAGTCCTTGGGTCACTGAATGGAACTGTGGTAGTGGGATATCTGAAATAATTTTGGGATTCCAATAAATTTGACTTTTTTGAAAAAATAAATCTGGAGAGGATTTTTGGCCATTATGGAAATTAGGAAAAGGGCTCGGATATGACACTATATAGAAATGGTAGTCCTAGGGTCACTGAATGGAACTGTGGTAGTGGGATATCTGAAATAATTTTGGGATTCCAATAAATTTGAGTTTTGTGAAAAAATAAATCTGGAGAGGATTTTTGGCCATTATGGAAATTAGGAAAAGGGCTCGGATATGACACTATATAGAAATGGTAGTCCTAGGGTCACTGAATGGAACTGTGGTAGTGGGATATCTGAAATAATTTTGGGATTCCAATAAATTTGAGTTTTGTGAAAAAATAAATCTGGAGAGGATTTTTGGCCATTATGGAAATTAGGAAAAGGGCTCGGATATGACACTATATAGAAATGGTAGTCCTAGGGTCACTGAATGGAACTGTGGTAGTGGGATATCTGAAATAATTTTGGGATTCCAATAAATTTGACTTTTTTGAAAAAATAAATCTGGAGAGGATTTTTGGCCATTATGGAAATTAGGAAAAGGGCTCGGATATGACACTATATAGAAATGGTAGTCCTAGGGTCACTGAATGGAACTGTGGTAGTGGGATATCTGAAATAATTTTGGGATTCCAATAAATTTGAGTTTTTTGAAAAAATAAATCTGGAGAGGATTTTTGGCCATTATGGAAATTAGGAAAAGGGCTCGGATATGACACTATATAGAAATGGTAGTCCTAGGGTCACTGAATGGAACTGTGGTAGTGGGATATCTGAAATAATTTTGGGATTCCAATAAATTTGACTTTTTTGAAAAAATAAATCTGGAGAGGATTTTTGGCCATTATGGAAATTAGGAAAAGGGCTCGGATATGACACTATATAGAAATGGTAGTCCTAGGGTCACTGAATGGAACTGTGGTAGTGGGATATCTGAAATAATTTTGGGATTCCAATAAATTTGAGTTTTGTGAAAAAATAAATCTGGAGAGGATTTTTGGCCATTATGGAAATTAGGAAAAGGGCTCGGATATGACACTATATATAAATGGTAGTCCTAGGTTCACTGAATGGAACTGTGGTAGTGGGATATCTGAAATAATTTTGGGATTCCAATAAATTTGAGTTTTGTGAAAAAATAAATCTGGAGAGGATTTTTGGCCATTATGGAAATTAGGAAAAGGGCTCGGATATGACACTATATAGAAATGGTAGTCCTAGGGTCACTGAATGGAACTGTGGTAGTGGGATATCTGAAATAATTTTGGGATTCCAATAAATTTGACTTTTTTGAAAAAATAAATCTGGAGAGGATTTTTGGCCATTATGGAAATTAGGAAAAGGGCTCGGATATGACACTATATAGAAATGGTAGTCCTAGGGTCACTGAATGGAACTGTGGTAGTGGGATATCTGAAATAATTTTGGGATTCCAATAAATTTGACTTTTTTGAAAAAATAAATCTGGAGAGAATTTTTGGCCATTATGGAAATTAGGAAAAGGGCTCGGATATGACACTATATAGAAATGGTAGTCCTAGGGTCACTGAATGGAACTGTGGTAGTGGGATATATGAAATAATTTTGAGATTCCAATAAATTTGAGTTTTGTGAAAAAATAAATCTGGAGAGGATTTTTGGCCATTATGGAAATTAGGAAAAGGGCTCGGATATGACACTATATAGAAATGGTAGTCCTTGGGTCACTGAATGGAACTGTGGTAGTGGGATATCTGAAATAATTTTGGGATTCCAATAAATTTGACTTTTTTGAAAAAATAAATCTGGAGAGGATTTTTGGCCATTATGGAAATTAGGAAAAGGGCTCGGATATGACACTATATAGAAATGGTAGTCCTAGGGTCACTGAATGGAACTGTGGTAGTGGGATATCTGAAATAATTTTGGGATTCCAATAAATTTGACTTTTTTGAAAAAATAAATCTGGAGAGGATTTTTGGCCATTATGGAAATTAGGAAAAGGGCTCGGATATGACACTATATAGAAATGGTAGTCCTAGGGTCACTGAATGGAACTGTGGTAGTGGGATATCTGAAATAATTTTGGGATTCCAATAAATTTGAGTTTTTTGAAAAAATAAATCTGGAGAGGATTTTTGGCCATTATGGAAATTAGGAAAAGGGCTCGGATATGACACTATATAGAAATGGTAGTCCTAGGGTCACTGAATGGAACTGTGGTAGTGGGATATCTGAAATAATTTTGGGATTCCAATAAATTTGAGTTTTGTGAAAAAATAAATCTGGAGAGGATTTTTGGACATTATGGAAATTAGGAAAAGGGCTCGGATATGACACTATATAGAAATGGTAGTCCTAGGGTCACTGAATGTAACTGTGGTAGTGGGATATCTGAAATAATTTTGGGATTCCAATAAATTTGACTTTTTTGAAAAAATAAATCTGGAGAGGATTTTTGGCCATTATGGAAATTAGGAAAAGGGCTCGGATATGACACTATATAGAAATGGTAGTCCTAGGGTCACTGAATGGAACTGTGGTAGTGGGATATCTGAAATAATTTTGGGATTCCAATAAATTTGAGTTTTGTGAAAAAATAAATCTGGAGAGGATTTTTGGCCATTATGGAAATTAGGAAAAGGGCTCGGATATGACACTATATAGAAATGGTAGTCCTAGGGTCACTGAATGGAACTGTGGTAGTGGGATATCTGAAATAATTTTGGGATTCCAATAAATTTGACTTTTTTGAAAAAATAAATCTGGAGAGGATTTTTGGCCATTATGGAAATTAGGAAAAGGGCTCGGATATGACACTATATAGAAATGGTAGTCCTAGGGTCACTGAATGGAACTGTGGTAGTGGGATATCTGAAATAATTTTGGGATTCCAATAAATTTGACTTTTTTGAAAAAATAAATCTGGAGAGGATTTTTGGCCATTATGGAAATTAGGAAAAGGGCTCGGATATGACACTATATAGAAATGGTAGTCCTAGGGTCACTGAATGGAACTGTGGTAGTGGGATATCTGAAATAATTTTGGGATTCCAATAAATTTGAGTTTTTTGAAAAAATAAATCTGGAGAGGATTTTTGGCCATTATGGAAATTAGGAAAAGGGCTCGGATATGACACTATATAGAAATGGTAGTCCTAGGGTCACTGAATGGAACTGTGGTAGTGGGATATCTGAAATAATTTTGGGATTCCAATAAATTTGAGTTTTGTGAAAAAATAAATCTGGAGAGGATTTTTGGACATTATGGAAATTAGGAAAAGGGCTCGGATATGACACTATATAGAAATGGTAGTCCTAGGGTCACTGAATGTAACTGTGGTAGTGGGATATCTGAAATAATTTTGGGATTCCAATAAATTTGACTTTTTTGAAAAAATAAATCTGGAGAGGATTTTTGGCCATTATGGAAATTAGGAAAAGGGCTCGGATATGACACTATATAGAAATGGTAGTCCTAGGGTCACTGAATGGAACTGTGGTAGTGGGATATCTGAAATAATTTTGGGATTCCAATAAATTTGAGTTTTGTGAAAAAATAAATCTGGAGAGGATTTTTGGCCATTATGGAAATTAGGAAAAGGGCTCGGATATGACACTATATAGAAATGGTAGTCCTATGGTCACTGAATGGAAGTGTGGTAGTGGGATATCTGAAATAATTTTGGGATTCCAATAAATTTGACTTTTTTGAAAAAATAAATCTGGAGAGGATTTTTGGCCATTATGGAAATTAGGAAAAGGGCTCTGATATGACACTATATAGAAATGGTAGTCCTAGGGTCACTTAATGGAACTGTGGTAGTGGGATATCTGAAATAATTTTAGGATTCCAATAAATTTGAGTTTTTGTTTTTAAATGCCTGAAATACATAATTATAAAATTCAAATAAATTTGAGTTAAGAAAAATACAATATACGTTTTATGGAATTCTTGTCATTTTTGTTATTTAAGAAACATTTTATTATGATTATAAACAATAAAAAACATTTCTGGTAAAATATATTAATATCTAATAAAATTCTAGTAAAATATGTACATCTATTAGTACCTATTATTTACTGAAAGTCAGTTCCATTCAGTGACCCTAGGACTACCATTTCTATATAGTGTCATATCCGAGCCCTTTTCCTAATTTCCATAATGGCCAAAAATCCTCTCCAGATTTATTTTTTCAAAAAAGTCAAATTTATTGGAATCCTGATATTACGATGGGTTCAAATATCCATCCATTATTTCAGATGGATAGGTTTTTTAATTTTTTCCATTTTTTTCTTATTCTGAAATTATTTCAGATATTGTAGGTATAAATTTGTTTATTATAATTCAAGTATTATGACTGTTAAGTGATTAACAGTGCTCTGTTAACTGCAAAATGGGCTGAGCTAAAATATGTGGTTTAGGTCTGTGCTAAATAAATTTAAATTTATCTTCACACACATGAAAAAAGGTTATATTTATTATAAGCTTCTGAAATCTGGCCGGACCATTACAATGAACCTGTACCGAATACAACTGATTCGTTTGAAACGAGTATTGGCTGAAAAACGTCCAGACTATGCGACCAGACATGAAACCGTAAATGAATGACAACGCTAGGCCAAATTTCTGTTAAAAACTATTTAGAAATAGGTGGTTGGGTAGTTAAGCCTCACCCACCTTGTAGTCCAAGCCTTGCCCTATCAGACTATTATTTGTTTCGATCGATGCAAAGCGCTCTCTCTGGGATACGATTTACTTTGGAACAGAGTATCCGATATTGGCTTGATTCAAAAGACGAGCAGTTCTTTTGGCTCAGAATCCATATATTGCCAGACAAATTTGAAAAAGTCATAGCTAACAAATTGTAAAATGTTTCAAAATAAAAGCTAAAAAAATTTAAAAAAAATTCGCAATTTTCAGTCATAATAAATTTTCTTTAAGAACTTCTATTGTTCCAGATTTAACTGGTCTTAAAAAAGTTTGTCATCAAACAAATTTCTTCAAAAAATATTTCGTCATACATCTTTTTGAATTGCGTCACACAGTTGTTGTCTTCAGTTGTATTAAAGAATAAAGTAATTGATATAATATCACGTTTCTTTTGAAATTAATGAAATATTTTATATAAAACATGAACCTAAAGCTTTCAAAACTTCTTTTAACAAAAACGTGTTTAAATTTCAAGATTTAAACAAATATTTTCCTACCAATATTTATTTGTGTTTTTTTGTAAATTTGTTGTGCCAATATTTAAGGTGTGTTCAAATAAAAAAAAATCCAAAAACTTAGTTGTGGTTAGTTGGTGGTGGTAATACGAGTAATAAGAAAATCATTTTGAATTGAAGAAATTCCAGGTTTTTTTTTTTGTTTCACTTCTAATAATTATTTAGAGTCTTGGGGTACAACATATTCGTACATACTACAAGTGGTAACTATACTTGTACTTTACTCCCTCCCCGGTGTTGTAACTATCCAGTCAACAATTGAAATTCATTTGTTTCGGGTCGAACGTTTTTATTATTATTGTTTATTTTTTTAAGGTTTTTTCATTATTATTTTTTTGTCTTCGTCTGTGGTGGTTCATCTACACGTTTAGTACACAATTTTAACAATTACAAATGAAGGAAAAACCCAACAAACTGGTTAAAGATCAACATTTTTATATGGCATGACAGACAAGACACACATTAAATACATACAAAACGCCACAGCTTACAAATACTAAAAAATTAAACAAAAAAAAGAAATATTTAAAAAAAATAGTGTAAGAGAAAAAAATATTTATACTATGTACAAAATAACGTACAACTCTTTGAACTAAAGTCAAATTATTCTGCTTCTGCTGCCACATCTTCTTGGGTTTTTAGTCTGGGTCTTCTTAGTAGTCATCAGCATCGGCATCGGCATCAGTATCCGTCGTCTCAAACCCAACCAAAGATATGGAGATTATTTTTCGTACCTCTTTTGCATAAACGTAATGCCGCCACACAAAAACGACACAGGCTAACGTTGTCTACAGAAATGTACGACCGCAACCCAAAAAATATCCATGGACATCATTACTGATGATGACGACGATGATTGTATGATGATGCAGTTTGTTTGTGAGAAACTCTAAATGAAAATAAAAAGTAACAAAAAAATGCACCAGCAATTTTATTTGGAATGTTAGCATATTTTCTTTGTCATTACATTTGTAACTAACCAAAGAAAGAAACAAATATTTGGGCTTTTATCTGGAATTCATTATTCTAACTTAAGATTCTAACAAAGAAAATATTATACTCTAATATACGTCAATGAAGGCATTCGTATTTCGGAAATTGTAGCTATTTAAGAGACATTTTAATGATCATCACAGAAAAAACATTTAATAATTTGTTACGAAAGCTTAAATTGTTGTGAGAATATTCAGAAACCTTTATTCACTTGTAAAATCTTACTTTAAAATTTATAGTTTGTCTTTTTGTAAGAAGAACACAAGGTGATAAAGCAGGTGTATCGCAAGTTCTCCAAATTTGGGTCAAAACCAAAACCGATCATCAACGATTTCAACATCATTATTTGACTTATTCAGAAATTGGAGCATGTTTGGACATAAAATCTAATCGATATTGGTCAATGTGTTACCAAAGGACGCTAAACGATCAGAAACCACTTATAACTAACCCGAAATTTTTATAAAGCTCATAATAAATTCCAACTCCAAGTCCGAGTTATTCATAGACTGACGATCCCATGATAATCGTTTGTTTTCTTGCCAATGGGTTACTGTGGCATAAAATGTACGGTATCCTTCTCGTTCTTAACTTCACAATGTCCGAGAGTTCTTCGTAGACTGCCGATCCCATGGCGATCATTTGTTTTCTCGCAAATGGGTTACTGTGGAATAAAATATACGTTCTACTTAACGTTCTTATCTGCACAGCTGTGACAGAAATCATTGTTATCAACACCTAGTCACTGTGCAAGTCGCCCAGGGAGCCATATCACATAGTCCTCAACTCATTAGTCCTGCGGCGAAGTCTAAGTGTGCAAGGTATTAGGTATAGTTCAGTCATCTTAATAGATTAAGATTTAAGTGCTGTCAGCCGACTAAAGAGTAAATATTCAAATTCTAAATAATTAAAAATTTAAAAAGTGAAATTCTGAAAATTTTATGAAATTACTAAGGAACTTTTATCATAAACGGCTATGTTCAAGCCGACTTAAGCCGAAAAAAAATTCGGCTTACAGCCGTTCGGCGCAGGTCTCTGATGGTAGTCCTACTGTCACGGAATTCACGACAGCTGTGAATTAATCTCGACCTATCCGCAACTTGCACTATTTGAAGAACATTACTGTTATCTGGAGAGATAAAGATGTATTATATAACGGATATGTGACCATCTAAGCATCCCAGAATGACATCAGTGACTGCCGATCTCATGAAGATCAATCGTTTTCTCTTCAAATCGGAACTGTGGCATACAAATACTTAACATTTTAGTGCTGGCTTTCATCCTCACAGCACCAATAGAAATAATCCTATTTGGTATGAAATCCACCCAAGGAGATGGTCATTTATTATAGATATTAGCACATTGTATCCTAGTGATCGACCATTTCGGGAATACCCATCACTCCAACTCATCAGTTCTGCGCCGAATTCTAAGCTTGCAAGGGTTAATGGGTAGTTCAGGGAGGAAATTTCCCTGCATGTCCCTACTTAGCCATCTTAAGAGAATTAGGATTTCCAGGCAGCAACAGTAGTCAGAGTAGACATACATGGCAGTTGTGAATTGATCCTCTGTTTGGAGGACATTACTGTGATCTGAATAAAAAGATATAAAGTTCTCCGTATATTAGTATATTCCATTAATATTTTTCTAAGCATTCCACAATGACATCAGTGTTTTATAAAGATGCCTAGCATCACTACAGAGGTGGTATGATCCACACTCCATTCGAAATCTTCTATATCTAGAGTCGTAAAATGACAACGTGGATGAATCCCACAGTTCCCAATGGTCCATATGTACGCCCTAAACTAAATGCGTGTTTTCATTGTTTTTCCAACTTCTTTTTATAAGAATACTGATGACATAATGCCGAAAAAATATGCGTCATAATGGATAGAATCCGTGCCCAGAATTATACGGCAACTGACTGCAAATTAAAAACGCAAGGAGCATTTTAGCTCCTTTTTAATATTTTATTATAAGAAATGTATCACTCGTTTTTTGTTATTTTATAAATAGGTAGTTCAAAATCAAAAAGAGCGATTGAACTAGAACTAGAAGAGTTCATTGTAATGAACTATAATGGATTGCACAACATGAACACAATATCTATAAATGACATGTTCTCTAATAAAAATAATTTTGTGCCGATTGGAGTACGATAAGTGGGGAGAATAAGGCAAAACTGACCTCTTGGACTGGCTAGACTTCAACGTTTTTCAATTTGATTTTGCATGCTCGATCATGCAAAGAAATGTTGTCAGAATAAGACATAGATTATACAAATATATTTGTAATTAATCTGCATTCAGAGTGAAGAAATTTAACTCCTGAAAAGAAACAGGCTGAAGAGAGAATGATGTCAAATATTTGTAATAGAGACGATAAACAAGGATCATTTCCATATAGTGAATATAATAAGGACGATTATGTATCGGAGGATGAATCTAATGATTATGCCTCTGGCGTGGAAGTCGACATTTTTTGATGCTGAACGCGTATCTACTGCTGATTTTGAAAGAACTTAAGTGGAATACTTATATGTTTATGATGATGTTTGGATCATATAAGCAATGATGAAATAAGCTTTATAAAGCTGTAATGATAGATGACAGCCCTGTTTCAATCCATCACAGTATGATATTAAATATATTATTCTAGTTAGTAAACAGCTATAAAACTCTAATGAAAAGTGTAGGTATTTGTAATTCGTTCCAATCCCAATATAAATGCTATTATTTGTCGTTTAATAAATAAAATACAATTCAATAGCTTGTTGTTGTTGTGTGATGCCGGTCGGGCTTTTGCAAATAATAACAGCAAGAACAACTAGCACAAAATCCAAAAAAAAAGAAAATTTTGAAAAATCGATTGCTACGATCAACAAAGTTGGCATACTACTTATGGCAACGTCTTCTTCTTCTTCGTTATCCACTCCTCCTTCTATTGTTACACAAACAAGATGTATTGCTCTTGTCGATGTTTTATGGAGCTTCGAGTTTTGCATTCCTTGTGATTGTTTTCAGTAATAAAAAAGGCACAAATTGTATATAGATTTTTAGCAGTGCTGTCAAAGCTTAGTGGCGTGCCGGAAAAAATTAAAATGGAGGATATTTCAATTAAATTTTGGAAGTGCTTTTGATAGTTAAAAGACTGTAATCTTTATTATATTCGTCGAAGTATTGTAAGTACAAATGTTCGCTTCTTTTCAGAGCTTCCTGAAGCTGTTCGAATCTAAATAAAGAGTCACCCCTATCGGCAATAACATGTGAAATTTTGTTCCCATGAAATATCCATTTCCCTCGAAGGGAAAATTGCTATCGGGAATATCATAGCATTTTTGGATTAACGGATTTGTTAATTTTTTTAAAACACACACAAACTACGAAGCGATTTGCTTGTCTGCATGTACAACCAGAGTCTCTGACGGGAATCGAAACCGCAACCCTCAGATTAATAGTCCAGCACACTGATCTATCGGGGCACCCAATAATAATAAATTGCCGCATATGAAGTGAGACCAATTCAGAACAGAACCACAAAAATGAAAACGAAAAATTAGGATTTCCAGGCTGCAATAGTAGTCAGAGTAGACATTCATGGAAGTTGGGAATTGATCTCGGCCAATCTGCAACTTCCTCTGATTGAAAGACACTACAGTGATGAGGCTTATTTTTGGGTTAACTGGTTTGTATAAACAAAATTGCCGCATATGGCGTGAGACCAACCCTCAACAGAACCTTCAAAGATTCACCGTTTGGTGCGGTTTACGTTGGTAGCATCATCGGGCTTTATATAGTCAAATATGAAGCCGGAGCTCGCGTTACGTACAATGAAGATCGTACGATTTGATTTTTTGTTTGAAAATATGGATGACATTGATCCGGGCGAGATGTGTTTTCAACAGGATACGGCCTCCATTGGTCGTGCGATTTGATACATTTCTATTACTTTCTGTGGGGCCACGTGAAATCACTGGCTTATGCGAATAATCCAGCAACAATTAACTGCTTGGAGAGCAACATTTTTCGTGTTTTCGGCAATGCTCGAAAAAGTGGCCAAAAATTGGACGTCCTGAATGCTCTTCGTCAAGAACAGCCGCGTTGGGTGCCCATATGCCGGAGAGAGTGGACGACCATGCCTTGCAATGCCTTCTGTACGTTTGGTTCTTTCCAGAGCTTTCGGTAATTTTCCGAAGACTTACATAGAAGAAAACATTCGGTATACTTCTAAAGCAAATTTTAAAATGCATACCTAACCTAGTCAGATTCTTTAATTTCGGTTAGGATGTGGGGATTTCATATCAATTTACTTACATTCAGAACATAGGAACCTTTAAATTGGTCAATAATCCAATTGTTTGAAAGATTCTGAAATTCAATTAGGGCCTTCAGTTAGATATATGTATATCAGAGTAATCGTACATCGCTTATTCGTACGAATACGACACTAACGTTGGCCAACCATTCTGTTACACAACTTTTAAAAGCGCATAAAGAAAATATTGGGAGTCGTCACTTTAAGTCAATTATTTTTGTTTTATTTCTCAAGACAGTTAAAAAAAGTGAAAAAAAATTATATGCATAAGAAATAAGAAAACGGCCGACCATAAATTTATCCAACCACCACAATAACAAAAAACTACAGCTTCAGTATTGTATATGGATACATAAAATAAACACTTTGGCCTGCTTGTACATGCACCACTCCTCGTATCTAAAATCTGGTTATTTTTCTGTCTTTAGTCTTGTTTTGTTTGTTTTCATCCTGCTTCTCCTCTACTTTTAAAGTAATAGATAGATAGCTGCAATTCGTTGTTTGTTTTTATTTTTTTTGTTCCTTTTTTGGTGACAACACACTACTAAATCGTGTTCCTGATTTATGTCACGTTTAGTTATGTTGGTGCATGATGATAATGATGATGATTATGATGATGTAGAGTCTAGAGCACAGCATTCATCGTTCATTTAAGTTACTAACAACCACATTTTTTAGCTAAAGCATTTGTAAGTTGCAACAAACAGCGTGCACAGCAACCACTTTTCAATTTATATGCACCTCACTCACTTAGCAACTATCCGTACACTCGTAAATATGTATGAATGTGATTATTTCTTTATATAAACTTGGTTTATTTATATAAGTTAAACATTTGAGTTGGAAAATATAGATGTAGTCTATGTAATTTATATTTAAAATTGAAATGTGACAAACATAATATAACAGAACAAGTCAATCGTGTCCAAATCACTCACTGGTTAAAAGGCTGCCAGCTCCATAGAGTAACACCCATGGATCATCCATAGGTTACGTTGTGATACCTGGTTAAAAAAAGAGTCAGGAGGAAAATAATTCCTTATAACTGACCAGTTCGAGTTCTTAACCAAACTATCCTGTTGCACGTATGAAGGCAGTTTGCAGTCTCATCATGGCAACTTCTAGATAAGTCATAATTGCACCTCAATATGATCCAAAGGCTCCGTCCTTTCTCCTACTCTATTTCTTATCTTTATAAATGACCTTCTACGTCAAACTTCCAACCCTATCTACTCGTTTGCAGATGACAGCAACATTTGCCATTCATATGCATTCAATTATAGACCAAGCCTGTCGGATATTGGGGCAATGAAGCAAAATATGAATGATACGCTCAACCAAGATCTTGTGGCAATCTCTGAATGGGGTTGTGCGAATAGAGTCGATTTCAATGCACGCAAGACTCAATGTTGTATGTTAACTCACAAACGCACAACAGATCATGTTGCTCCATCTGTTTTTATGGGTGGTGTAAATATTAAGAAATCAGAAGCATTTGATGTTCTAGGCATGAGTATTCAGTGCGATGTCCGCTGGACAAAACACATTTTTCGAGTGTCGAAAGAAGCATTCAAGTGCCTTGGTTTTCTAAAATGGTGTAAGAAATACTTCACTCCATCTGGGGGTCGATTCTGGTTCTGTGAAACGGTGAAATGAAAAAAACTTTTCATTTTCTTTTTCATAAGAACTTTTCATGTTATCATTTCACAATTACACAAATTGCGATTCTCGTTCTTTCAATTTGTTTTATTGAACTTGTTGTTTTCATATGAAAACATTTGGATTTACTCATCATTTTTTCACTAAACGAGAATCAGAAACTCTATGAAAATATGAAAAAACTTTTCATTTCACTGTTTCACAGAACCAGAATCGACCCCCTGATATCCTTACTATTTACACCACTTACATATATCCGACCTAAAATGGAATACAACTCTCATATGTGGGCCGGTGCTTCGAAGTCTATTTTGGAGTTACTCGACCGCGTACAGGAGAGGGCGAAAATGCTTATCGGTGACAGTAGGGTTTCCAGCTCTATTGACTCACTGGAACATCGTCGCAATGTGGGTTGTGTTTCACTGTTCCACCGATACAACAATGGTATGTGCTCTGCTGAAATTAGGGAACTTGTTCCCGAAACCCGTAGTTTTTTACGCAACACACGCTCTTCGGCAAGGGAACATCAATTCGTTGTCGACTGGACAGTGGATCGCACAACACATTACAGGGAAAATTCGTTCTTAAACCGTACTGTCCGAATGTGGAATAAGCTTCCTCCTGAAGTCTTTCCTGTCACTTTCAATATAGGAAAATTCAAATCAAATGTCCAAAAAACACTACTTCCTCTATCCTCCCTCCAATAACCTTTTTTTCCTAGTTCCAACACAATGCTTTGCATAAGTAGGGGTCATCCCCTGAGTGCTGGTCCAAAGAAAAAAAAAAGAAAAACACTGAGAAGCATATGGCTTCCACAATCTCTCACACTTTCAATCTCCTATCGGACAACACCATATTGTGATTTTTTTTCAATTTGTTCAGGTGTAGAGGCTCAACTGGGCGTCCAGAACGTCG
Source organism: Calliphora vicina (assembly GCF_958450345.1). Lineage (NCBI taxonomy): Eukaryota > Metazoa > Arthropoda > Insecta > Diptera > Calliphoridae > Calliphora > Calliphora vicina. The sequence goes on along the minus strand of NC_088783.1, from coordinate 57,352,677 downwards.
GCATCTTCCGAATTTCCGTAAACCACTTTTTACCCTTGAAATTGATGGAGAAGAGTTCCCATAGTATTTATCAAGCTTAGCCTTGATTTGAGTGATGCGGTATTTCTCATAACCACACGAAATTCACTTTTTTCCAATTCCTCCTCAAGTCACACGGTAGTCTGCTATCAATGTCTGTCAAACACAAACTAAACAATTGACTGATGTATCTTGACAGGAGCATCAGCACGGACTTATTGACCCCCCTCGTATGAATATAAAGAGAAGACTTCTAGATGCAACCTTGCCAGGCTGAAGTCCAAGGTAAAAGCCACTATTAAAGAAAATACATAGTGGTACTTGTTTCATGTTCTCCAGATGCCGACTAGTCTGCAAGCAAATGGGAAGTCATGTTGGCATTGAACTTATATCCACTTAGATCACCAATGGCCTCAATCAACAACTGTCGTGTCAACGGATAATAGTATCATTTTTTTACATACCACCTACATTAACCAGAAAGTGAGGAACAGAAATAAGGTCCTGAAAGCTGGTCACATTTCTTAGCAACACCCAATGGTGTCTAGCGAGAACGATGTGCTCCGTATCGCAACCCGTTGTGTCAAGATTGCGATGTGTGGATCATCTATATTAGGAGACCAGTTGTCGGTCAGGCAACATAATGTGTTGCTAACCAGACAGTATCTGTCACTAGCCTTGTCACCCCGACCATCAGATTTCGCTTCCTCCACACAAGCTGATCGCTTTCCGGCTCTATAGCGGGGACATCAACGACGTCATACCATACGTCGTCGACCGATTGTCCTTAGAGAATACACATAAATCACTGAAGGAAATGGCGGTCACTGAAGTTATATATGCAACAGAATCCTGTTTTCTCGGATAGTGAGAGGCAACTCCCAAGACAGACACGACAAGTTCCCGAGAGCCGCTTGGTGCAGTAGCCTTAACTGCTTTGAACTGTAATGTACCTGTCTTCATTTTTATAAGATTCGGCACAGCCTAATTTGTTTTTTAAATAAAGACTTCAGTATTATATTTATATAGTGGTTCTGGCATGGGGAAAGAATTTTTGGAATGATTTTATTTTGGAAGAAGTTTCAATATGACTTTTTTTGTGAGAGAAAATTTAATTTCTGTTTTGCATACGTTTTTTTTAGAATTTTGAAGACAAATTTTTAAAGTATTTGAGTTTGTTTCTATTAAAATGCTAAGAATTAGGAAGATGCATTTCTGAGAAAGAAAATTTAGTTTTGAGTAAGTAAAGTTTCATTTAATATATTTTTTTTTGCAATTTAGTTTCCGTTCTGCATTAGGGGGAATAGAATTTGTGTCATATTGAGCTTAACTATTCGTTCGGAAACTTAAAATTATTAAGATTTTCTAAATTTACTAAAATTGCAATATTGAACAAATTCTTCATTATTTTAACCTCATAAACAAAAATAACTGCACTTTCAAATGACAAATCCATAATACTACTCACTATATCACAATCGAAGCTATTATTTTAATCACCACTAAATGTATAAATATTATTATTATGAATTTTAAAATACTCCCTATTTTGTTAACGACACTTTTTTATTGTTTTGTAGTGTCGTTTAGTAAAATGTTTATTTTATATTGAAATAATTTTTCTATTAAAAATATTTAGTTACGATGGCATCACGTAACGGTAAAAAATCGTCGGGTTTACGTATGCTTTGGATACCAGGCGGTCGTAAAAGTCATCCCAAGGGACGTTTCGATTCAACAAATAAAAAAATATCGTATTCGACCAGACAGAAAAAAAGTGAAGTTTGGTCTTTGGGTGGCAGCAAAGCACAGAAAGATTTGCTGGAAGCGTAAGTTTCTTTTATCTTACTTTGACTTACTTGTGTCTATTGTTGCATTGTGTTGTGTTGTGTTGTTTGTGGCATGGTATTGCTTTGGTGTGGTGTGGCATGGTGGTATTTATGTACGCTTGTCTCTATATAGACAAATGTACTGATTGTTTATTTATTTATTTGTTTGTTTGCATTTTGAATAATAACAATCATCATGATAATGATGAGGATGATGATAATGATGGCTCATATTACATGATGAAATGGTCATAAGGCACAATTGCTTGGCAACGCTTACTATATTCAAATCAAACATTCCAATTCCGAACACTAATACACAAACTCATACACAGCCAACACGCAAGCGTAATTCATACATCATCTACATACATACAGTGTTGGAAAAGAAATAGGGACAGGTAAAAATTTTCAAAATATTCTTAAATTTGTATAT